>NC_022010.1:19238547-19281478 GCF_000317375.1 Microtus ochrogaster
TTTTTTTTTTTTTTTTTTTTTTTTTTTTTTTTTTTTTTTTTTTTTTTTTTTTTTTTTGTCTTCTGTGAAATTCTGGGAAGGTGCCAATTTGCAAACCAGAGAAAAAAAGGAAGGGTAGGCTAAGACACATTCCCGGTTTAATGGCCGGTTGCTGGAGTTATTTTTAACAAAGAGCTTGAAAGAGGGATTGTGCCTTAAAGAGAGACGGAGGGGAATTTTTATCCTCCCAGAAGAGAACAGTAATTAGAGACAGTCTTAACTGAGTGTCCTCAAGAGTTTGGGGTTTTTGTTGTTGTTTGTGTGGGTTTTTTTTAGTTGAAGATTTCTGTTGTCCTTCTGAGGATGCTTAGGAGAGCTGCTGCTGCTGCTGCGTGGGACAGTTCCTGTGGCGCCCTCTCTGGAGCTGATGGGAATGAACAGAGAAGGAGGTTTTTTCTTTCTTTCTTTCTTTCTTTCTTTCTTTCTTTCTTTCTTTCTTTCTTTCTTTCTTTTTTTCTTTTCTTTCTTTTATTTTTATTTGCGGCGTGGCTTCAGCCTTGTCTTTCCCAACTGAATCCATGAAGCATGGAGCAGCGGCCACAGCACTGTCTTCCATCTTCCAACACTTTAAAGTATATACAGGCCAAGACTGGGGTTCCAAGCTGAGGGGTCCTCTCTTCTTGTCCTAAACTATGGTTGACATGGGCTCCCCAGGATCTCGAAGGGATACGTACCTGTCAAAGCTTGCTTTCTATTGCTGTGATAAACACCATTCTCACAAGCAACTTAGCGTGGAAAGGGTTTATTTGGTGTATGCGCCCTGATGGCTGTTGATTGTGAAGGGAAGTCGGGGCAGGAACGGAAGCACAGGTTGTGCAGGGACATTGCTCCCCAGCTTGCTGCTCAGGTTCAGCTAACTTTCTTCTGTCTTCCTGAACTACCTGCCCAGGGGTAGCAGCACCCACAGTGCTTTAGCCCTCCCATGTCAATCATTAATCGAGAAAACGTCCTACAGACTTGCTAGAAGTTCAATCTGATGGAGGCATTTTCTCAGCTGAGGTTCCCTCTTTCCAGATGACCCTGGTTGTCTAAAGTTAACAACAACAACAACAACAACAGAATCCACCAAACCCAAACTAAGTAAAAAAAAAATCTCACCATCATAGAACACTACCAGACATGTTGTGGAAGCTCCTGAGCAGGTGCCTGGTGAGTTCTAGGGGTGAGGGGTGGGTACAGCATAGGCTACCCCACCCTAGTCCATAGTCCATCTCATTTCAAACCTGCTGAAAAGCTCTGGGACCTAAGGTTTCATTGCTCCGAATGGGCTAGGTTCTGTCCACCACCCTGGATGCTCAGGCTGCAGAGGACAAAGGTGCTGAGAAGGTTCTGAATCAGGCCAGTGTTGGGCGCTGTCCCTCTGCGGACAGACGGCCTGCCCAGGCTTGGTGTATCTACAGCTTGGCCAGACCGCAGGGATATCTGCTATGCTGTATCTTAGGACACTGCACCACCTTTCTTGGTCCATCCCTGAGACTGTTTTATCCCATGGTCCCCTCTAAGAGTACCAGAAGCCAGGCCTTCTCTTGGAGTGTTATTTTGAGTCCCGGGAGTCCTTCTGCATGCAGAGTAGTACATATCTACCCAGACTTCCTCGTCGCTGGGATTGATAGTGTATGGGAAGTAGATGCCAAAGGCTTGTGGATCATGTGACAATCCTTCAGTTTAATGCTCCCACGGAGCTGGAAGTTTTGCCTGCATGGCACACTCAGGCATGGGATCCAGATGCTGCCTAATCTTTCAGTAGCAACTGACCTCTTTGCTGGAACAGCTGTGGCCTCTTGACTCAGCAAGATGCCGCCGGGATGTAGGGATTTGTGGGCACCGTTGATAAACTGTAGGGCATCCCGTGACATCTGTAGCCTCTATTCACTCAATGCCTGGAGCAGAATCTCCGGCCGTGACAACCAAATACATCTCCAGACGTTGCCAAGAATGCCCTGGGAGATTCCCAGTTGAGAATCCCGTATGTCATTGCAGTAGTAACAGCTAGATTATTGCTGTTGCTATATAATACTCCATTGTGTGGGTGTTCTATCCTTTATCTCCTGGGGGTGTGCTTGGGTTGTTTTCCACTTCAGATTATTACGCACAGTTACTTTTCTGTTTCCCAAAGAAAAACACTTAAAAGCCAGTGGTTTGCAGCTATTATTTTGCTATGATCTGTTGTGAATAAAAAAGGGTCTTTTTTAAAATCACCTTTATTTGTGTGTATGTGTGTGCTCATGTGCTGTGGATGTGTACAGAGGCCAAGGGACAACTTGTGGATGTCAGTTTCCTCCTTCTGCCATGAGAGTTTTGAACTTAGGTCAACAGGTTTTTGGAGCACATACTTTTACCCACTAAGACATCTTGTTGGCCCCCATGAGAAGAAAAGTCTTGCTGTAACATTAACATTTTCCTTTCTTGCTGTGGTGCTCTGTCTGGGACTGGTAGCCCCTCTCTGCAGACTGTGATTATTATTATTATATCCATCTACAATGAATGTTGAGCTCTGACGGGCTTCCTATAGGGCTGTGTGGAGACCAGGGCACACACACAGACTTGTGTAAATGAGGCGAGGCCAGTCATGTTGTTTTTCCCAGTTTTTGGTTCAATCTGTCTGAATGTCCAGGTCAATTGCCATAAACTCCCTGGTCATTTCCATGGCTGCGTCATAGCCCACACCCTGTCTCCCGCTGTTACGTCTGGCTTTTCCCAGTCTCCGCCCTAACAGACAAGGCTGTGATGAACCGCTGTGTGCCCACGCAGCCCTCTCTCTCTGCGATAAGGCCTTAGGAGTAGAATTATTTGGTTAAGTGGTCATTTCTAACTTGTTTGTGATGTTTAAGCCAAGCATGTGTTTATGCTCACGTCCTAGTCATGTTCCCTGCACAGCACAGGCGTGGGCTCAGAATCTGAGCTGTAGGGTGTCTTAGCTAGGGTTTCTATTGCTGTGATGAAACACCATGGCCAAAAGGCAAGTTGGGGAGGAAAGGGTTTATTTGGCTCACACTTCAGCATTGCTGTTCATCACTGAAGGAAGTCAGGGCAGGAACTCAAACAGGGCAGGAACCTGGAAGCGGGAGCTGATGCAGAGGCCATGGAGGAGAGTTTCTTATGACTTGCTCAGCCCGCCTTCTTATAGAACCCAGGACCAGCAGCCCAAGGATGGCACCACCCACCATGGACTGGGCCCTCTGCCATGGATCACTAAATGAGAAAATGCCTTACAGCTGGATCTCAAGGATGTATTTTCTCAGCTGAGGCTCCTTCCTCTGACGACTCTATAACTTGGGTTAAGTTTACACTCAAAACCACCCAGTACAGGGTGTTAGGGTAATTCAGATCAAACTCCTTCACTCCCCTCTGAGGAGCATGCATCAGGGCAGGAAGCCACCTGTCTGAGTGAGGGCCACACGCTTCACAGAGTAGACATGCTCGTGAGATCACTCCAAGTGGCAGAATGCAGTCAGTGTCTGAATGTCCATTCCACGCACAGCCCCATCCCAGACTGTGCTGTGCAGGGAACATGCCGGGGATATTCCGGACCTACCTGACGTGTGCTCACTTCCGTTGGGCATGAATCCAGGAGTAAGGTGCTTGTCCTGGAGCAGGTGTGTGTGTGTGTGTGTGTGTGTGTGTGTGTGTGTGTCATTGATGAATAGCTGTGACCAATAACTGATCACATTTCCCAAAGTGGGCACCATTCCAAAACCCAATGAACATATGAACCTGTCAATCATGTTTGGGACTATCAATCTTCTCTGGGCTGGTTGTTGTCCAGGGGGCTTGTATTGTCTCATTCTGGTTTCTATTTGTTTTTCTCTATGACACTGGTGACCTTTTTATATGTTTATTGGGCATTCTCATCCCCCCCCCCTTTTTTTATATAGATGTAGAAAGAATCTACCCCCATTTTCCCATCTAGTTGCTGCTTTTGTTTCCTTATCGATTTTCCGTTCCTGGCCCATCTCAGATATGAGGCATTTGTACTGCAAACTCCTTCCGCTGCGCCTGGCCTTTTTGCTCTCAGGGTGTCTGTTGATGAGTGGCTGCTTTAAATTTTCATGTGAGCCCATTTATCAAGCTCCTGCCTTGAGCTTCGTGCCTCTTGGTGTCCTGGTCAAGGAATCTCATCTGACTGGAGGTCACAGAGAAGCTCGGGTGCTGCCTGAAGTGGTCACTGCTCATTCGGCTCACTTCCATTAAGTTCTGCGGCTGTCGTCTAATTGTGGCAGTGTGTGGCGAGGTAGGGCCAAGATTTATTTTCCCCACATGCATGCCCAATTTACCAGGCTTCACCTGTTGGCAAGATAAACCTCTGCCTTAGGCGGCTGGGCTGCCTTCTGCATCCATCAAACTGGCTGTTTCTATCTCCCTAACTTCAGGGGCTTTATGCTAAAGCCATGCTAACCCTCCTGCTTCGCCTGGGCTGTGGATGGCAGAATCTACATCTTAAACGACTGATGTTCACTGCGGAAGTGCCTTCAGAAGGATTCTAAGATCAGCGCTGTCACCACCGGGGCTCGTTAGCCCGCGTCCCACTTAGCTCTAGACTCTGATGGGCAAAAGTTACATCTGCTTGTTTCTGTTTGAGTTCCTTTGATTGCCGGCAACGCTGGGCGCCCTTCCCTGAGTGACTTGGCCATCTGCATTTTTCTTTCAGATCATGCACTCTTGCCTTGATTTTTCGGGGATCTGCCGTTTGCTTCATTACTGACTTGAAAGATCTCTGCTCATCTCGCAGATAGCACATCGCCTGCTGCCATCCGCCATAGCTGTGTTTTATTTTGACAATTTTTTTTTTGCCTTGTGCAAGTTAAAGTGTTCTGTGTTGTCAAGGGTGTCAACCATTTCCTCTAGAAAGACGTCTTAGCTCCCCACGGCTGCTGTGACAAATGCACATAAACCCAGTGGCTTGGAACAACATAGCTTTACAATCTGAGAGTCCTGGAGGGCTGATGTGCAGAATCAGTCTCCTTGTGCTAAACTCCGGGTGTCAGAAGCCCAGAAGGGCAACTTCTTTCTTGCCTTCCTAGCTTCTAGAGACACTCTCGGGTCCATGCCTCTGAACCATTTTATCAGTCCTTGCATTGCAATCTCTCCTTCTCCCCCACTCCAGTTCTGACCCCGCTACCTCCCTCTCGCAAGGGCTGTATGATGACTTCGGACCACCTGAGTGATCCAGGGTGCTCTTTCATCTCAAGACCTTAATTGAAAGACATCGGCATAGAGCCTTTGCCATATGGAGACACCCCCTACACCCACAACATCCCCTCCACACATACACAACAATCCCCCCATACACACACACTGGGAGTGTGGACACCTTAGGCAGACAGTCGCAGCCCTTTTTAGAGAAGATGGCCACTGTGTGAATGACAGACTCTTCCTCCTTCACCCACTTGGTGGTTGAGGTTTTTTTTGTGTTCAACCCTTTCTTCTTCTATGGGTGACAAGACACTCAAAAGGTGAGAGATTTGGGTGTCACTCCCGGCCCCAATAGAGAAGTCCAGTGTAGGGTTTCTCTCACTGTGCATCAGGGCATTGAGGGATGCTGGTCACTAGCCGTAGGAGCAAAAGTCATTTGGCTTCCTTCTAGGGGTCAGTTCTGGGGACTGCATGGGGGCAATCTTCTCATGCCTCAAAGGGCACTGCCCTTTTCTGCTTCCAGCCCTGCCCATGTAGAACCAGGCATCTGACAGGCACCTCTGTGACATGCTGCTGGGCCAGGGCACCTGTGAGTGGCCTGAGTCTCTCCCAGTGTTTGGCTCTAGGGCTCTGGCAATGGTGACTCATAAAAAGGGGACCCGCCCCACAGGTTCCCTTTGAAGCTTCCTGCAGAATCAGACATGAGGCAGGCCCTACCCTGGAGAACATACAGCATCCCAAGACCCCACTGAAGCCCCCGTATGGTGGGAGCAGACCCTCCATTGCCAGCCAGGGTTGGGAACTCACAGTGTGGCTTTGCAGAGAAGTCCACAGCTTCACCTCCCTGGGCAGTGTGTCTTCTTCCAGGTCCCCGGTGTGATGTATTCTGACACCAACCTTGGAAATCCTGTGTGCTATTGTAACTCACTCGTATTCTTGTTCAAATCTCCCACCGTTGACATGTCACTCTTTATGGGGGGAGGCAGCCCCGATGTTCTTCCACAGGATCTTTCTCATTTGTGGTGGGGTGTGCTCTCCCGAAGGGGCCTCTTCATTTCACCTGGCTATTGTGTGAATCTTTTGCTCTCAGAGGCCCAGTGTAGGTTTGCTCCCCTGTCTGTTGGGAGATAGTGAGGGATGGCGTCTTTAGCTCATTGGTGCTTCATTATCCTGAAGGAGAAAAGGGGACCCTGTTTGCCTCCTCTTTCTCTCTTTTGATGTTTCGCCAAGAGGTGAATAAGGTTTGCTTTGCCATGCATTCCTCGCTGTTGCCAACTGGTACCTCAACAGAGTCCAAAGCAATGAGTACTCCCCCATCTGTGGGCAGGGACTCAGGAAACCAGGGACTCAGAGCAGCCCTTGGTTGGCTTATCAAGAGTTGTAGTGACACAAACTGAGCATACAGCCTGGGGACAACAATAAGCATAGTGAGGACTTAGAAATAGTTAGTACTGACAAGGCCTCGGGGCCTCCCCCAACTCTAGCTCCAGTGGAGAGACCACGGATTCACCCAGTTTCTTGTTTTAGCAACTCATACCTGCCCAGTGTCCACCTCTGTTAAACCAAGATGTCACAGTACTATGGGGGAGGTTCCAAGGTTCGTGTCTGCCTGAGAAGATGTCTGGGGCCCCTAGTGGGCAAGTCGTTAGCAGGCGTCACTACAGGGCTTGTTTTCTGTCTTATGTGGTGTGAGTGTGCCCTAGAATGAGCTAGGCAGTCTTGAGTGAGTGCTCCTGACTTCCCACTTCTATACAGATGGTGGTGGGTTGTATGGTGAGGTGCAGGGTGGGATTGTTCCAGTCCTGTTCTTTGGCTGTCAGTCAGGGATCACTGACTTCTCATTCCTCATGAGTGTCCAGACAGGCAGCTCTTGGTGCAGAAGGGACACACATTCCTGATGCCAGAGTTGACTGGTGACCACAGAGACTAATCGCAGGGTGGGGACACAGTGGTCTCTGGGACTGTGAACAGGAAGTGCCTAGCCAGAGCCTCTCAGCTCCATCTTCCATGGGTCCATTTCCAAAGCTGTTGCATCACTTGAGCATGGGGTGAGGTAGGAAGCCACGCCCAGGGTGTGCCTAGATGCCAGTGTGCGTGGCTTGCTCTGCATCCCGGGCGGGGAAGCCCTACCCCCTGCCAACGCTGCTACGTAAGAGAAAAAGGCCCAGCTTCTAGCTGCATCTGAGTCCTATGCCCCAACTTCCATCCTTGTCTTAATCTCTGGCATCCCTCTGCTAAGACAGCCACACCCCCTGGCTGTCCCCTTATCCAGACTTGGCCCCACTTTCAACTCAGCACCCAGAGGTCTATTCAAAATGTGGCTGGAAAGATGGCTTAATGCTTAAGAAGGCTTGCTTCTCTTGCAGAGGGTTCAGTTCCCAGCACCCGCATGGCTTCTAATAACCACCCATCACTCCCGTTCTAAGGGATCTGATGCCCTCTTCTGGCCTCTGCAGGCCCTGCATGCATGTCACACACACACACACACACACACACACACACACACACACACACACACGCAAAACCACTCAACACACGCATAAAAAATAAACAATAAGCAGAAATGAATAAATCTTCAATGTGCTCTAAAACTGTCACCCATGCATTGAAAACCTTTTCCCGTGTCCTCTGCATTCCCAGCCTCCAGCTACCATAGCCTCTTTCTGGTCCTTCCTCACACAAGCTAGGCCCTTTCCTTACATTTTCCCTCCTGAACAGAATGATCTTCCTCAGGTCCCGGAATGGCTACCACCTTCGCAGATTCTGTCCCACGGCCCAACCGTCCTCTAAGAATTAGCCGCACACTCCGGCCACATCCTATCCTGCCTACTACCTTTGTTCCCATCAGGGAGGTGGATGCAATCCTGTTTGCATGGTTTTTGTTGTTGCTGCCACTGTCTTTCTTCTCTAGTAGAAAGCAGCTTCCATAACACACACACACACACACATACACACACACACACACAGAAAGAGAGAGAGAGAGAGAGAGAGAGAGAGAGAGGGAGAGAGAGAGAGAGAGAGGGAGAGAGGAGGAATACAGCCTCTAGGATCTCTACCAATGTTTGTTGACTGAATACCTGCATGAAAGATGACATCAAACACAGTGGACCCTGAACCACATGGGTGCACAGCTCGGTCAGGGTGAGCCAGTCTTTGCCACCTGAGCTCTGAGGACAGTGGCTCTTTCCTGAGGCTCTCCCTTCACCAGCTGACCTTGACAACACTAAACTGTGCCTGGACCCCACTTCCAGGCCTCATACTCTGGCTTAGCATGGCGGTTTATCTGCCTGTTTGCTGTTGGGCCTCCTCATTGCCCTTGAGGTGCTGTATTAGCATTGCCACCCTCTCTCCCACGGTACAACAAGGTCCTGGAAGAGGTAGATCTAGTCACCTCTCCATGTGCCATGAGCCCTCCTGTCCAGGCCCCCTAACCCCCCCAGTGGGGTGAGGACAAGCCCTCCCAGAGGCCCTTACACAGCTTGGACCTCTTTCACGCAGCTCCCACTCCGCACTCCGCTCCCTGGTCCTGGGGCTTTTACACACAAGGCTCCACTGTCTCCCATTGCCCTCACGGAGCTGGTGAGGCTTGCTCACCATGTCCCTTCCCCAGGGCACCAATGTTCTCTGTGTGGTCACTGATGTTCCTCTGAGGCCAGACCTGTACATTTGGACATGTGTGTCATGCCAGGTGTCCCACGTGGAGCACAGTAGGAGTTGCTACTGCACAGAAAACACTGTTTCTGAGAGCTAGTCAGCCGGGGGTATCAGGCCCAAAGCATGGAGCCTGCAGGACTTGCAGTGCTGAGCTCGAACGCAGCCCTGGTCTCTGCCATGCGCTCTTCAAATGAGCTCCGCTGGGCTCTCTTTCTCCACATTCAGCCTAGGCTTAAGCCTCCACCTCTCCACCAAGCAGCAGTCTCTTTTCTGTGCTTAGATGATGGCACAGTGGCAATCGCCAGTCCCACAGAGGACGCTCACTTTCTTCTTCTAAGACTGGACAATGAAGAAGCCGCAGGAAGCCGAGCCTGAGACAGCGCTATTGTTATGTCCCAGAGAAACCGTATTCTAACAATGCTAATGGGGGTCAAAACGAAAGGAGAGAAATCCGCCCACTTCCCTAGGTCCGGGTCTAGCTCTACAGATGTCTAATGCATACAGAGGGTTACGTGGAGGGAATCACAATGTGGATGAGATCTGTTTCCTTGGCTAATTATTTTTACCAGCTCCACAAAAGCAAACTGGGCTCTGGGAGATTTATTCACACAGAAATCACTGCGGAGGGAAGTGGTGCACTAGATATGGTTTGCTCCTTGTTTATCTGGGAGGTGGGGGGTCACATGTGCCATGGCACTTCTGTGGAGTTCAGGGGACAACTTTCAGGCGTTGTCTCTTTCTTTCCACCAAGTGGGTCCTGGGGATCAAACTCAAGTTGTAAGGCTTAGCTGCATGCTCCTTTACCTGCTGAGCCATCTCCCCAGACTCGCATTTGAGTTTTAAAGATGCGTTGGTGTTCATGGACTAGAACTCTGCTGAGATTCAGTCTCTCTTTGCCAGACTTCCTCCAGCAGGCACCTGGATCACCAGGAGCTGTGGGCCTTGTAGCTTGCGTGAGTGGAATCCGCCCCCTGCCCGAGCCACACACCGTGGCGTCTGCCCCAGCTGTGAGAACACTAGCAGACGTGGAGATACATTAGGAGTCTTTGTCAGCTGTTCCAACAGCCAGCACTGTGGACAACCTAGCTTCGTCATCACAGTGACAAACCACCCACGGGTGCTGGGTAGATTTATCCGGCCACACTATTGCGATTCCTGTAGCTCCCAGCCCTGTTTATCACCTGTCTGTCACATCGTTGAGTGCCTATTCTTGCATGTGACATCTCAGGGCCACTTCTCCAGAGAGGAGCCAGGTTGTTGGTGACACCAGGTCTATCTTTTCTTCCTGCATAGAGGTCAATGTCAGGGGCAGAAATTGAATATTTGCTTTCTGGAGCAGATGAGGTGCAGTAGTACCCAGGGTCAGTCACCGAGGGGGCCAGGTACCTGAGAACCCCTTACTATCTATTAGCACCCTCGATGGAGCAGAAGTGACAGTGGGATCACTTTCCTAAGTCAAGAATACATCCAAGAGTTGGGGGTGACAGGTGAACTGGCCTTGACACTGGGATTAGAAGAAAACAAGTCTAAGCTCCATTCCTCCCCAGCTCAGGGAGTACTCACCCCATCTTCTGATTGCTGACTGTGCATGTAACTCTGGCTGATGTTTAAACATCTCAGCGCATGCGTGAGTACATAAACACAGGAATGGGGCACAAGCTGACACATGGGGGCAAGCAATCCCCTCGTGGTGAGTGGTCCTGGGGATCTGTGCTTGCTTGCTTCTTGGAGATTTTTTTTTTTTGAAAGTTGGAGGCTGTGCAAGCATGCAAGAAGCTGGGGAATTACAAGAACGGCCAGGCTGTATCCCTTAGAATGTTCTGTGTAACATGGCCTGGACCCCAGGTCATGGGACCAGACCCACCTTGCCCAAATTAGATACTCGGGGGGGGGGGCATGGGGACTTGGAGCTGGCAGAAGCATTTCTTAGGTGTTGGTGGCTCCTCGCTGGGTAACGGTGAGGAGGAGCCACCAGCCTGGTAATTCTGGCACGGTGAGGACTAGCCTGGACAGGCTCCCCTGCCAACAGCCCCTCCTTGATACCCTTCTGGAACTTCCTGGAAACGACCTCCCTTTGACCACCTGCATCAGGCAGGGCTTTGCCCTAGAGACTCTGACTTCCTTTCTTCCTTTCTATTTTAAAATAGGGAATTGTCAGCAGATGTCTGTGTTGTTACTTTACTTGGTTGGCTGGTTTTGATGTTTGGTCTCACTTTATAGCCTAGGCTGATCTGTAGTCTCAGACTTGCTCTGTAGCCTAAACTTATTGCAATCCTCCTGCCTCCGCTTTCTGCGCACTGGGATTATGGCTGCGCCTGGCTTAGAGCCTTGAGGCTCTAATACATACAAATCTGGATTTACAAATGCCATTGACGCAGGAGGTCCTGACAAGAGGCCGCGTCCACACGCATGTCACTAGTCTCTGTGTTGGGTTCCAGACTCCATCTAGGGACATGACTACATGGCCCTGCCTTGCCCTACGTGTCCAGCAGGTTGGTGCCTGGGTGAAGAGATGCAGTGACTTTTGCCCCTGCAGAGGTGGCTGAGTCCTATCTGCTATGCTCTCCCAGTAGTCTAGAGTAGGAGGGAAGGATGGGTCATTAGGACATGGACCGGAACTCAGCGCATCTGTTACCTGCCTCCACTACACTGATATCATCTCCCTCCTTTTCTGCCCCTTCCTTCCTGCTTACCCTCTTCATTTTTCTCCCCACTCCTCATGATGTAACCCATATGATCCCCAAATGCACACCTGGATCAATCCTCCAGTTGAGAGCAGACCCTGCTCTCATCACAGGTCATGTGGCTTACCATCAACCAAGGCAGTGACAATTGGAGCCTAGCCTCACGGGGTTATAGACAAGCAAGTTACTGAGTTCCACAGGCTTTGCAAGGCTGGCTTGGAAGGTATTGCTGCCAGTGGGAGAACTGCTAACGTCTTATTAGCTATTTTTCTTATTGTGGTGAACAAACACCCAATAATAGCAACTTAGGGGAAATACGCCCATGGTTCAGGGCATATAGTCCACATGGTGCTGGGTGCAGCTTGGGTTTGCAGTAGCACGACTTTGAGGCTGCTCATTCACATTCCTAAGGACCAGGAAGGAGAGAGAGCAGACAGCATGCAGGGCTTGTCTATTAACCCTCAAGATCATTCCAACACTTTTCAGTCCCCATCCGCCAAGCCTGTTCTGGCAGACACACGCGTGCATATCTTCCTAGCCGTCTTCCGTGGGTCCACTGAGGTGCGTCTTTATGTGGCATCCACATGAGCCAAGAGGTGGTATCCAAACAGCTGGGTGCACATGCTCGGCGAAAGCCTTTTGTTCTGCTGTTCTTCAAGCCAGAATTTAAGGGGCCAGATCCTTCATTCATTCCGCTGGTGACAGGCAAAGCTATGTTGAGTCTTATACAGCTTCACATGGGAACAGACAGTGGGCCAAGCCAGCCACTGTGTTCAACCCTCCAGTCCCCTGAGCGTGTGACCAGAGCATGGCCTCCCCTCCCCACTGCTCAGAACCCTGTTCACACCCTGCCTGTGGCTGGAGCCTCAGCTGTCCTAGAGGGGCAAGGGGAGAGTGGAGGGACTGGGGAGGACACTCTAGGTGCAGAGACAAGGTGGTAAGTGTCCTTGATGTCCCAGGAACATCGGGAGCCCTTGCAGAGTTAACTGTATTTAGCAAAACATCGCCGCCTAGACCCATGATCCCCTCTAATAGCTTCTACAGGGAACGTAGGGGGCACTGTGAGAGCCTTGCAGCTGATGAGTGATGGAGTTTGCTGGGACTCTGTCTTGGCTACAAAATTCAGAACTGGGAGTAGAAGTCAGGTTCTCAAGCCCCTGGGGAAGAGGGAAGCTGCTGCCAGCAGCAAGTGGGCATTACGCTGCCTCTCACCACACACTCACTGCCCAACCAAAAACAGCACAGCTTCCATGTGTAATGGAAGCATCCTTCTGCCCCGCACACTGCAGAGGTGACAGTCTGCTAGCTTCTCTCACCCTGAAGGAGAGAAAGAATCTTGCCCCGAGGTCAGGGCTGTGACACAGCTGTGTGTGATGGTCACGCTAGCTCCACCCTGGAGGAAGACATTACTGCCACATGGACACAGGGGTGCGCCCAGGACAAAGTGAGCAGGAAGGGCTGCTGGAATAAGCAAGGGAACCAGTAAAGAACTCCATTCAACTGAATGGCCTTGAGAGTTATAAGGCTATCCCGGTGTGTCCTGCAGATGGGGTAGGCTTGTATGCTTAACTACAGAATTGAAACTTACATGGGCGTGATTGACAAGTTTTTTTTTTTTTTTTTCAAAAGCATTGCGAGTAAGGCTCCTGGGCCTCCCACATGACGGGTCCGCTCCTATCTAAGACAATGTGTGGACTGAAGTATCCAGTTGCTGGGGTGGAGTCACATGTCATGATAGGTGCTCTTAGTTTGGCTCATGAGAGATGTCTATCTGTTACCCATAACGTCTGCTTGCTTGGTGCGGATTACTGAGGAAAGATGTGGGCTCAGTGGGGAGCAGCCTCTCTGAAGTTGTGGTGACTGGCAGTCCTGGGTCCTCCTCTTCCCTGCCAGAGCTCATTTCTGCCCCGCCCATTCTGTAGCTGTGGGAATGCACCTATAGGTCTTCTGCCCATCCTACACACTCAGGGTACCGATTCGCAGAAGGGCCACCCATCTCTCTGGCATGCACACACGGCCTCCAGGGAAAGCGGGGTGAATGGGTGGTATGTGGGCCTGGCTGTTCCTCAGATGCACAGGGTGGGGGCCCACTGAGATGGCAGCTCCATCTCAGCCAGCATTCAGATCTGCCATTTATCCCACAATGATCATAGGTTGTGAAGCCAGCTGCTTTTTATAGTTATGCTAAAAGACTTGTCTGCTGAGAAACTGTCCCTTGTTTGTGGGCAGGACCAGCCCTCTCTGTGTCTTCTTCTATGGCGCTCCCAGGTGTCTGTTGACTGGGGTTTCTGTCCCACCAGGTCCCACAATCGTTCAGTCCCAAAGAAATACACAGAGGTCTATATTAATTATAAACAGACTGGCCTATTAGCTCAGGCTTCTTATTAACTCTTATAACTTATATTAGCCCATAATCCTTCTGTGTTAGCCACGTGGCTTGGTACCTGTTTTGGCGAGGCAGTCACGTTTTGCTTCCTCTGTATCTGGATGATGATTGCAGACTGACTCTTCCCTCTACATAGAATTTCCCTGTTCTACTTGCTCTGCCTCTACTTTCTGCCTGGTCACCTCACCTATACTTTCTGCTTGACTACTGGCCAATCAGTATTTTATTAAACAAGTATAAGAAATAGATATTTACAGGGTAAAAACATTGTCCCACAGTGCTACCTCCTTTTTTTTACAAAACAAGAACTCTGAATCAAGTCTCCCTTGTTTAGTTTTCTTCCTGTCCATTATCCATGCAACTTGTAACCAACATTCTAAACAAGGGCAAACATCCATAATCCATATTTTGGGGATTGCGGGCATAGTTTTACTGGCTACTTCCTGCTGATTGGGGGTACTGATAATCTTATGGGGACCTAAAGAAAATTTAGAATTATGATCAAGTCATGACTGAAATATTCTGTGAGGCTTCATCATCTCAGGTAGCAGTCTTGAATCTGTTCTGGATGTAGAATTCAGACATCACTCACTCCTACTGGAGATTTCTCAGGGGGTCTTCCTTAATCAATCCTGATTTTTTCTTAATCCCGAATGAATTTCTCAGACTCTCATTTCCTGTGGAGACAAAAGAAAAACCTCTTCTCCAAAGTAACATACCTTTTGACTTAAATTTTGAAGTCAAGGCATTTTCAAAATATATATGTCAAATTAATCCAGCAGCATTTATAAACAAATATCTTTTAGCAGTTTTTGCTCCTTCCTCAGCCACCAAACAATTTAAAGACAATACAATAACATACAGTATCCAGACTCTCTGTGCATTTTTCATCTTTACATGGCTTTATTTTAACCTCTATTTCTTTTATTTTTATTTATAAATTTTGGCTTATTGAGACAGAGTTTCTCTGTGTATCTTTGGCTGTTCTGGAATTCACTCTGGCCAGGGTATCCTTGAATTCACAGAGATCTGCCTGTCTCTGTCCCCCAAGTGCTAGGATTAAAGGTGTATGCCACCACACCCAACTACTCTCTTTCTTCCTTTTTTTATTTTAAGGACTTTATTCTTTTCCTTTATCTTTCAAGCCTACATATATTTTTTCTTTTTGCCTACATATATTTTTAAACACACTGTAAACTATTTAGAGGTTTTCTTTGCCTTTGGATCTATCTTAACTGTATATCTCTCTTTTTCTGACCACATGAGTCTTTAATTTGCTAAGTGATATGGCTAGGATTAAAGCTGTGGCTTTGATGGCTAGATCCAACCCATTCCTTAGCTTTCATGAGAGTCTAGCCTCAAGGCAGAGGTATTGGCAGGAGCCCTGTTTATTGCTCAACTCTTTGGCGTTTTAAGGTCTCTGCCACTACCAAGAAGCATGCTGTCAGCTATTCAGAAATAGCATTTAGGTGTTTGGTGGCAGGGCCTCTTAAAAAAGCTGTAAGGTTTCACAGCTAAAGCTGAGTCAGAAAGCCTCTCTTAAATGAGATGTGTTCATCTCTAGCAAAGAGAGCCCACCCGAGAAAGTGCTGCTATCAATAAGCCATGCTTAACTTTATTCTTTTCTGTCTAGAATTACTTCCCAAGCTCTCTCAGGCTTTATGTGGATACAGCTGTCCACGTGGCACCATTTGTTGACAGAGGGTTTCAGCTTTACGATAGGTCTGGCTTTTCTTCATGCTCAGGATTAAAGTTGGGAAAGAAGGGAGAAGGAAGAGGACAAGAAAATAGACCAGGTACAAGGACCAAGTGAGGGATGAGGAGGAGGGAGTCAAGGACCCAGGAGTTTACCAAGGTGTGCCTTGGGTTGGTTTACTGTCAGACAATAGTCAAGTCCCTTGGTCTCTGGCCTCAGCTTCCCTCACTGTTGGGTGAGGCCTTTGATACTGTTTGAGCCCAGGGCTGTGGGATGGCCACACCAAGTGCCAGCAGCAGAACTGGGGCTGTGTGGCTGGCTTTGCAGAAGGAGTAGGTCATGGGAGCTGTGACTTTAATGCCTGCTCTGGATGCCTCTCTTGAGTCTCACCCACCCAGTCTCTCTTCCTTCAGATGCGTAAGGCCCATGTTTGCCTCATCTTGATAAGCTTGCCCCCCTCAAATGTCTGCTTCCCTCTTATTTTAGCAATGTCAGCCCAACACACCCGGAATAATGTGCTCATAGTATAGTGTTCTAGTCTACACCAATGACCTTAGAGATCGGAAGTGGTCCTCTCTGAGGGCTACAGGTGTCTCTGGCTAGTTATCACCAGCACGGTGATTGTGTGCCGTTTGCCCGGGTATAAAAATTGCGTTGTGGAGGTACAGGTTGCGGTGGGGGTGGTGATTCTGGGACCAGCCTCGCAGAGATTTCCTTGCTTGGATGAGAGATGGACAGAGAATCAAGTTATCTGGCAGGACTGGCTATCTTGTGGTGGCATCAGTGGGGCTCCTAAAGAAACCCCCTGCCAGGTCTGTGACTGGAGACTGGAGGTGAGGGAGGGGACCAGGTGCTGATCCGTTCACTCAGTCTGATTAGGAGGATGACTGCTTGGGCCTCCCGCGGGTCATCCTGGGTGGCCCAGGAAATGGCTTCTGCTCTACCTCAGCTGGCTTCGTCCCTGTGGAAATGAGCAAACGTGTTCCGTCTGCAGTGTCGGAAAATGTGTTGGAGACACGAGGTTCCAGAACAGTGTGCTGGAAGCTGGGGATTTGGCATGTCCCAGGCAGAGCAATGGGCTTGCTGCCCACTGGTAGCCCTTAGAGAGCGGATGTCCCCGTCTTCTCAATGGAAATAGCCATTATCATCTGCACGGTCTGCGCCGAGACATCCTTGGTGGCAGCTGTGGCCAGGAGGTTTGGTTAACTTTTGTCCTTGGACATGTTCAGGCTCTTTGTTCTTCACTTCTTGGCCATGTTGACATCTCCTCCCTCAGTTCCGTCCCTCACTCATCACCTCCTTTTCAGTTCGTGTCCGGGCAGGAAGCAATCTGATGTCTAATAGGGTGGGGGCAGAATTGTACAGAAGAATGGGGCTCTGAGACGCCTGCCCCCCAGTTCAGCCCAGGTCACAGTTTGCATCATGAAGTGGGCACCCTGCCATATCATGCTGGTGGCCAGAGGACGGGGCCAGTGACCCTGTGGTCATTTCCCAATGGACGATGCTGGAGCTATGCTCTGTTAGAGCTGGGTAATAGCCCCCAGTCATTTCCACTTTTCTGGTTCCCTTCTGTGGGATCACATCTGCTCTGCCAGGAAGCAAGGTGGGAGTGTTGCTAACTGAGCTCAGGGAACCCCAAGGCTCTTTCCCCTCCACTTTGCCTGAGCCTATCTGGGCACCTAGACAATGTCTACCCCTGTCTGGAAGGATGCCCCAAGCGATCCGACCGCTTTGCCTGAGCCTATCTGGGGACTCTACTGTCTGGGCCATTGCCAGTGATAAGTGTTTTCCTTTTTCCCTTTCTTTCTTTTTTTCTCTCCCTCGAATGTGTTTTTTTTGTTCAGGCTGTTTAATTCTGCTAAAGTGCTCTGCTGAACAGGGAAATATGCCTCTAAGTAAAAGCTTTTCAACTGAACACCACAGTGCTTTGGTAAGGACCTGAAGTGGTTTTTGTGCCCTGGGAGTGACAGGTGATGTCCCAGAAGCAATCAGCCATAACCCCATGGTGACCCCATAAACAGGGCTGTTTTTGTGAATTTTAGTCATTGCTAAAGGGAATAAATAGAACATCACCCTTTTCCAGGGACACAAAACCCAGTCCTTTTCTACGGTGAGTGTCTGTGTGCAGTCCACAGTGGGTCTCACTGACGTGTCTGTGAGCAATCCACGGTGGGTCTCACTGATACGTGACTCAAGGGAGCTTGGTTTGGGAGAGGGGGCACGGGTCACAGTTAGGAATGGGCTCAGTTTTTAACATGTTTACTTTTCTATTAATTAAATTTGCCCCTTGTCAGTTTCTCTCTCTCTCTCTCTCTCTCTCTCTCTCTCTCTCTCTCTGTCTCTGTCTCTCTGTCTCTGTCTCTCTCTGTCTCTCTGTCTCTCTCTCTCTCTCTCACACACACACACACACACACATACACACACACACACACAATGCACACTGGCCACTCTGACTCCCTTACCTATTTCTATATCCCTACCATACCATTCTCTCTGTACCGTTACCTAGAAATCTTTCTCACTTTTATATCTGTTTGTTTTGTGACCCACTGGGTTTAAACTGTGACCATTGGTTTGGAGGAGGTATCCATTGGAGCTAGTGGGCTTGTTAGTGGGCACACAAGTGAAGATCACAACTCCCCCTTTCCCACAATCTGTCAATGGCCAATAGTTCAGCAGTAAGAGGTAAGGTCTCACGAGCTCTCATCCCATCCCTGGCTAATTGTACACTGGAACTCTTCTGTGCTGGCCCAGGGCAGATGGCTGGAGCTGGGAATCCACCGTCACACAATGGCCGTCAAATCACCGCCATACCCTATCTTCTGGTTCTTACATTCTCTTTGCCACTCTTCTGCAACGTTACCTGAGTCTGACATCCGAGGACATGATGTAAATGTCCCTCAACTTCACTTACTCTGAGTACCTTGGGCAGCCACGAATCTCTGCATTCACCGCAGTTTGTGGGTCCAGGTCTGGGGCTATGACAACTGCACCTAGCATCACACTGCACTGCAGAGCATGCATCACACTGCGCTGCAGAGAATCCTTGCTTGCTTACCAGCACCACCAGATGTACCGGTTTGTGCTGGCTTGAAATCGGTCCCTCTTCAGTCCCCAATGAGCTTGGTGCTTTTGCACACAGATCTCTGTGCACCATTAGTTCCTGCCGACCCTCACCAGGACAGCCTTCCTCTGGGTTGACCTGCAGGTCCCGGAGCTGCTCCATCTGCACCCTCCAAAGCACAATACAGAAAACAAACAGAAGCCACACGTATTTAAAGTCTGCTGTTTCCGGAGTGCAGCCCATCACTGCCAGGATAACCAGGGACTGTGCTTCTCACTCAAAACCCCCTACCCCCCTTTCGACCATCTCCACCTCCAGCCTCCGAGACTTTTCCCAATGTGGTTCACAGCCTCTGTAGTCTGTAGTGCTGCTGCAAGCAGTTTTTCTAGAACATCTTGGGACTGAGCTGCTGTGCTCTGGCTGGACATTGTCTTATCATGCTTCTCGCTGGCAGTGAAGTCAGGCGAAATGAGAATCTTCCAAGCAGTCCGCCCCCCAGACTGTAAGTGTGTGGTTTCCTGGTTGGTGGTCCTCAGGCTGTCCTGCCCGGTGGGCAGTTCTTTCCCAGCCTACTGCTGCTTCTTTGACTGCTCGCTGGGTATTTGATCATCACTGTGTTGAGAACAGGTAGAAGCCATTGTGGGGTCTCAGGGCCATGCCCTCTGGGAAGCCACTCTTCGGTTCTCGGCACCATGGAGTTGGCTGGAATCTGTCCATATCTTCCCTCCATCTCTCCCATCTGGAAATTCTCTCAGCTAAAAACGGGCTGTCAGTGAGCCCCTTGCCAGCGACCTCCCTCCTCCACCTGTTGCTGCTCATCGGGCTATGCACCATCCTGATGCATCCGCCATCCTGATGCATCCGCCATCCTGATGGATTCATTGCTTCTAGGAGCAAGATTCCCAAACTGCCCTGCCCTGATGGGTGGGGTCATTGCTCTGGGCTGGGTCATTGCTCTCTTCCACTCAGACTCCCTCATTCCGTGCCTGACCAATCAAGATTGCATTTTATTTCTGTGTGTGTGTGTGTGTGTGTGTGTGTGTGTGTGTGTGTGTGTGTGATTAACTTGTGGAGAAAATAACTGTGGAGGACTTAGAAGCAGAAGGACACACAGCATGTTCACCTGGGCCTTACCTGGCTGCTGTCTAGCTCCTCCTGGTTCTATTCTGTCGTGCCGTCCTCCCCTCATCCCCCACTCCCCCCGCCCTTGCCCTCCTGCACAGCGCTGCAACGTGCATACTGACGAGGCTTCAAGACCTCGTTCTTCCCACTGAAATGTAAATACTGTCTGGCGCAGACGTCTTGATTCCCTCCCTGTGGATATCGGCCAGTTCTGAATGTTTTGTGGCTATTAAGCAAATTTGCTTCAGTAGTTCTGATAGCCTCACCTGCTATGAGACTTCTTCCTAGAAGGGCCAGTTATGTCTGCTAGTCCCATGTTAATTAGTGAGGGAGATTAGACCTTTCTCCTTGTGTCTGTAAGGAATCTTCATGCACCTTTTTAACTGTTAACCCTTGATCAGGGGGAGAATCCCAGAAGCAGGTTGTCCATTTTCTTAAACAGTGCACATGTGCATGAGTGTGTATGTGTGTGTATGTGTGTATGTGTGTACTTGGGGCCCAGGGAGATTGGGATCGAGCTGTATTGTTTAAAAGCTTGTAAAATAGAGTAGCAGATGGGGAGATAAGGAACAAAGACCAAACTTGGAGGTGGCTCTGTTGGCAAAGTACTTGCTGAGCAAAGAGGAAAATGAGTTCAATTCCCAGCACCCACCTTAAAAAGCCAGGCAGTGTGGCATCTACCTGTCATTCCAACAGAAACATGCAGGTTCCTGATGCATTCTAGCCAGACTGCCTAGCGTACTCAGTGAGCTCCAGGCTAACGAGAGTCCTGATCTCAAAGGAACAAGCTAGGAAGCAGCTGAGGAATGACACCCAAGGTTGGGCTCTGGCCTCTGTATGTATGCACACAGACACACCCATATGAACACACACACATGCGCGCACGCGCACACACACACACACATACACACACACACTGCACAGAAATAGATACCACTACAGCCCATCAAACATTTGCATTCTTTTCTAAGTAAACCAGCTTCTTTCTTGTGGGGAAACCAGCATTTTCATGTGGCATGTTCAAGGGTTCACAGTCACCACAATCCACCACCAACAGCCATAGGATCAGCTGCAGGAGAGGTGGGGATTTCACAGTTCTATAAGCCAGCACCATCCTTTCCAAGGATACAAGGAGTCAGACAGATCCCGGAGGCTCATTAGCCAGTCCAGCTGAGTTGGTTGAGCCTTTGACCAATGAAAGACAAAAACAAGATGGATGGCTATTGAGAAGCGACACTTGAGGTTGACTTTCTACTTCTATGTGCATGCATGCATACACATGCACATACATAGACATACACACACATCACACACACACACATACACATCACACACAAACACACACATGAGGGGGGGAGGATAAAACAGCACAGTTTGAGTGACAGGCTCAGGTCTATCAAAGACCATCTTCATGATTCTCAGCACAGCAGGTGAGATGGAGAGTCCAGGCGGGCAGGTGTGGGCCGTGGTCCAGGCTCCACTCTATCTCACCTGTATCACAGCAGAGTGACATCAGAAAGAGGATCGTGCATCTTGGGAATTTCTAACTATGCATCTTGAGAAAAATAACTATCAGTAGACATAGTCCTTGAACAAAGGCCTCTGGAAGGGGGAATAGCCCAGCCAGTCAGCGGGGAGGGAGCCTTTGTGGGAAAGGGCTGTGGATCTGTCACTGTGCTGGGCCTTGATGGGCAGGAACTCCACACAGCCCCATCCTATGGGTCTGAGCTACACTTGACTCTGTCCCTTAGGAGACCAGGCTGGTGTCCGAGGGGAGCAAGGAGCAGCCAGAGTGTTCAGAAGTATCAGCAAGGCTGGGTGTGAACATTGTACGAGTACATGAGTGAGTGAGTGTGTTTGTTGGTGAGCTGGAGAAGACTGTCCCTCTAGCCCCCCCCCCCCCACGATGTAGGGTGAGAGCCGGTGCTAGACAGACAGACTCAGGGCCCTGCTGTCATCCTGAGCAGAGCTCGTTCTGCTAGCAAGAACTGGGAAATGAATACTGATCAGATGTCACCACAGCTAGCTGGAGTCACTTGAGAAGACAGATGACCTTCTGAGGTCCTCTCCTCATTCCTCTCTCCTAATCTATACCCAAGTCACCTTCCTGTCCTTCTACAGCTCTGTAGATGTGTTAGGGGCAGATCCCAGGGCATGACTGGGGTTCCCATGGGAGCCCACGGAGAGCGGGGTGACTGTCCGGTTCATGAGTCTCTTACCTATCTGGTAATGGACACTGTGTAAGGGGGTGGTTGCGAGGTGGGGCTTGCTCTGGGGCTTTGACACCCTGGGAAAGGGTAGGATTTATCAGACGCAAGAGTGTGCAGAGAAGAGGGAGGGAAACACAGCAGAGGATGGCACCCACGGGGGCTTCGGTGAGGGTGAGCTCTGCTGGAGTGTCAGGAGGGTTAGGCCTCCCAGGCAGCTGCAGCAAGACGGGTAAGCTCGGGAAAGGTGTGTGTGGATGGGCACTGTGGATGATGGGAAGGTGGATGGGCAAGGGAGGGCTATGTTGGTAGGATGGGGGAGGGGAGTAAGGTGATGGGGGGTGGATTCATGGGATGGGTAGCTGGATGAATGAGGAAGTGAGTGAGTGGAAGGGAGGTAGAGGGAAAGGTGGGCGGTCAGGTCGGGGTAGACAGAGGTGGGCAGATGGGGCGGGAGGGATTGGTGATGAGGCAGAAGTTGTCAGGCAGATGAACAGGACAATGGGAGGGTAGATAGGCAAGTAGGAAAGATAGACTGACGGGAGGACAGATAGGTGGATGAATACTAGGTGGGGCAGACAGACGGGGTAGGCTCGGCTAAAGCAGAAGGCAGCGCCACAAAGGGAGGGTGGCTTTCAACCCTCAGGTGTCTGAGCTGTCTCTGTTCCATCTTTCCCCTGAAGATCTTAAGTGTGTCATAGGACTGGATGTGTGCTGTGAAAAAGATAAGGCCGTGGAGGGGGGAGGATGGAGGCCAAGGGCAGGAGAGGCTGTGGGAGGCCAGTGGGCAGCTGCCTGAGCTGCTGGACCCAGGTGGCCATGCGGCAGCTGTGCTAGGCTGGATGGTAGCGTGCACGTGACCACAGGAAGCACGTAGGCGGGTCTTCTTCAGGCCACACACCTGTAGTTCAGATAAGAAGAGGTGAGGTCAGTGTGAAAGCAAGTAGGGAGAGATAGGAAAGAAAGAGGCAGGTCTGAGGGAGATGGAGGGAGACTACTACAGGGGGTGCTACCCGATTCCAGAGGCATCTTTGGATAGCTCTACCGGTGGCAGGACCCCTCTGGTCCCAGGTCTGGCCTGTTCAGGATGGTGGAAAGTTAGTTAGGGCCCAGGGATCCTAGGTCATTAGAGACATACCCTCATCTGGCCCAGCTCTCACCCGGGGTTATCCTGCCTAGCTTCTGCCTTCATCTCGACCACCCTCCATAGGCTCCTGTGCCTGCACTGCCTCCCCTACATCTCCATCACTGGGTAACCAGAAGCTGTTTACACCAAGTGTGGATGCAGGCATGGAGTTCTCTGTGTTCCTTGTGTTAAACCTTCCCCGGAGTGCCTTATGGATGTGTGGTACCTAGGAAGAGGGAAGATATAAAAGCCCTTTCTGTTCCACTCTGAGGCAAGCGCTTCTAATTCCAGGTTCCGCACCATTCCATAGAGTTCTTCCTTCTTCATGTGCAGAAACTCAAAAGCGCTCTGATTGCCTCCCTCCTCTGTGCAGGCTGTTTCTGAGCTGATAAGAGAGCTGGAAGCCTGCAAGTGCTGACCAGGGAAAGCCCTGGAGGGGCGTGGCTGAAAAGGTAGCTCCTGTTAAAGGAATGGGTCTTTCCTTTCATGGCCAAGGGCTCGCTCTGGCCATGAAGAGATTGAAACCTGGATTCTGTGCTATGGGAACATCATTTCTTGGACCTCTGAGGCAGAGGCTGACCATGCTCTCTCTGACCCTGGTGCATCCCTGTGGTGGTGCTCCCATGGCTGTGTTATAGTCATGGGAAGCTGCACCTGGAGAAAAGATGTGTCTTGAGAGGTGAGGGTGGCCCTTCTATAGGACTGAGGCCCACACGTAACCTACTGCTGAGGAGACATGCCTGACATCACCAAGTCTATGGGGCCGTTTGTGCACCCTGGTTAGTTCAGATAGAGTCTGGATGGAGTTGATGGCCCAGATGGGGTAGGAGTGGGGGACTCTTCCTACTTCTTAGCTTGGGACAAGAGAGTCAAAAATCAGGCAGCAAACACATAGTTTGGGAAAGCATTGAGCGCAAGGCACAGACAGGATGTTGCCTGGCTTGTTATTGCCCTTCTGCCCTCAGGGTGGCCCATCCCATTGACCTGTGATAGGGATGCAGATCCTGGGATAGGAACCTGCACATCTCGTTGGTTCCTTTCTGGCTCTCACCCAGAGGGTCCACCAGTCTTCCAAGTCAGGGCTTTCATGGGCAGTGAAGGGCTATCTATCCTAAGAGTCTCTGAAACCAGAGAACATCAGGCCTTTGTCTTGTGAGCCCCTTCGCCAATCAGAGCTGGGCCTGGCTGTGGGAAAAGAGCAGAGGGAGAGGTAAAGAAGCAGCGAGGGTGGAGTGGGACCTCTGCCTGTGTCTGGCCCTAGGCGGGGGATGTGGCTATTTCGGTCCGTGATGCTGCTTTGCCGAGGGTCGTAAATAGGATCACGGTCACGGTGCCATCTGCCTTCTGCTTGGGGACAGTGATGAAGAAGTGTCTCCCAATTTCTTTATGGGTAAAGCCACACACTAAAACACAAAGTAACCACATGTCTGAACAAGGGATGTTAAGGGAACTTCTCAGATGTATTTCCTTCCCTTTCATGTTCAGAAGCCCACACTTCGCCTGTAAGCAGCAGGTTATGAGTAATTGGCTGGCTAATCCCATTGGGAAGCTCGCTCCAGAGGTGGAGGGGGCCTGTGGAATGGCAGGGGCTATTGTGCAGCCTCTGAAGCTCTGGACACACAGTGTGTGTCTGTGGGGGAACCACCAGGCTTGTGTGGGCTGGTCCCGGGGTTCTCTGCTAGGATCTTCAGAGAGATGCTGCCAGGCCCTTCCGGATGCCCAGCATCCTGCTGACCTGCGGAAATGGTTTTTCTCTCCAGTCCAGGCAACTGGGACTTGGATGGACTGTTGGCCTCCCACGGTCCTCTTCAAGTGGAACGTGGGCTGTGCGAGGTGACTCACCTTTCCTTTGGCACAGCCGCATTCCCATATGTTAGAATCTCTCTGGAAACGTCAAGGCTTCCTTTTTTATTTATTTTTTATTTTTTAAGCAACTCGCTTTTCCAAGCCAAAGAGCTGAGCATGGGCCAGAGTTTGAGGGCCAGCTGGGCAGGGAATTCCTGGTCAGGACTGTGACCTTGGCCCCAGACCCAAGACGGCTATTCTACCCCTCCCTTGTGGACCACACACACTTGGCTTTTTCTGCACACTGGCTGGCCAGCTGCACTTTTTCTTTGAAGGATGATTTAAACCCTGGTCTCCGGGGGTGGGAGGAGCAGAAGTAAACCACCCAGGAGAAGACAGTCTTCCGAACACCTCCCTAGAGCCCGCGTCTCTTGTGTCATGGGGAGCTGGGGATGGCTTCCTTTGGCCACCTGCTTGCTTTAAATACTTCTAAATGACCTGGGTGACACAGAGATGTATCTCTTAGACATTTCTGCGCAGTTTGGGTCCAGAGGAGATAATAAACACAGGGCTTATATTCCAGTAGAGATGCATCTTTACCTGGGCCGGTCGTCACCAAGGTTGTCCTTCCTAACTTCCAGCTCAGTGTTACCTCATCCACCCTCCATAGGCTCCTGTGCCTGTGCTGCCTCCCCTACATCTCCATTCCTGGGTAACCAGAAGCTGTTTATACCAAGTGTGGATGCAGGCATGGAGTTCTCTGTGTTCCTTGTGTTAAACCTTCCCCGGAGTGCCTTACGGATGTGTGGATGAGTGCCTAGGAAGAGGGATGATATGAAAGCCCTTTCTGTTCCACTCCGAGGCAAGCGCTTCTAATTCCAGGTTCCCACGCCATTCCATAAAGTTCTTCCTTCTTCATGTGCAGAAACTCAAAAGCGCTCTGATTGCCTCCCTCCTCCGTGCAGGCTGTTTCTGAGCTGATAAGAGAGCTGGAAGCCTGCAGGTGCTGACCTGGGGAAGCCCTGGAGGGTGTGACTGAGAATTAGCTCACAGTGGTCACTTGGCTTCTCCAGCTTGGTCACAGGCACCCTGGATGTTCAGAATGTGAGAAATCTTTGGGGAAATAAAAAAAAATTTGCTGCTGGAGGGATGGCTCCACAGTTTAGAGTGTGTGCTGTTCTTGCAGCAGGGCCAAGTTCAGGTCCCAGTACCCATTTCAGGTGGCTCACAACTACCTATAATTAGCTCCAGGAGGTCCAGTGCCCCCTTCTGACCTCTATGGGCACTGTGCTCACATGCATGGATACACAGATACAGATACACACATATGCACGCACATACATCTTAAAGTTCGAAAATCTGTTTAAATAAATAAATTAACTGCAAACACTTTAAACTTTGTGTGTATTGAGGCAGGCATGTGTGTGCCGTGGCACATGCGTGAAGGTCAGAGACAACCTTCAGGAGGCAGTTCTTACCTTCTCCCTTGTTGCAGGCTCTCTCTTGTTTAGGAATGGTGCCACATACCCAGGTTAGCTGGCTCACAGCTTCCAACTCTCTCACCCTCATCATTTCATAAGGACCCTGGGATTACAGATGTGCACCACAATATCTGGTTTCTATTTGAGTTTGGGGATTGAGTTCAAGTCATCAGGTCCTCCATGGCAAATGCTTTTACTTGGTGAACCATCGTCTTAGCCCCTGTGTGGAATCCTGTCCCCACTCCAGGACATGTGTTTGGCCTTTCTTATCACAGCTGTATCCCTTTTCTTTCATTTCAGACTCATAAGCAGTATGCTGATGCCACCAACGAGAGCAACCGCCTCTTCCTGTATTGTGCCTTCCTTAACTTCAGGTACTGTGAGTGTGGGGGCTACCAGGCAGACAGAAGGGGGAGAAACGGGGAAGATGGGAAGACAACAAGATGTCCAGTGGCTCAAGGTGTCCGCCCCAGGGCACTCTCATACCACACAGGGCAGGGTTGTGCTTATGAAGCCAATGTGTTTGTATGACTGTGCGTGAGGCAAGACCTGGTTAGGTATGACTGGAGGTTGCGTGGATTCAAAGGTCTTTTTGTTCCTTAGAATCATTTCATCAGGGCTCTATGAGGCCACATGGAAATACTGATCCACAGCCTTCTCTAAAGAGTGTCTTGAGGGAGGACTGGGATGCGGGGCTTTGGGAAACAGCATTCACTGGCTAGCATATCAATATCTTAGCGTTGGGGCCAATGAGATGGCTCAGTGGGTGAAGGTGTCTGCTGTCAAGTCTCATAACCCAAACTTTGGTCCCTAGGACATGGTGGAAGGAAAGAGCCAACTCCCCTGACCTCCGCACGCATACGCTAGCATGCACACATACATTGCCCCCAAACATATAAATAATGTAATAAAAACATCTCTCTATTTGATGTTTAGTGTTGAGGTTAATATCCAGAAATAGTTTCCAAAAATTCAAACAACCCACTAGTTAGAGACCCAAGTACCCTGGTTAAGTCATGGGTGACAGACCTAAATTGCCGTTTGCCAAAAGAAAAAACAAAAGTGGCCAGCAGATACAGAAAAGAAAAAGCATATCAATATCCCAATCCCCAGGGAAATGCAAGTAAGACCACAGTAAGACGGATCCCCACCGCAGTAGGGATGGTGGTTAGGAACAAGGTGAAGGTTGTGGATGGGATCTCAGGGGTGATGGGCAGGAACTCAGGGGTGATGGGCACAGTGCAAGAAACTGAGATAAGAGTGGGTAATGAGCTCAAAGTGAGCAAGAGTGAATCACAAAGAATCGTGAAAGCTGAGGAGAGTGTGGCAGAGAAAGAGGCCAGACAGAAAAAGCCCAGACCCAAGTCACAGGCTGTAGTGAAGCCATTCACCAGAGGACAGGCATCGAGGAGAACCTGAGCCAGCGTGAGTTCCGAGTAAACACACATCTCATTTCACCCAAGAGTACAGTCACCTACAGCTTGGAGGAGCACCTCACTGACACCCTAAAGCAGCAGGGAGGATCCCGTGCAAGAGAGCTTCTGGGGGCAGGGCTCATTTCTATGACCTTCAAGGAGAAAGGGTCAAGGGACAAACAGCCAACTCTAGGAATTGTAAATTGGAGGAGGAATTTCCAGCAAAGTGCCCTGGAGAGATATGTGTGGAATTCAGGGGAATCCTGGGATAGTCAGAAGGATGAACCAGTGTGGAGGGGGCATGTTCACAGCCCTGGAATACAAGCTGTTCCTGACAGCAGGCTAGGGCACAGGCATTAAAGACATTAGGGAAACTTTGCACAGATTCCAATAACACAAGAAGGAGATTGTAGCAGCTATTGAGACGCTGGGTGCCCAGCGGTCGGGACTCTTGTCTAGAGGATAATTGCAAGTCGAGTAACTCTGGCCTCTTTTCATTTCTGCAAAAGATCAAGCCTGCGAGGGGATTCTTCTGTCACCGGCCTTTTGACCACCATAGTTCAGTCAGCCACAGGATGAGAAAAGATTTATGAGTTTCTTTTTGGCGCAGGAGAGATGGCTCAGATGGTTGCATATTTGTCATGCAAGCATGGGGATCTGAGTTTGGCTCCCCAGAACCCGTGTGAAAAGCTAGACACGGGGACATGTGCTTGCAGTTCTAGTGCTGGGAGTCAGAGACAGGAAGGTGCCTGTGGCTGGCTAGTAGCCAGTCTAGCCTAATAGGAGAACTCCAGGATAGTGAGAGACCCTGTCAAAAGTTAAAAGGGGGATGGTGCCTAAGGGATGGCACCCAAGGCTGACCCTGTGGCCTCCACACACTCCACACACCACACACACACACACACACACACACACACACACACACACACACACACATGGATTTCTTTTCACTCCTTGCTACCAAGTGAGCTATTTGACTCGTAAAAAGAAAGATAAAAGCCAGCATTCTAGTTAGATTCTATTGCTGTGCTAAAACTCTGACCAAAAGCAACACGGGGAAGGAAACGGTTCGTTTGGCTTACATGTTAAGAGTCCATCAAGAAGGGCAGTCAAGGGCAAGAACTGAAGCAGAGATCACGAAGGGACACTGCTTACTCCCTGTGGCTTGTTCAGCTACCTTTCTCAGACCAGCCACACCCACCTGCCTAGGGGATGGCACCACCCACAGTGGGAAGGGCCTGCCCATATCAATTAGCAGTTAAAGAAATACCTCCCAAATGTGGCCACAGGTCAATCTGATGGAGGCAGCTCTTCAACTGAGGTTCCCTCCTCCCAGGTGCTTCTGGGTCATGTCAGGTTGACAGCTGAGACGAACTACAACAGACAGCAATGCTGGCCAGGGTGTGGAGAAACGGGGAGGCTGAGTCAGCATAGCCATTGTGGAAATCAGTATGGAGGTTCTTCAGGAAATGAAATCAGACCCAATGCTGGTGCGCATCCAAAGAAAGGAAGTCGGTGTGTTAGAATGTCTTCCCAGCGTTGCACACAATAGACAAGATATGGGTATCAGCCCGTGTTGATATGCATGCGTAGTGCTATTCTCTTCAGCCCCAGATTTATAATTAAAAATATTTTATGATCTAAAAGGTATTTTTGATAGCTCCCAGAGACAGCCACACCACAAGCATCCAGCCACACCACTTTTCAAATGATTCCTTATTATATATTCAGGGAGATTCAGTTTGAAAAGCATAATTCTCTTGGTTTTGATGAGTGAACACAGCTGTACGATCACATGACCGAGCTCTAGGACAATACTGCCCACTTCAAACGTTCTCCCCATGCTCTGCATCTGGAGGTCAGAGGACAACCCCGGGGAGTCAGTTCTCTCTTTCTACTGTGTGGGTCCCAGGGATGGAACTCAGGTCACCTGACTTGACAGCAAGTGCCTTTGCCTCCTGAGCCATCGCGCCGGAGGGGAGCTGCTTAACTTCCCCGCAGTGGGAGCATTTCGAGAGCCCTTTCTGCTGGTGATTTATAATTAAATATTTTATGACCTAAAAAAGGTGCTTTCGATAGCCTCTGTTTTTAAAAGGTGCTCTAAGTTGTTTACACCCATACTGTAGAGCTCCTGGGAAACAATGCATTTGTGGTGGGAGTTCCATAAACGCCAGCGAGGCCACATTAAGAGGCAGTTATGCACAGGTCTTCTGGTCTTGCTACTGTTCTGTTAACTTGTCCTGCCAATCACACCTGGCCCTCAGTACCCATAATTTTGTAGTAGATATCTAACCAACTACAAACCTGAAATGTTTGGGCTGGGGGGAAATTACACCTTTAATGAGCACAGGCAGACTTCTTGCCTGTCATTATTCCCACCTTGACATCACCATCCACATGCCATTCACATTGCATTGGATATTATGCATCATCTGGAGATTAACATAAGAGGGTATGTGGCGGCTCTATGCCAACTTTGGGCCACTTCAAATCTTTGAATTTCTTTGGAGGGCTCTGGGAACAAATTCCAAGAGTAAGAAGCTGAGCTCAAACTCACAGGCCAGGAAGACAGGAAGACAGCAAGATCAAAGCCTGCTGAGGCTACAGAGTGAGTTCAAGGCTATCCCAGGCAGCTCAGCGAGACCCTATCTCAAAACAAAACATAAGAAAGGTGGTGGAGATATGGCTCAGTGGTAGAACCCTTGCTTAGCATGCACGAGGCGCTTGGTTCGGTCTGAGAGGGAGAGTGAACAGGACCTAAGAGAGATGACCTGAGAGGAGGCGTGCAGATTCTCCACTGTGATTGATGGTGGCCCGGGAGAGTTTGCTCTTCTCTGTGGTCCCTCCTTCTTTACCGTGGGAGATAAGTGCTACACTGAGGTCCACCCCATCACGTTGAGACACAATTCGCTGCCCCTTTACAAAGCAGTTTTTTATTATTTTTAATTAGGGGCGTGTGCGTGTGCACCTGTGGGTATATGCACACAAGCTAGAAGATAGAGATAGCTAGAAGCCAGAGATATTGGCTCAGCTGGAGCTAGAGTTACAGGTGGGTGTGAGCCTCCCAGTGCGGGTGCTTGGGTGCTCTGGAAGAGTAATAAGTACTCTTGATTCCCAAAAGATTCCTCTGGGCTTTGCTCTACCCCTTCAGTGTGTATTTTCTAGTGCTGTATCTTCACCCATCATTTTCTTTTAATTCTCTTTTATTAAATGTGGGGCTTTAAAGACCATCTCTTAGCCTTGTTTAGACGATTGACATTGCATGCCCTCGTGTCTGGCCGCAATGGATATGGCATGACTTTAAGAGTATTCTAAGATGTGATTAATACGCACCTGTGGTTCCTCCTGCCCATCGATTGTAAGGTTGTCCCTGCCGTCATTAAATCTTTACAGGCTTTTTTTTTTTTTTTGTTTCTGCCCCCAGACAATCAGCTATCTTGTAGAGCAATTACAGACAAGACCAGGGCCATGCCATGGACGCCTACACTTATCCCATCTCTAGCTATTTTTATGCCTTTGTGCAGAGCCACGTTTCTGTCTGGCGTAATGTCCCTCTAACCTTCCTTGTATTGCGAGCCTGCGGGAAGTGAATTCAGTCATCGCTCGACCATCTGAGAACAAGTTCTCTTTCAGTTTTGAAAACTGTCTTCCCTGGTCTTAGAATTTTGGGCTACTTTTTTCTAATTTTATTTATTTTTTTATTATTTGTAATCTTAAACATAACTTGTTTCTGTGCGTACATGTGTAGTTGGGTGTAGCTACAATCGCTCCAGAGTGTGTGTGGGGTGATCAGAGAATGACCTACAGCCCGAGTCAGCTCTCTCCTTCTATCCTGTGTGTCCCAGAGATCAATCGGACTTAGGCCCTCAGATTTGACAGCAAAATGCTTTTACTGGCTGAGGAGCCATTCTGCCAGGAGACATGGGTCGCTTTTGGAAAAGATTAATACTCTAAGAAATTATACAGTGACTCGTTTGGTATATATTGAATATTTATGAATATATGCTTTTACTTATTTCCTTTGTGGGACCCAGGATGGAACCCAGAGTTGTTCATGCTAAGCACGTGCTCTACCACTGAACCCCACCCCCACCCCCTAATATATCCACATTCCTCTTTTCCATTTGTTTGAGACTGACCTCCCTCACTTTACCAACTAGTTAAAAATGTACTGTCTAGCCCAGACTGGCCTCGAACTCACAGCAAGCCTCCTGTCTCAGCCTCCCAAGTGTTAAGATTACAGGCGTTAAGATTAAGCACGTCTGGGCTTCGAAATATCATTCTTCTCATTTTTAAAGATAAAATCTTACTTTTAAGAAAGCAAATACTTCTTTTTTTTTACATCTTACCCTGAGTTTATGCATGTATTTTGAAATAATTTATGTGTCATATACACTTGCATTCACAGGAAATATATGGAAGTGTTTTTGGTCCCATCGTTCTACACCATTTTCTTTGGGTTCCGCCTCTATTGATGCCTGCTTCTTATACTGTGCTTATATATGTCACATTGTATTTATGTACCTGAGTGACCGTACTGCTGCCACGGTATGGATGTCCCAGGTCACAGGCTGCCCATGTTTTTTGATGCTATCTGAAACGGCTCAGCTGTCTTCTGGGCAGATTTATTTGTGCGCAGCTGGGAAGCTTCCCGCTCTTCCCCACCACCTCCCTGGGGAGCAGATTTCCATCCCATCCAGAGGTAACACCTCTCAGAACTCAGCTTTCCTGGCTGATTATAGCAGAGTCACACCTGCAGGGTTCTGTTTCGGGACATGACTTTCATGGATGGTCTGCGCCCCCTTCACTAGAGCCGAGGGCCAAGTCCGCCCTCCGGACTGTTTCCGCCCCTGTAAATTCTCAGGGTCACCTCAAATGGAAATGTGGCATCTTCGCATTAAGTAGGCATACAAAGTAGCTGCATAAAACACAATCGCCTGTAAGGCGGTCCTTCCCCAGGTCCTGGGAAAGTTAGATCCAAATGTGGGGTGGGGGAGGGGCCCACGAGTCCTTTATATTCTGCCGTTGTTGATGTGGATCTGGTTCCTCTACATGTGGTTCCATTGGCCCAGGCTTTGCTTTCTGCCTGTTGCCTCCGACCTCCGGAAAAGAGGTGGCTCATTCATCATGAAAACCACCCAGAAAGCTGCTGGTCCCTGCATCTCAGTTACCAGGTGCAGTGCCCACACCGCGGCCCCGTTCCCACACTCTCAGCCCCACTCCCCAACAGGGTTACTATTGCAAGGGCTACAGGCCTCTTTGGAATATAAAACTGCTATAGCTGGGTGTTCATGGATATCGTCAGGGGTGCAAGATGGGGGCATGAATTACCTCGCTCCAAGCGCCTATTCCCTCGATGTAGAAGTAGGAACTATAGCAGAATACAAATCAGAGACAGTCTGAACCTCAGACTCCTTCAGCTTGGTAGACTGGGGTCTCCTCTCTCAAGCTGAGACACAGGTTTGTCTTAGCGAACAAAGATACCTGCTTGTCATTTGAAAGGGCAGAGAAGTACACACGAGAAAATGACAGTGGCCAGCACACTTGCTGCAAAGATAAACCAACTGGCATCAGTGCATACTGGCCTGGGTGTCACTGTGAGAAGAAATCATAGCTCCAGCAGCAATTAGAGACTTGAACATTTCAGAAAAGCAAACATCCCGTTTGACCCCAGCTTCCCTCCCCGACCTCTTCCTCCGGTGTTTGGAGACCACTGTGAGGAGGCTGTCAGTTCCTCAGTAATTTGCCTTCATTTATGTGTGCATCCACAGAAACCAGGTAGCTGTTGCCTCCCGCATACCGTTATGATGTTGTGTGTGTCGTTTCTGTGTTTTGTGTGTAATGATAGACACCGGCCAAGGGTTATTATTAGAATAAGTTCTTGGGGATTGGAGAGATGGCTCAGCGGTAAAGAGCACAGACTGCTTTTCAGAGGACCTGAGTTCAATTCCCAGCACACACATGGCAGCTCACAACCAGTTGTAACTCCAGCTCCAGGAGATCTGATGTCCTCTTCTGGCCTCTGCAGGCACCTGTATTTCCATACAGATATCCCCAGCCCTCAACACACTCACACACACACACACACACACACACACACACACACACACACACACTAAAATAAAATCCTTAAGATAAAATTTTAAGTGACAATAATGTGTGTGCATGCAGAGTGCATGTGTGTGTGTGTGTGTGTGTGTGTGGCTGCACATGCCCACACCTATGTCCTGCTCAGAGGAGGCCATCAAGTGCCTTCTATACTTCCCCAGCTTAGCCTGTGAGTCAGGGTCTCTCCTTGAATCTTGAGCTTGGTTCTTATTGGCTGGACTGGCAATTCTAGCAATCCCCCTGCTTCCACTTGTCCACAGCCCTGGGTTTATAGGAGGACATAGTACCATGCCCAGCTGCTACACAGATGCTGGGAATCAAATGTAGGTCTTCATCACTGCACAGCAAGTAACACTGACTGCTGAACCATATCTCCAGCCTTGAGGTTTCGAAAATGCTATGAAGGAGTTTCATGTGTATACACACCACATCATATATTTGCAGGCACTGCATTTCAGTTATTTTTATATTACTTATATACACCTTGTGTTTTACATATCTGTCCCCGGACATGCGCTTAAGAACCGTAACGCATTTTCTTAGATCACTCATGATTCCCTGAGTGTTTGGGTTCCCAAGCTGGACTCTGGACCACACACATTTCTTCCCAGGGTGGGATGGGTCTAGGTGCTTCCCCAGTGAACCAAGCTGAGGCAGTGGCCCCAGCCTCTCTCTGTCTCAGAAGAGATCTTTCTGGGGTCTCGCTAGTGCCAACCACTTCCTAGTTTTAATACCGGAAGACAGTTTGCACCCTGGCATCAGAGTTAGCCAGTGAGCTGTTGAGCCTGTGGGGCTGAGGAATGCCATTGTTCCCACTAATCATTGTTCCTTGTCCGTTGTTTCCTCAGCTCCGGGGAAGGTGTCTGGTCAAGTCAGGGCTGTGCGCTCACAGAGGGAAACCTCACCCACTCAGTGTGCCACTGTACCCATCTCACCAACTTTGCCATCCTCATGCAAGTGGTCCCATTGCAGGTGAGTGCCACATAGATGCCGCTTGGCCCTCGGGTTGCGGCAGCTCTCACCGCCCTCGGAACAGGTCTAGACTGTCTACAAACTGATCTCGTATCTGGGAGGTGGCAGGACACATTATCGTCTTTGAAGAGCAAGCTGGGGAGGCTGACATGTGGTTAACATGGAAACTTACATTGGTTAAGGGAACATAATGGGACATCGGACACAGACCACAGGCCTGGAGGGGAGATCAGTGGGAAGCTGAACTGCCCTGGGAAGATGCTCTAAAGTTGTAGGGAATAAGCCAATGGCTTCCAACAAGCACACACCAAGAGGAGCAGAGAAGTACCTTGGCCAGTGATTTTCCTTCCTTCTTTGTGGGTGGTTAAACAAGTGAGCATCCAGTGTGCTGGCTGGGAACCTGAATGTCCCCAAAGACCACTCAGAAGAAAAGCGCAAGTGAACTCCTAGACTCACTGAGGGAGACAAGAGCTTTCGCACTATTGGGGACATTTCAAACGACACCAGGGTAGAGAGCTTTCTCCTCTGGGGCCTCCACGTGCTGGACCGCTGAACTAAGGGATATTCTGCTCTTCTTTGGCCTACCCAGGAGGGTCTGCTGAGCAAAACAAAGGGATGTGTAGTCTCCAGGGAGTGGACACTCATGCCTGGCATTTATCCCAAGAGATATCCAATCTCCAAAGTCAAAAAGGAGAAAAAAAAAGAAGGAAATCCAGACTCATTTATATCATAGATCTGTCACCAGTCAGTATTGGTGACACCAAATTTAGACAGCCCGTGGGTGTCTTCGTGGGAGAAAATTCACATCTATTCATTGCTAGGAAAGGTTGATTTGAAAATGGTTTAAAATTATCCCTGTTTAAAAGGAACAGTTCATGAACATTAACAAAATTAAGGCAGATCTCACAAGTGAGGCCAAGCCTGGGGCACACTTATAGACTTCAAAAGGTGGCACAAATGACCTCATCTCCTTGATACCAAGCCAGCTTCTTCCTGGGCACCTAAATTCACCCTCATGGCCTTTGAGCTTGTGGTTCAAGTGTGCCCTTGGACATTCTTGTCCCATTGTGTCCCCATCTCTTTTACCCTCTGAGGTCTCTCCAGGCATTCTCCACACCTGGCTTTTTCCTAGGCACTCACTTATGGAGGCTTCTGTCTTCTTCTGGGTGAGTGAGTGTGGTTTTTCTGTGCAATCTTAACCGACAGTGCGGCATCCCTGAGTAGTAACTTAGACTGCTGGACCACTATTAGGAGGGATGCTCTAGGCTGATGCCCCAGGAGACACCAAGATGGATTGTGTCCTAGGAGACTCGAGAATGTGTCTGAGGCTGGCCTTGGCCACTTAAGTATTGATGAAGTTTAAAGGTGGAAGGCTTGGCTATTGCATCATAAGCTCATGCTCAGATACTTTACTCGAAAGTCTTGATTTCTGGTTTGCAAAAAAGTAAAACAGGGCTTGGGAGAAGGCTTAGTGATTAAAGCGCCTGCCTTGCAAGCATGAACACTGGAGTTTGTTCCAGAAATACACTTAAGTGTTGCATGGATTTTCATGTAATTCTAACCTTGGAGGGTAGAGATGGGATCACCAGAGCAAGCTAACTAGCTAGACTAGCTATTTGGGAAAGCTCTTGGTTTGACCGAGAGACCCTGCTCAATGAATAAGGTGGAAGAGGGGTGGGGGAAGGTTTCTGACATCAAGCTCAGGCCTCCACTTGTAAGCACTCCTCTGCACATGCACCATACACATGTGCCTTTCACACACACATGTGCACGCACACACACATACACCTTCAGTTTGTGCTGAAAATAGCACCACTTTATTCCTGTGTAGTAGAGAGAATGACCTGGCTGCTCCAAGGGGCTCTTTGGGCAGAGTGGCCCCTGCATGCTCTGCCTGGTGGGGAGCCTCAGCTGACCTTCTGCAGTCTCTCCTAGCACTTCAAGGGCATTGAGTTTGTGGTCGCTGACTCAGAGGGATCCAGCCCTGAAACCAACACCACGTTTTGTCTTTTTTTGTTTTGTTTGTTTTTGCATTTCTAAATCTAGCCATGGCGGGAAAGAATGGGCACAGCCAGTGTACACAATGCTGTCCTGAAGCTGGTGCTGGGTGTGTTGTGTGGGGTGCTGTCATGTAACCCTTTCCCACTCATGACCACTGTACCATCTCTAGCCTGGATCCAAGATAGGCAGTCATATATAGCCATGAAGGGGGCCCGTATGTAGGCCTCAAAGCAAGGAGCAATGAGACTGGTGTGACCACTGTGTGAGCCGCTTTCATGGTCCCAGGATTGTGGCATAGCCAGGGTCACGTGGGTGTTTCTTGGGGCTGGAGGAGTATACATATGAGGACCGGGCACAAATAGGCTCCTTCTGCAGGACATTCAGCCTATGCATGCCAGGAAGCCTCCAGTAAATACTGTAAGCCAACTGTGCCAGCTACTGGGGTACACTGGGTTCCTCCTTGCTACGTGCTGTGTGGGTCTGCTGAGCTCAACTCTACCACCTGCAGCAGGGAGGGACACGGGGAATTTATCCCTGGAGGCCCATGGCAGATAGCATAAGGGGAGGAGTGGACACCATCCAGTCTGGGAACCCAGCCTCTCAGCACCCTGCCTTGAGTCCCTGACCCCAAACACTCAGTTGTGGGGTCAGTCTCTGAACCAGCCATCATTCCCTAACGCCCAGCCCTGAGTCCCCATCCCCTGAACTCCATGCCTGGCCCAGAATGTGCTCTGAGCATGAGGGTCTTAGGGATGTCCTCATGTCAGGTTGGGGTAGAGAGAGGAGGATGAGGGGTGGGCCTAGCCACTCCCACCGGGGCTGTGGACCTTTTGCATTAAAATGTCAGCGCTGGAAGCGGCTCAGTGAATAAAGTATTTACCATGTAAGTGAGGACTAGAGTTTAGGTCCCTAGCCACCCAAAGAAAAACAGAATGGGCTTAGGTGAATCCCTGGCACAAGCTGGCTAACTGGGCTAACCCATGCGGCTCTGGTTTCAGCAAAAGACCTTGTCCCAGTAATAAAGCGGGGAGAGTGACTGGAGGGGATACAGGATGCCAATGTCACCTGTGCAGGCTGGAGGTCTCAGAGTAAACTCCCCTCTTCCTCACTTCCCTGCTTCCTGTCCTGTCCTTTCCATCACTTCCCTTTTCAAGTTCATTTCTGGCCCCCATCCTGTCTCCCATTGTCTCATTCTCTCCCCCACAGCAGCCCCCCTGTTGGCCACTCTCTGCCAGGCCTCTTTCTCTTTAGGCTTTGGGGAGGCTCCTGGGCCGCCTGGGTCATGGAAGTGAGCCTAGGAGTAACAAGAGAGAAAACCGTGCAAACTGCTCTTAGAAGGGCGAGGGAGGGAAGGAGAGAGGAGGGCACCTGCGACCCAGGAGATGAAGGGGAGGGTGCACAAGGCTGCCAGGTACCTCTGGGGAGCCCTGCCCTGGTTCCTCACTCTGGGGTCCCCCTTCTGACTCTCTGATATCAGCTCCGCTAGCCAGACCCACGATGCCACAGTTGAAATAAAGACCTGGATGGTGCCGGTATTATTCTAGAATCTTGACTAAGAATCAGCTGCTCTGAGCTATGGGGGTGGGGGCAGGAGCTCTCTCTGTGTGTGGGGGGAGGCAGGAGCTCTCTGCAGAGGGAAGCTGCCTGCCTCCTTTGGGATCCTATTTCAGGAGGAGCCTGCCTTCAGAATGAGGTTCTTTCTCCAAGGGCAAGGATAGGCTTGGTGGCTATAGGTGCAGAGACAGGGCAGATGGGCAGAGGGAAGTCTCCACCCTAGAGGGCCCCACATGAAGCAAAGGGCTGAGGGTGGCCAGCATGGGCAGCTCTGGCTACAAGGTTGAAGTGCACCATAGCCTAGGTTGTGACTTCCTTATGGACAGGGGCCCCCACAGGAGTCCAAGGACCAGATGGAAGAGGCATAAGGAAGTGGAGGAATTCTTTGTGGATTCTGTAGAGAGTATACACACTGGCCAGAGAGCAAACCAATATTCCGCCTCTCTCTCCTTCTCTCCTGTCTCCTGGGTCCTGCACACACGCAGGCTTTTCCATCATCACCGACATGCCTTCTGAGCCGGCAGCAAGCACCCTTTGTTCTCTGAACAAAGGGTGAAGATTGCTCTCTTTTCACAAATGAATCCATGCATCTTGGCGATTGCTCCGGCTAGGTGCATACAGACCAGCCACATTCATGGGACCCACTGCCGTGTCTCCCCAGGACTCTGGCCTCCATGGAGGCATGTTTTAGTGGTGGTTGTCTCTCTAGCCATTTCAAACAAGGGTGATATGTCACACACCCCTTCACCTCCTCTTTTGGGTGCTGTCCTCCTGGTAAACCTGAAGCCCAAGAATTTCAATGTTAAAATCCATGCCGCTATCTTAAGCTGCCTGGCTATGCTTCTGAAGGCAGGGGGGACTTTGCCTGCAGTTATTTCTTAACCCAGCAATTTGGGGTTAGGGCTTGCCAGCTCAGGGAGAGGGTCCTTTTCTTCTGGTGACTGGTGTTTATAAAGGACTCAGTCCTGAGAACCTATGTCACACCCGGCCCTGTGTCTTTGGTCCAAGGGTTTCTTATCCATACCTGCCTGGCTTTGCACTGCAGGCTGACCTTAGTTTCTGACAGCCAGTTCAGATGATGGAGAAAGAACCCAATAGTTTTTTTTCCTCTGTGGGGTACAAGTGCCTCTTGGGAGAGTGACTGTATCCTGCTATGGCTCAAATTCCCACTAAGACCCCAGGCCCTGGGTTCTGCCCTATAGCCATGAAAGTAGTTCCCTGTTGTGATTGATATTTTAGTCACTTTATCAGCCCTGAGCTTTTGATGAAAGTCCTGAATTTTGTTCACTGTGAAGGGCAGATATGCCTTGCTTTCCTGGTAAGCCAGGTGGTTGATGGGAGACACAGAGACTCCTGGGTCCTAGGAGGAGGTGCTGGAGCCCTGGACCCCTTAGTTGACTCTCATGAGGTGACCTGAGCTGGAGGGGGAGGTCATGGGATCTCCATCCTGCCACAGTGGCCGGGTGGCATCTCTATCCTGCTACAGCAGCCGAGTGGCTCATGCCTACCTCTGCTTGAGCTTTGTATCCTTCTCCATGGGACACAGAATGCTGACAGTCCGGGGTCAGCCCTAGCCAGGCTCCTGCCTGTGGTCAACAAATGCTATAAAGCTGATTAAGATGACGGACAGTCACCAAGCTAGAACTGCTCAGGGAACTATGATGTCTCTCAAGGTCTGGCTATACCTGGGCTCTATCCAGGGCCCAAACACTGCATGGAGGGACCTTGCCATCCACTGTAGCTGGGACACCATCCCTGAGAGCCACAGATGGGAAAGAACCAGCCTCAACCGAATAGAGATGGGTATCGGTTGCTAGGGTGTGGATGGGACACTCAGGTCAAGGTTGCTAGACTCTAGTTGGGTGCATTCTGTTTACACATATCTTGTTATGCCATGAAAGATGCTCTACTACAACAGACGTCAGCCTAGGTGACCACATGGGTGTCCACTCAAGAGAAAGTCCCAAAGGGTGGCGTGTGCCTGCCAATGAAGATGAGCATATGCTGACTGTCAATTTGGGGACTAGCAATGCTCTTGAACTGAGGGCCAGAGAGGGTATTGACTTTCTGTGCGTCAGAAGAGCCTTTCAACCAACACGCTGTGTGTAGTCTTCCTAGCATGAGGCCTTTATGTCTATGAATGCACTGACCCTTCCCCTCTTCAAGTTCCTCACTGTTATTTCCTGCATTTCATAACCATATGTCTTTGGTTACCCTAGGCCACCCATTCAGACATGGATGGATTGCCTTGAGCCTGGGGTTGTTGTCATAGAATAGGTCGGGTAGCCCAAGTCAGGAATCCAGGAGATCCGGCATAGCAACCTGAAGTGTAAGAAATGTCAACCCTGAAGTCCACTGTGGCATATCCCTCTGCCTGTGGTTGGGGCAGGAGGCTGGTCTTGGTGGTGAGCATCACAGGGCGATGGTGGTCAGCATCACTATGGCATCACGTGGTACCCCTCCCAGTCATGGAATGGGGTAGAAGGCCAGCCGCCCACACCTTGTTTTATTCCTGCAGCTCTCACGTGGACACCAGGTGGCGCTGTCGTCCATCAGTTACGTTGGCTGCTCTCTGTCAGTCCTCTGCCTGGCTGCCACACTGGTCACCTTCGCAATACTGTCGTGAGTCACCCTCTCCCCGTGTCCCCAGGAGGTCTAGCAACTTACTGGAAATGTCTATGCATCCTGTCACTCTGGTCATACCCCTCTCTGACTTTGAAGACCCTGGGGGTGTGTCTGAGCCCTGCTAGGTGGAGTACAGATGTGACTACGTGGCTGTTCTCCCAGCGATGCTCACTTTCAAAATCTGATGTGCAGGGAAGATACAAAGAAATAGCAAGGCCCGTGGAGTGGCGTTAGCAGACTTTAGACACACTTGAAAGGTCTGGAAAACCCCATTTCGACACTTGAGGAGTTTTGGGGGGGGAGATCTGAGTCAGGCAAGAGTGAGCACAGGCATCCTTGACTCTCCCCTCCTTAGCAGGCTATGATGTCTGGTTTTGAGGCCAAGTCATGCATAAATGCCTTTGGATGGGGCCCATCAATAACCAAGAAAGCCAAGGAATAACTAAATGCTTTCTTGCGCAGTCTGCCATGCACAAGGAGACAGTGCAGAGGTGAGCATCTTGGGTTGGGAGGCTAGCAAGCTATCCCTGTTGGTTGCCATCCAAGACTACAGGCAGAGCCCTGCCAGGAATGGCTATAAAAGGGTGGCAGGCCCTGCAACCATTCTGTATCCAAGCGGCTCCTTCCCTCCCTGCTATCCTCGATGATGTCCATGATGTCAACGAGGTGCATATTCTTGCAGGTTCTGATTCAGAATTCAGATTAATGTCCCTGCCCGCCCCCTCCCCAGGGTGGAGGGTGTGGAACAGAAGAGGACCCAGGGAATTTAGAAGAGCCATTGGAATGCCAGAAAGGCTCAGGCTGTGCAGGGTGGTTGGGTTTATGAAAGGAGCTGGGATGCTAGCCAAGAGTGAAAGGGAGCAGCTGAGGGTCCAAGAAGGGAGCGAGAGCATGGAGAAGTAGGGTCTATAAAGATAACCATGGTGTCTCAAAGAGAAGTAGGGAGGGGACCAGAATGGGGATAGGATGTTGAGGCTGAGCTCGGGGACTCACACTGGCCTCTCTGTCTCCAGTTCTGTCAGTACCATTCGGAACCAGCGTTACCACATCCATGCCAACCTGTCCTTTGCTGTCCTGGTGGCCCAGGTCCTGCTGCTCATCAGTTTCCGTATGGAGCCTGGCACGGTGAGTAGGTGCTGATCCTCACCCTGCGGCTGTCCCTCTGCACCCAGGTGTCTCTTCAGGGGACACCGGGGAGGGAATGTGTTAGGAGTGGGCATGGGTAGGGAGTGACAGAATCAGAGGTTGTAGAACAACTTTGGACTGAGAAACCGAGCCTCAGCTCCTTGGGATGAAAATGAAGTCATGTGACTAGAGGCGTCCAGGAAAAATAGACACAGGGAAGAAAAACCTCAGCAGGGCTGCTGGGCTCCTCGTGGTCTCACCCTGCATCTTTGTTTGCCCCCCCCCCCAGGTCCCATGCCAGGTGCTGGCTGTCCTCCTGCACTACTTCTTCCTGAGTGCCTTTGCTTGGATGATGGTGGAGGGCCTGCATCTCTACAGCATGGTGATCAAGGTCTTCGGGTCCGAGGACAGCAAGCATCTCTACTACTATGGGATAGGCTGGGGTATGTAGAGGGGTGGGAAGATGGCAGGAATAGGCTGGGCTATGTGGTAGGGGTGGGGCAGGTGGCAGGGGTAAAGCCAATTAAGATAAGTAGGGAGGGATGAGGTGGGTCACGCAGAAGTGGGGCAGGTAGGGTAGAGTGGGTCTTAGTGGCAGTGAAGCAGAGGAGGTGGATGTGGGACAGGGTTTGGGGGAGATGAGACTGATCTTATGGAGGTGGGATGGGATCCGGTGGAGATGGGATGGGATCAGGTGGGGATGGGATGGGATCTGGTGGAGATGGATGGGATCAGGTGGGGATGGGATGGGGTT
>NC_022010.1:19281698-19282209 GCF_000317375.1 Microtus ochrogaster
GGGATGGGATCAGGTAGAGATCTGATGGGATCAGGTAGGGATGGGATGGGATGGGTTCAGGTGGAGATGGGATGGGATCAGGTGGGGATGGGATGGGATCTGGTGGAGATGGGATGGGATCCGGTGGAGATGGGATGGGATCAGGTAGGGATGGGATGGGATCAGGTGGGGATGGGATGGGATCAGGTGGAGATGGGATGGGATCAGGTGGGGATGGGATGGGATCCGGTGGAGATGGGATGGGATCAGGTGGAGATGGGATGGGATCAGGTGGGGATGGGATGGGATCCGGTGGAGATGGGATGGGATCAGGTGGAGATGGGATGAATTCAGGTGGGGATGGGATGGGATCTGGTGGAGATGGGATCAGGTGTGGATGGGATGGGATCAGGTGGGGATGGGATGGGATCAGGTAGAGATCTGATGGGATCAGGTAGGGGTGGGATGGGATCAGGTGGAGATGGGATCAGGTGGTGATGGGATGGGATCAGGTGGAGATGGGATCAGGTGG
>NC_022010.1:19282309-19338467 GCF_000317375.1 Microtus ochrogaster
GGGATGGGATCAGGTGGAGATGGGATCAGGTGGGGATGGGATCAGGTGGAGATGGTATCAGGTGGTGATGGGATCAGGTGGAGATGGGATGGGGTTGGGCAGATCAGGTTGTGGGGTTGGCACCGGTGAAGATGGGAACAGTCAGCATGCTTCGACTTTTGAACATAGCGAGGTTTGTCTCCTGGCTTATTAATGTTCTGTCACTTTGGGAAGAATGTGCTGTCTGCTGTTGGAATGTGTGTTCTCTCGGTGTCAGGCTTAGCTGTCTCAAGGTGACATCCGAGCTCTCTGTTTTGGCCTAGATCTTTCCTCTAGTTGCTCTTCCAGCTCTTTGAAGTGAGGTAGTGACGTCACTTGCTCTGTTTCCTGTTTCCCCCCTTTCGCCTTCTTTTGAGTTAAGTGGGTATTTTCCTGCGCAGCATTTTAATTCTCCTAATGAGTTTTCCGCCGCTTTTTTCTGGGTTGTTTTCTTAGTGGTTGCCCCTGTGCTTATTATATGCATTTCAGCATATTAAAATCTATTTTATGTTCTTACTAAATTACAGCGCAACACGGAAACGCTGCTTTTAAGTGGTTCTATTACTTTATCCCTCTTTCTGTAGTTATTGCTACACATATCACAACTACATGGTGGGGGGGGGGCAGGCTGTAATATTACTTTATCAACCTTGCCTCTCTAAAAGAGGCCGGGAGAGGAGATGGGTTATGTACCCATCTTTTGTCCTGTTATCCATCGGACGCACTGTGTCTGCTCCTCTGCGTTTGTCCCTGTGAGTCTGAACTGCCATCCGGCCTTGTCACCGTGTCCCAACACAGCTTTGTCACTCTCCCTCCCCTGTATGCCTCGGAAGCTTATTGTATTTCTATTTGTTATGGGCCTAATAATGCAGGCTCTATAAATGTCATTTGATATTATTGCTTTTTAACTCAATTGAGGGGGAAAAAAGAGGGCACACAACTCTATCGTTGCTGATAATTCCATAATTTATCAGCGCTGTTGTGTGTGTAGGTCTGTGTTTCTATGCGTGTGCGTGCATTTGTGCGCGTAGGTGTGTGTCTCTCTGTGCGTGTGTTTCTGTATGTCTGCATGCATGTGTCTTTGTGCCTGCACTGATGTGCATATCTGTGTGTGTCATCGCCTTTGGTGCCTGCGGCTGGTGAGGCAGGCCCTCTGAGCACATGCTCAGATGGGTGTTTATCTGGGAGTTCTGTCTCACCTTCATTTTACAAGGCAGTCATGCAGGGTGCAGATCCTTTCCCCTGGGGCACTTTGTGGCCCCTTGTTGCCTCTGTCTCTATGGCTGGCTCTGAAGTCTGCTCTTTATCCAGGCCCGGGAGCTGAAGGGCTCCCCCCCCCGCTTTTCACTTCCTTTCAGCCTTTGCACTCAGTCGTGTCCAGGCTGCCTCCCTCCCGCGTTCTCTGGCGTTCTTCCTGGACTTTATCAGCTGTTGAAGCGGATGCCACGGTGTCTTCAGACACCTGCTTCACTCTGCTCTCCTCTCTGGCACTCTCTGGTGCCTGCCCGAAGTCCTGTGGTGTCTCCGTTTCTCTGGGGACTCTGTTGGCTCCTGCTTCCTCTGATCTTCAAGTCATGAAGTTTTCGTGGTATTTGAGTCCTCTGACTCTTCCTCCTGCTGCTTGGCCCCTGCTGGCTCCTCTAGTGCAGTTTCCATTTCAGTGATTACACTTGTCGCTTCCAGAGTGCCCATTTGATCCTCGTTTCTTCTTTTTCATTTTTTTCAAAATTCCCATCTGCTCTCTGATACCCTGAAGAGACCTCGCCCGCCTGTCACACTCTGCTGGTGGCTTTAGTTAGTTCTTTCAGCATCTTCAATGACCTCGGCCCCCTCCCAGGCAGTTGCGCAGGCCACATTTTTCTCCAATTCTGTATGACTTTAGAAACTTTGCTGAGGGTCTGGTGTTTTGGGATGCGCTCGCTCAGGGCTCCAAGTGTCCACCTGTTGGCTGGCTCGCTGCTCTGTTGCTTGAACTGCTTGATGCTGGTCCTGGACTGGCCTTTCCTAGCAGGGCTTGGGAGAGCAGGGACAGAAGGAGGACAGTGTCCACCTGGTGTCATGCTGTTCTTTGTAGGTCTCTGGGAAGGGACAGTGGCCTCTGATCTGCAGAGCTCCTCTCTATCCTAAGAGTCAGTTGAGGTAGGACACAGATAGCTGCCACATCTGTATAGATGAGCACCCTTCGGACTAGGGTTGGAGGCGGGCAAGCAGCGTGGGCGTCAATGGCTTCCTTGGAATGGATCTTTTTAATGTAGAGCTGAGGTCTCGGGATTTTGGCTCTATCTCCCACAAATATCCTGCAGGCCTGGGCTGGGGAGCAAGAGAAGGGCTGAGCCTTGGCTGTGTCACCAGCCAGTTAAGCAGGTAAACCGCTCAAGTGTCCCTGGCCTCCCTATTCTTACATGCATTTTGTAGATGTCCGTGAGATTGTTTATCTCAATCTGCTGCACACACGTAGGAAAGTTTACAGGGACTTTGGAAGTTTCAAAAGTCCCATCCTTATCACCCGTAGTCTCACTGGGCCACGGCCTGTGCAGCGTCCTGGTCTTGGCTTGTTGGCTGTATTGACTTTTGCCCATCCCAAGGAGCCCCTGCCAGCACAGTTGGATCCGCTTCCTGCCAGTGTCGCCCAGAGGATGGGCACCCACCGCTTTCGCAATTGTTATAAAACACGGGCCAGGCATCAGGGACCTGCTGCTTATTTCTACTTCCCTTCAAATGGGTTTAATTTCCTCAGCCCTCATTATGCAAACAGCAGATTAACCATGTTTACTGTGTGCACTTCGCGTCATTTGTTTGAGACCGACGTGGAGGCGTTGACACTTGACACTTTCCTGGGGATTCCCAGGAGAGCCGAGAGCAGAGGATGTGGGTGGGTAGCTACCTCTTAATGCTGTAGGCCATGCAGCTGGTACCCACTGTCCCCATGGTTCCCACTCAGCGTGACTCCTTAGTTTATCACTGTTCCTGTTTAGCCTGACTGCTTACAGTTTCAGTATATGTATGGCACAGGCTGGGCGTCCCCTGCTCTCCATCCCTTCAGGGAGGCTGGTTCAAATGTGACCTGCTCCCTCAGGTCCCTTGATCGCCCTAGTTGGAGGGTGGTTCCTTCCTGTGACTTCTGACTTCAGTTAGGAAAGATCTAGAAGTAGACGTAGATGACTACCTACTGTAACTTACTAATTTCTTCATGGAAACTGGTCATTCTGGTAGAGAGGGCCAGGTGCTCGGGACTGATAGACACGGCTTGGGTGGATGTGTGAGTGGGTGTGTGGATAGGTGTGTGATGGGTGTGTGGGTGGATTGTGAGTGGGTGTGTCATGGGTGTGTGGGTGGGTTGTGAGTGGGTGTGTGAATAGGTGTGTCATGGGTGTATGAGTGGGTTGTGAGTGTGTGAATGAGTGTGTGCTGTGATGGGTGTGTGAGTGGGTTGTGAGTGTGTGAGTGGGTGTGTGGTGTGATGGGTGTGTGAGCGGATTGTGAATGGGTGTGCATTGGTGTGCGAGTGTGTGACAATCCACTCTATCCTGGAGGAATATTTTACTTGGTCTGCCAGTACTGGAGAAAAACGAGCTATTGGTCAATATTAAAACACCAAGGGACATTACTTACAATGGCAAAGTCCCTTTGAAAACCGAGGAGGCAGGGCATCCTGCTTCCCAGTGTGGCAGGACCTGGCATCTTCTGATGCCCACACATGTGGTCCTCACAGAACTCAGTCTGCAGCCCTGATACAAGCTCTCTACAAACAGAACTCCAGGCAGCTCTGACCCCCACAGCCTCCATCCATCTTCCCACCATCCTGCCTTTAATTAATTTCGTCAGGAGCCCGTGAACTGTGTCTTTCATCTTGCCAGGGCTAGGTTGGCTTCCGGCCTAAGTACAGTCAGTCTGCAGGCAGCAGGGTTTTTAGCCCCCAGCCCCTAATGAAGAAGGAATTGGAACTGGCCCAGAAGACCCGCCTGCAGGCAGAGACCCCAGGAAACATAGCCGCTTCCCCTCAGATCGCTCCCTGGCGGTGCTTCACCCTGCACATAACACAGCATTAGATTTGTAAAAGCTGAGGTGAGGCGGGGAGGCATGGAGTCAGTTACAGGTTTGCTGGCAGCCGCTCCCTGAGCTGGGGGACAGGGGTTTGTGGAAGTGAGGGGAACAGGTTGTGTCCCCAGGGAGACGAGGGACTGTGGTGCCTGCATTTTGATGGAGCCAGCTGGAATTTGATTACCAACTCAGCCCCGAGAGATGTCACGAGGTTTATTGTTCTCTATTGAACTTGATGTCTTCTGTGATTCCCACCATCATCTGGGGCGAGACCCCATCGAAGCCCGTTCCAGGCTTGCCTTCCTCTGCATTTTTATTTAGGATGCCAGCTCAGCCTCTGTGCAGTGGTGGGTTATTAATCAGGGCCTGCTGGGTGACGCTGTGGTAATAACCAGCTTCCTACCTTTGGCTGGTTTAAATGCTGTCCGTGTTAGGGTTATTACTGCTGTGATGAAACACCACTACCAAACATCAACTTGGGGAGGAAAGGGTTTATTTCATTCACAGGCCCATGTAACAGTTCCTCTTCAGAGACAGTGAGGACAGGCACTCAAGCAGGGCAGGAGCTGCGAGGCAGGAGCTGATGCAGAGGCCATGGAGGGGTGCTGCTTACTGGCTTGCTCCCCGTGGTTTGCTCAGTCTGCTTTCTTATAAAACCCAGGACCGCCAGCCCAGGGATGACACCACCCACCATTGGCTGGACCCCCCCCCCCGCAATCACTAATTAAGAAAATGCCTTACAGCTGGATCCTATGGCGTTCTCAACCGAGCCTCCCCTTGTTGACTCTAGCTGGTGCCAAGTTGTCTGAAAACTAGCCAAAACAAATGCCAAGCACTGGCTTGGGGTTTTTGAGACCAGTCCACCCTGAACAGTGCCAACGAGTAGGTCAAGAGCCTGGAGTCCAGAGGGGAGAGGTCACCACCAGAACCAGTGCTGGGAATTCAGTGCCGAACCTGTGAAAAGCACACGGCATTCCAGCCTGCCATGCAGAACAAGGTCGCAAGAGCCTCGCCGTGCAGAGTGCACGCTTGTCACAGGTGGAACAACAGCAATCTTGGAAAGGCGGCCTCAGAAATTTCTCGGGAGGTGTCCAAGCATTCCCCAGCAGTAGTTCCCCAGATATATCTGTCACCCCTACCAGGATCTTAGGAGGCCAAATCTAGGGATGGCATTAGGCCAGGCCCTCTGAAAGACCCCGGTGTTTCTGAGAGGAGCGCGTCTCAACCCAGGGAGACGATGTTTGCAGTGACAGGGCCAGAAGGACTCCAGACGGCCCACAAAAGAGTGGCACAAGTTTGCTGGGGTTTTGGGGAAGACAGTTTCGGATGAGACATTGGTGGGAGCAGCTGGGGAACCTGAGTCACCCAGGATGCTGTTTAGGACAGGGTTCAGTGTCACACACGAGGGCTTTACCGTTCATATGCATCTCATGAGGTCCTTGCCCCATTTGATTCCCATTTCATAAATGAGAGCATGGATGCTCAGAGAGGTCCAGCCGGTTCCCTGAGGTTGCACAGCAGGTTTGGGTGTGTCCTCAGGAAGGGAGCAAGGTGTCATTTGACCCCACGACCCAGGCTTCTTCCCTTTGTTGTCTTTTGTCTGTGTCTGCTGCCCTTGTTTTTCCGTCTGTGAACTTTTCTTTCTAATTTTGGACCCAAAGGACACATAATCAGATTCCCAAAGCAGGTCACATGGATGGAAGGAAGGGAGGAAGGAAGGAAGGAAGGAAGGAAGGGAGAGCGGTAAAGAGAAAGGGAGAGAGAGGGAAAGAGAGGGGTGGATGGGTGGATGAAGCCCCCAGGTTTTCCACCTCTCTGCTTGGCACTATCTCCTGAGCAATCTACCCACCCTCTTGCTGTCCCCTGGCTGGTCATCAGTCATGTGATGACATACAGTCATGACCTGGGACCAGGTCAATCATCCAAAGTACTGGAGGCAATGTTGCCATCTAGGGTGGACTGTGAGAGCCTGACGTAAGAGATGTGCCTTCCAGAGCCTGGGGATGCTGCATCATCGCTTGCCTCGGTGTCTTCTTGATGCTTGAGGCTGTGGCTGCATCCAGCGGGGAGCAGAGAGTCATCGCCAACATTTCCTCCAATCACCACGGAGAAGCGGCCCTCCTTGCCCAGCGGCACTTGCAGGGGAGGCTGAGGGTGACTCGGGTCCACAGCACTGCTTGTTTCCTGTGCTGGCCACTGCGTTCAGAGACTCCCTGATGTCTCATGTCTTTTTAAACTGGTTCTTGCCTCAGAGGCAAAGGATGTGTGGCAAACGTCTTAAAAGAAGAAGCTAGACTCCAAACCGCAATTTCTGATAGAGAGAATGGAGGCATGAATAGCTCCCTGTCTGCAGGGGGCACTAGAGAGCTGTGGGGCAGAGACACCGGACTCCTCTCACAAATCTGGGTGAAGCTGGAAAATAGTTTCCTCTAGGGCAGTGGTTCTCAGTCTTCCTAACGCTGCGACCCCTTAATGTAGCGCCTCACGTTGTGATGACCCCAATCATAAAATTATCTTTGTTGCTACTTCATAACTGTAATTTTGCTACTGTTATGAATTGTGATGTAAATATCTGATATGTGGCCCCTGTGAAAGGGTCATGTGACCCCCTTCCCCCCGCCCTCCCCCAGGTTGAGAACCACTTCTCTAGAGCCCTTTCTCCTTGGAGGGAACCAGTTCCTTTGGCTCTTTGGCCCCCTGCGGAGGAGGCAAAGGGACCAGATCCCCAGCCCGTGGAAATGCTGAGTAGGGGAAATGTTTGCAGACTTAGAGAGGCTCAGCCTGAAAGTTCACACGTGTTGGGGGAAGCGCAGTCATGTTTCAGAGTGAAACCCCACACCGTAGCTGAGCTGAAGAACGCTGAGCAACTTCCTCCTCGTGGGGGCTCACGTCTGGTCTGAATATATATAAATCCCCTGAACTTGCGAAGTGCAGGGAGCAGTCAGCTCGCTCTGGGCTGCCTGGCTCTGAGAGCAGTTTGACCCGGAGTTCTTGCTTGGCAGGGAGAAGGAATGCTCTGGGAATTGCTGGTCTAGATGTTTTTCTAGTTTGTTCTTAGACCTCGCTGAAGTTTTTGTTTTTAAAAACAAATCCGGCTCAAAGTGGCTTAGGCACAAAGGGAATTGAATTTTTCATATGGCCAAAAGAGGTCCATGGTAGTTACATTCGGGTCTTGATCCTCGAACTTGCACAGCACAAATTTGCCTTTGTTGATGTTCTCACTGGCAGTGCCTGAGCCTTCCTGAACTCCCCACTGTGCCAAGGTGGTTTCAAAGCCCCACCCTTCCCACCAATGTCCTTGCCCTCTCCCCAACGCCATGAGGAGAGAGTTCTTCTTTAAGGCAATCTTGCTTTTGAGTCCCCGCTGGAGTCTTATTGGTTTATCCAGGTCACATGTTCATCTTTCAATAAATCCTATGGCCATGGGGGGATTGATGGTCCCCTGTGACAGTCATGGGTCACAGGCCTGAGAGCCAGGAAGGGGCCAGTCTCTGGGCCCCATAGATGTGGAGCAGAATGGCTGGCTGGAGAGTTATGGGCTCAAACACTGGCAGCGTGGGAACTGTATATTTGATAGTCTAGTCCTAGATTATCAAGGTCCTGGTTCGCTTCCTTCTCCTGTGGCTATGGAGTGGTTTCTGTCCTCACACTCTCTTAGGGCAAGTGTCTTAGGTTTTATTGCTGTGAATAGGCACAATGACCACAGCAACTATTTCTTTTGGCTAGGCTTTCATTTATTCATTTATTTCTTAAAGATATAACAAAATAAGATATAGTAAGATAAAACAAAAACTATCACATTGAAGAAGGATAGGACACACCAAGAGAAGGCCCAAGAACCAGAGACCCACTCATTTTCACACCCAGGAATCCCATTAAAAATACTAAACTGGAAGTCATATATTTATAAAAATGATTTTACTTATTTATTTAATTAATTTTTTGAGATAGGATTTCTCTGTGTAACTGCCATGGCTGTCCTGAAACTAGCTCTTGTAGATCAGGCTGGCCTCAAACTCACAGAGATCTGCCTGCCTCTGCCTCCTGAGTGTTGGGACTAAAGGCATGCGCCACCACTGTCCACAAAGCAACTATTATAAAGAAAAACATTTAATTGGGGCTAACTTACAGTTTAAGATGTTTAGCCCTTATCATCACACGATAAGGGCCACTCCCTATAGGCCAAGCATTCAAACACACAAGTCTTTGGGGGCTATTCCTATTCAAACCATCCTAGGGAGCCAACCTGTGGAATGTAGGGTGTTCCACAGAGGCCCGAGCCTCTGCCTGCTGAATGCCCAGGACACACATCTGGTAACATACACAAAATGTCCTCAGCCACTCATACATGCTTCTTGTAAGTCAATTTGAGCTAGCTAGGAATTGTGGCTAAAACAGAGGTCACCAAGCGTCCCTTCTTGTCACCATGAACAACCCTGCCCCAAGCATTGGACTATGACAGACCCCTAGGCTCCTTGGTAGAATGCAAAGAAGGTGCTGTGTGGGTGAGACCATGTGTGACCTCTGGCTTAGCCTGTGAGCTCCTTGTGTCTAACAGCGCTCTGGGCCCAGTGCTCAGCCATAGTCTCCATGGCACATGCCAGCTATGAGCTGAACACACATGTCTGGGGACAGAAGGGATGGAAACATGCCACATGACACCTCCATCTCTCCGCAGGGTGCCCGCTCCTCATCTGCATCATCTCTGTGTCATCCTCTATGGACAGTTATGGGACAAGTGACAGGTGAGTGACCCTCTGTCCCCTGAACATGCCATATGATTGGTAGGCCTCCTGTAGAGGAGGATGCTGAAAGGTGCCCACAGTCTCAGATGCCCACATTCACCTGGGTGGAGAGTGAGCATCCGCTGGCTACCCCAAGCCTGTGTGTGTGTGTGTGTGTGTGTGTGTGTGTGTGTGTGTGTGTGCAGAATAGCAATCCTCTTATGCTCTTAGAACCAGCAATGGGAGCCAGGAGGTGGTGCCACACACCTTTAATCCCACCACTCAGGAAGCAGAGGTAGGAGGATTTCTGAGTTTGAGGCCAGCATGGTCTACAAAGCAAGTTCCAGGGCAGCCAGGACTACCCAGAGAAACCCTGTCTTGAAAATAAAAATAAAAACGAAAGCAAGCAAACAAAAAGCACCAACAAAAAAGAACCTCAATATGGATGTTACAATGTTCCAGGTTTCCTTTTCTTTTTGCATCTATTTATTCAGTGTGTGTGTGTGTGTGTGTGTGTGTGTCTGTGTCTGTGTAAATGTACTTGTATGCACATGCATATGTGCATGTACACACACGCCATGGCACACATGTGGAGGTCAGAGGGCACCCTTCGGAAGTCAGTCCCCTCCTTCCATGGCATGGATCCTGGGGTTCGGACTCAGGTTGTCAGGAGGCCTGACAGAAAGTGCTTTTACCCCCGATCCTTCTGGTGGGAATTTTTAATCCATGTGCTTCTTCCAGCTGCATGGCTCTAGTCACCTGTGAAGCCCATGTCTGTGACCTTCAGGCGTTTTTCGGGTGTTAGTGACTAGACAGCATCTGGCTGAGGGAATATGAGAATATGGAAATTAGCACAGTTGGAATGCACAGGCCGATGGGTCTTGTAACCCTCACTTGGCTGGGAGGTCTGGGCTGCCCTCTTTCCTGCTGTCTCGGTGGGTCCCAATTGTGTCATGAGGAAGGAGCATTAGTGTCCAGGATTGAGAAGATGACATTCCTAGACTCCACCCCAGCACTGGAAGGACACGGAACCCTGTGGGGAAGCCGGCCATCTTGCCTGAGTTAGGGGCCATGTCTCTGAGAACAGGTAGACTCCCACACCCTAGTCGCTGTACCCTGGCAAGTTTGAACAATTGCTGGGATGCACTGGAACTTCTCCTGTGCATGGGAATGTGTGTGTGTGTGCGTGTGTGCGTGTGCGTGTGTGCTGGGCATGTGACCAACCAGTTCCCTGAGCCCCACTGAAGGCGCCTCCCTGGCCAGCACTTGACTTGCTCTGCAAAGACCCAAGCCAATCCACGGTATGGCTTTTGTTTATTGTGCTAATGAAGCAGAAATCTACCCTGGGTTCAGGCTGAGCTCCCCAGAGGTGGCAGTCCTAGGCATCTAAGAAATCCTCTCCAAGGAAAAAACCCCTGAGGTCACCATTAAGCGTGGGTGTCTTGTTGTGCCTGGAGCCGATGAATTCTTTCACTGTGCTGCGGCCTGGCCCTGCCGTTGTAGTTGTTGAGGACCACTGGGGTGGAGGTGCCTCTGTGGAGGATGGACAAGGTTACCCAGGTAACTCTCTTCTCTCCACAGCTGCTGGCTGTCACTGGGGAGCGGTGCCATTTGGGCTTTTGTGGGCCCTGCCCTGCTTGTCATTGTGGTAAGTCCCCCCACTTCATGGGCAGAGTCAGGCAGGTCAGGGAAAGAGCCACATGGACTGTTACAGGACCCCTGAGAACACACCCCAAGAAATAGCATCAAACTGACATTTATCTTTTATACTTGCTTTCTCTTTGGGGAATTGGCTACCCATAGCCTCAGGAAAGCCCTGAGTTTGCAGCAACCCCAACAAGTCCTCAGTGTACCTCACTGAGCTCAGGCCCAGAGGCCTGCCCTGGCACCCCAAGGCTGGTACTCATGAGAACCCCGCATGTAAGTGGAGACTCACATTGTGAAGTGAAGGCAAGCGTCAGTGAGGACCGTCAGGGGCATAGGTACCGGTATCAGCCACATAGCTCAAAGCGGGACGCCAGCCCTTGGCTAAGGAGCTCTTTATCTTCCCTGTGGCTATTCTGTGTGGTAGGTGCCCCAGAGTTAGCGAGCAGTCATTCAGCATCCTTGTAACCATGGCTACCTCCTCCTGCTGACCCCAGTGCTTGTGTGCTGAGGCTCATGTCTGTTGGGATGTGGGAGTTCACAGAGCCAACTGAGTCATAGGGGTTGGGACACCATCACCACCCCTGCTTAGACTGAGTCATAACTGGGATCTGGAGCTTCTGCCCACCTCCCTGCTACCTTTGCATGGTGTTGTGTCCTTCATGGGTCCAGCATGGGCCGTTGCTGACCAATGCCGAAGGATACCCTTTATAGAGACACATTGGCCTTCAGTAGGTTGGTTTGCTACCCCAAGATGGGGTATCCCATTTCCATCTTGATAGCAGAGTGGTATGTGTGTGTGGGGGAAGATACACACACACATACACACACACACACACACACACACACACACACACACACACACACACACACATCGTCCTTACATCTCAGGTGACACCAGACTACACATCTCACCAGATAAAGGGTGGGGTGACCTCTGGGATATCTTGGAATGCATCTGAGGGCCACCCTCTTCCTCCATCTACACGCATACTTCAGGAAGGTCATAACCCCATCTCTCTCCTCTCCTTTTCCTGACTAGGACTCTGTGTGACCATCTCCATTCAGTGGCACTAGATGAAGTAGGTCCCTGTTAGTAAATTATAAAGGAAATTGAGGAAGATGCCAAACGGTTGGACCCGTTCTTCTTCATAGGAATTCCTCTGATGCCCTCGTGCTGATGGGCACAATGATGCCTCTCTTGGCTGGGGGTTTACAGAGGGCAGAGAATGAACTGGCATCACAGTACCCTTTGGGGCGGGGAAGCCGGGCACTGTCACTACACATGTGGCTGCTGCCAAACACGTGACCGTTGTAGTTCCTGACCTTTGTAGTTCCGGTGAGCTTGCTGTACCTTTTCCCACTGGAAGCTCTGCTCTGTGGGGTCCATAGGCCCCAGGGTCCTGGAAGTCATTTCCTCTGTTCTTGGGGGTGGGGCTGGGTGTGGAGGTGGACCATGCCAGCTTTGAAGTTATCAGCCGAGCTGGGTCCTGGCTGAGGTTTGGCCCAGGATCTATGTTTACAGGTCAGTTCCCTGAGGTGACTCCAAGGGCTTGGTTTCTATCCTAGGCAAACTTGCACAGCCTCTTGGGAAAAGGAGCCCAGAGGACCAGGAAGCGGTGATCCAGCAGGGAGGCTCCCAGGGTCTAGAAAGGCTCCCATTCAGTGTGGGAGTCATTTTCAAGGAGGGCTGTGAGGTCTAGACTAGGGACAAGGTGGAGCCCAGCTCCTCCAGGCTTGTCTGCAAAGAGCTCTGGCCTCCACATGGGGTGCTTCCCATTAGTGGCTCTCAGTGTAGAGACCACAACATTTTACAGTGTCATAGAGCTTCCCATGCCAGAGCTGTGCTGTGTCCAGGCCTACAGGAGGGCCAGCTGCCACTTTAAGTTGTTTTGGTGGCCTCATGGAGGCCTGGGCAAGAGGTTGGTACCAAGTCTTCCTGCTGTCTGGGGTTTATCAGGACCCCTCATCACGCCAGCCAAAATGTGAATGCATTTTTCAGTAGAGATTCCCACTCCTCCACACTCCCTCTAGGTTCAGGGGGCATCATCAGCGTGAAGGCACCTGTGGGTAGGATGAAGAAAGGGAGGGCTTGTGTTTGAGGTCTGGCTTCTTTTCTTTCACTGCGCATCTCTGCCTGTCCTGTCTCTGTAGACCAGGCTGGCCTTGAACTCACAGAGATCCTCCTGCCTCTTGCTCTCTGAGTGCTGGAATTAAAGGCATGCACCACCATTATCCGGCTGGGTCAGTCATTCTTAACCTCAGAAATGGAAGTCCTCAGTCATACCATGTGATGTTTAAAGCTTGTCCTGTCGGTGGGGGATTTAATGGCCTTCTCCCAGGGGCCCTCTAAGACCGTCAGAAAACACAGACATTTACATTATGATTCATGACAGAAACAAAATTACAGTTATGAAGTAGCAACGGAAATAATTTTTATGGTTAGGGGTCACCACATTGTGCGGAACTGTATTAATGGGTCACACATTAGGAAGGCTGAGAATCACTGCTCTAAGGGCTCCATGGTAAAGGACAGGGTTGGTTGCGTGCGACAGACATGACCACTCCTACTTTGAGGTCAGGCTCTGGGCCACAGCCGCACCCGCTGATTTACAATGTGTCTGCAGCTGTTCTGATTGCAGTGCCGAGACACTCTGCAGCAGACACCGCAGCCTTCAGAGCCCCAAGTATTTACAACCCAGCCCTTGGCAGAAAGAGGTAGCCAATCTCTGGTGTGAGGCACACCGTGGCCAGTCCTGCTGACTGCCAGGCCTCAGACTGGGTGCTGGGGTAAGAGGTGGAATAGCATTTTCATGCCCCGCCCCCTGCCCCCCTGAAGATGGAGTGGTTTGTGCCCTCCTGAGCCATGCCCTCATTCACCCAGTGGTTCTCTGCCTTACTTCCAAATGAAGGAAGCAAGTTTTGGATGTCAAGCGTGGCCTGACCCCATTTGTGTAAAAGCTCTCCATGGGCACTTATTCTCATGCAAGTGGGAAATGGCTGAGAAAATGTGGGACGGATACTCCCAAATGGCGGCTCCTTGGGGAGCAGTGTGGGACTACCTCCCCAAGCTTAGACTTTATATGCATTAAAAAAAACCCACCCTGCACGGCTGGCACAGTTTTCAAGATTTATTTTTATTATTTTAAATGTTGTGGATGTACGCATCTTTGCGCGGGTTTGTGCCCGTGAGTGTGAGTGCAGGAGCCCGTGGAGGCTGGAAGCACAGGATTCCTCAGAGCAGGAGTTACAGTCAGTTATGAGATCCCTGGTGTCGCTGCTGGGAACCAGCCTCAGGTCCTTTGCAAGAGCAGTGCATGCTCTTAACGGCAGAATCCCCTTTCCAGCCCAGGTTTTGGAGCTAGGGTTTCTCCGTGTGGCCCCGCTGTTCTGAGACTCCTTCTGTAGACCATGCTGGCCTTGAACCCAGAGATCCACCTGCCTCCCTAGTGTGGGGATTAAAAGGGTGCGCCCCCACCACCAGGCTGGTTTGCAAACTTCTCAAGTAGAGTCATTCTAGAAAGTAGGATATGTGTGTCAGAAGGTGTAGTTTTACTTGTTCTAGCGAGGGCTAGGCTGCAGGTGCGGGAGGTTGTGCACAGTAGCTGGCCACCGAGTCCTTGAGCTAAAGAGAAAAGCAGAACTGAGCCCCCAGCATCAGGACCCATCATCCCACTTAATGATGCTAAATGAAGCCCTGTCCAATGGACCAGAAGTTCCCCCAGGACTTCATCTGCTCAAGATCTTGCAAGAAAGTACCATAGACCAGGGGCTTGAATGAAGGAAATTATTCTCTTACTGTTCCAGAAGCCAGCTATCCGAAATCAAAAGCTCAGCAGGTCAGTTCCCCTGGTTCCCTCTCTCCTTGGCCATTTGCCTGTGGGAGGCCATAGCTCTGTTTGAGTACAACCCATACAAGTGACCTCAGTTTAATATATCACCTCTCTGAATGCCCCACCTCAAAACGCTGTGAAAGTCTGTGGTTATGCAGTAGAAGCTTGGCCACAAGGGAATGCAGGTTAGCTCAAGGAGCAAGGACACTACCGTCCCCCACGAAGAAGAGAGACTTCATGAAGAGAATGGGTATTGCAGACTGTGGCCCACGGTGGATTGGGCTGGTCCTGTCTCAACAAGAAGAGGAGGACGGTGCCTCCAGGTATAAGAAAGAGAAGGAGTCTGGTATTCAAAATCCTTGTCTTTCCCGAGAAGCCAAGTATAAACACACGAGTAGGTAGATGCAGATGCAGAGCTACAGGCCCATAGATCCTCAGATCCACAAGGCTATAGGCTCCTAGATCCACAGATCTACAGAGCTACAGGTTCATACGTATATAAATACACAGAGCTACAGACATAGATCTCCAGATCCATGGAGCTACAGGTCCAGATAGATAGATAGATAGATAGATAGATAGATAGATAGATAGATAGATAGATAGATAGATAGATAGATGACAGACAGAACTACAGGTCCATAGATTCATAGCTACAGACACAGAATTATAGGCACATAGATACATAAAGCTGTGGGCACATAGATCCATGATTACACAGAAATACAGGCACGTAGACACATTATAGACAAAGCTATAGGCACATATACAGAGCACATAAGTTCAGAGCCACATACAAGGCTGTGGCTTTAGAGTTCCCAGGCAGTCACAGACACAGGAATTCCGGGACACAGTGTAGCACTGGGAACACTATAAATTGTGTATATGTGTGCAGATGTGGATAGCTTCTTCTCCCTGTAAAACGCTGGTGCACATCCCAATGTTTTTCCACAAGGTCCTAGATGACCCTGAGCTGACAGAGCTGCAGAGCCTGGCCCACCCCCAGAGGCTTCACTTCACCTACCATGCTTCCTTTGTCCCCCAGAGGCAACCGTAATCTTTTCCTGGGTCATGTTGGCCTGTGATCGGCTTTAGGTTTGACTGCCTGGTGTGCAGTTTTCCTCTTCTATTCTGAAATACAGCTTGGAATTGGACCTTTATTATTTGCCCTCAATAGTTTGTCCTCATCCTGACTGGCCACGCAAATTGCTGCAAACCCCTGACAGTCACGTTACGCAGCATCTCAACCAAACCAGGCCTCCCTAATTCTGTTAGAATGTGGGCCAGAGTGAGCAGAATGGAGCCAAGAGGCCACCCTGTTTTGTAGTTCTGTGAAATTCTAGATTATGTTGTCTGTAAGCCACTAGCTTGAATTCCTACACAGACGCAGGGTCAGCCTCTCCCGGTGCCACAGCTGCCAGGATGGTCCTGGCACAGCAATAGATGTAAACCCACAGATGTGGATAAGTCGCTACAAATATGGTGGACCAGGTCCAAGGTCCTAGGCTGTGTGGAGGGCAGAAATCAAGAACAGAGAAACATAAAAAAAATAGAAATTGTGTTGAGTGGGGGATGGAGCAATATGAGCAGCCGTGCTGGTGCTGAAACACTGTGGTTCTTGAGCAGTTCGGTCAAAAAGCCCTGAAGTTACCACCTGTTACATTTGCCCATGTGTGAAACACTCTATCATGAGTTGGTGGCCCTGTTGGCAGCCTGGTTTAGAAGCAAGACTGGGAACATGAAGCTATACCTCTGGTCTTTGATCTGAGATCTGGAATGGAGCCTCCTTTTCTAGTGTCTGGAGAAGGTGCTGTGACTGTGAGCTCAAGTGACCTGCTGGTCATGATGCAGTTTCTCAACTCACATGAGGAGCTGGCTAGTATGACCTCTGACCTCACACAAGGTATCAGAATCTCTCCCACAGGCAGCATCCCAGTGGCCCGTCCCCAGACCCACTGCCACCCCCGAGTCACTAGGACCTAGCCCAGTTAAATAGCTTTGCGACCCCACCCCAGGGATGCTGTTGACGTGTTCACCGAAATGAGTTTCAAGTGATTTTACTTTTAATTTATAATTGTTCCAAATTAAAAAGTAGTCAGACAATATATGAAAAATATGAATATATGAACAATCTTTGCCCACGTCCACTCCTCCATCCCCCAGTATCAACTCTCTTCAAGGGAGCAGGCTTGATACTAGCTTCCCCATCACCAAGGGTTTTTTTCAGACTGGGTACCTCCGTCTGCATCTTTACCCTAGTAGTGTCTCCTTCAGGGGATACAGGGCCTTGGAACTGTAGGCAGGAAAAGGGACCATGACTATGTCACAGGTCTAACCTATAGAGAGCCCCGCAGGCCACATCTGTAGTCCACTGGTGCATAGCCAATTTGCTTCCAATCATCAGCCAACAGCCTTTGCAGGTGTGTGAGGTAGTTAAGCTATAAATTCCCAAACTGAAAGGGGCAGGCTGGCAGCATGCCAACGAGAAAGGGAATCGCTCTCCCCTCCCCCCGAATCAGGGGGGACAGCAGGAAGAATTGTGTTATTAGAAACCCAGCACCCCGGAAAGGAACTGAAAGGATACAAACAAAAAGGCATTTATTAATTGCTCTCCCCACCTAACCTACTGAATCTCAGGATGATCAGAAGGGTCCGTGACTTTGTGAGCTGGGGTTGTTCCCTCTCTGCTCTCTCTTGGGGACACAGTGGGTGCTCTGTAAGATATGGGGGCATACAGCCTGGGGCACTATGACTGAAGACAGCAGGATGCTTGCAGGTGTCAATGGCCCTAGTGGTCTGAGATGACGCCCCTGCCCCTTGAATCAGTCGCCACAAGTAGCTCCCTCCGACTTCTGTCGCTGTCCGACTTGGAGCACAAGTGAGTCTAAAAGCCAGCAGCCCACCACTCCCACTGCCTCTTCTTGCTCCTGTCAAATGCGGTTTTCTGGCCACTGTCATCAGTTGTGGGAAGGCTGGAGGGCAGCTGAATTACTGGACGCTGCGTGACACTGTGCTAGCTGGTTATGCATTAACCTTTCTCATCTTCTCCGACCTCGGGAGACTCTGTTGTTACCCAGGGCAACAAGGCACCAGGGGAAAGTGACGGTTAAGCTTTTGTTCATGTCTGACGGTTAGCATAAGCAAGAGTCTAGACAGGACAGGCGAGGTACCCACGGTGCCTCATTTTCCCGGCGGAGCACAGACCCAGAATTGTCTCTGCTGAAAACCTTTAACAAAAGGCTCCCGATGACGGATGGGAGCCGGGAGGAGGCAGAGGGAGAGGGTTGCAGTGGAAAAGTACCAGCTGGAATCCGAGAGGGGAAAGCATCCCAAGTCCCCCCAAATCAGAGGGTTCAGAGGGGTCTCAGAATGGACTGGGACACAGTCACCTTGGCTACGGATGCAGGCATGTTGCTACAAGGCTGTGGGGGTCAGAGGTCTTGACTGCAGGCCTCTCCAGGTGTGCCTGATCTGGCAGTGCACAAGGCTGGACAGGCTAACAGCGTCCCTGGGAGGCCTGATTGCAAAAGCTCTGTCAGCTCTAAGGTCATGAGCCTGGAGCTGGCTTCCTAATGACCATGAAGATTTTAGCACTTAAGGGAACGGGCTCTGGCTACAAGTGTGGCTCTCCCAACCCACTGGAGGTCCCTCAAGCAGAAAGAGACTGTGAGTCATTCCCCCGGCTAGTCACACCATGCCCCTTAGCAGTTAAGATTCAAGAGAGCTGCCAGGAGGGGAGGAGCTGGGTTAGAGCAGAGACCCCTTACTGCTGGCCCAGCATGGGAGCCACCCAGCATGTCCCATGTCCCCACCCTGGAGCAGAGGCAGTGCTGGGTACAGATGACACTCCCTACTGCTGTGGCTTTCAAACATCACATGGTATGTGCGTGGTGAGAGCCAGCTGCCATGTAAGGGCTGGACAAATGAGGTATCTACTCTTTCCCCGGTCAGTTTGCCCCAGCCAATCTTTCTCACTTCATGGGAAGCAGAGATTCCCAAGACCCACAGAGGTGTCCAGGGTCAGACGGAGTGAGCAAGCATGAGATGAGCTCTGACTGACTCATTTGACCCCAAAGGTCAACCTCATGCTTCCTGCCATGATGCTTGCGGGACAGGCTTAGGTGGCATCTGTCCTGCTGAAAGCCCAGAGAATTGCCTTGAACCTGTCCCAGCTGTGTGTTCCCTGTTGGTGGAGGAGTGGCTACCGTGGGGTATGTCCCTGTGTCCTGTGGGTGGACCCTGCCTCTCATTGTCTCCCTCTCTCTCCTCTCTCGCAGGTCAACATTGTCATTTTGGTAGCTGTGACGAGGGTCATCTCCCACGTCAGCACCGACAACTACAAGATACACGGGGACCCTAGTGCCTTCAAGTAAGTTGACCCCGAGTGTCCACACCCCACTGCACTGCCCATGGGTGCCACTTGAGGCTTTAGGAGGGACAAGGTTGCTTCCCGGGACCAGCATCTGAGTCTTCGTCTGGCTCTGCATTCTCAAGACCTGCATGGCCAGTCTTGGTTGGTTTGGGTCCTTATTGCACTCCTTACTCCTGGTGACTCAAGATGAGATCTTAATGCAGCCGTATGAATATGTCCTCTGGGGGCTTCTCCAGTCAGAATCAGAGACAGCTAGAGGGAGGGGAAATGAAGATTCTGGAGATGGAAATTTGACTTCTAGTTCCAGCAGCAATGGGCCTCTCTGCTCTTCACTTCCTTCACAGCGGAAAGAGTCTATCAGGGCCCTCTTCTTGGGATGCCATGTGAGGGAACATTCTAGAAAGCCGTGTTTCACACTCACTGGGCTACCACTAAAGGAGAAGGAGTCTTTGGAAGTACCACACCTCTCATGGACCTGACATGCCAATTGAGGTTGCCTGGGTTCCTGGTGTTTATCTACTGGGGCCTGCCAATGGCAAACATCAGAAATACCTACAGCAACTGGATGGGGCAGGAGACACAGTGACCACAAAGTCCTGAGCCTATAAGATACCCCATACATGTAGATACATCCTCCTGGGCTCAGTTCCCATTCTTTGAACGGGCTTCATGCCTAAATCCATACTCCTCCCTCCGATCAGAGGTAGAACAGCAGTGGCCAGTGTCCTCTTTGGGAGAGTGTCTTCCTTCCTGTTTGTTGTGTGTGTGTGGCGGGGAGGATACTATGGTGATCATGGCTAGGCCTTGTGCCCAGTGGAATGGGATTCACTCCTGGGACTCATGAACCCAAGACTCATAGTCCTCCTTGACCATAGGGAACTGTCAGCATCCTGAACCCTAAGGATCACGGCTGAGAGCCCCTCACAGGTGGTTTGGGAGCTCCTGCAATAACAGCTGGGGTGCCAGGCTACTGGTATCCTGTAAGCCACTTTAAAAATAGTGTATTGAGCAAAAAACAAACAAACAAACAAAACCATGAACAGGCAACAGCAAATCAATGAGATAATTATTCTAAACCCCATAAATTAACTTGACAAGTGGCAGCTCTCTTGGGCTTTTCCCGCCTCTGGAACCTTCTAGGCTGTGCCTGAATGAGGAAGCACATTCAGGAGCATCAGGAGCACTTCCTGTCCACTTTCCTCTGAGGGGTAGGGGATCCTGGGTCTGTTCCCTGCCCACTGTGGCCTGACCAGGACGGGGGCTGTTCTTTCTCACTCCACCTTCAGGCCTAAGGCCTTCAGTGGTCAGGGTCACCATCCTTACCCAGCTTTCATACCCAGCCTAGGTTTTTGCTCCTATCTTAACCTGGCCCCTGTAGTACCAAGGTTGGCACTGTGTCCAGGACATATGCAATCCTACCACCCCCATTCTACCCACCATCTCTCCCAGAGCTCAGCTGGGAGGTCGCTTCACCCCTACATCTCACTGCAGAAGCACCACCAAGTGCTGGCCCTATCTGGGCTCCAGGGTCTTCAGGTATAAGTGTACTCTGGGAAGGCAGATTGGCATTTGCAGAGCTAAAATGACAAGCACCATGCCGTCAAGTGTCCACAGACAACCCAATCTCATTCCCCACTGAGTCATTTCTTCTCCCTGCAGACTTGGCACCCCAAGGCCCTCCTGGTCTAGTCTACCTGCCCACTGCTAACATGAATGCCACCTCCCTTGTTCCAGGTTGACAGCCAAAGCTGTTGCTGTGTTGCTACCCATCCTGGGAACCTCATGGGTATTTGGAGTGCTTGCTGTCAGTGACCGGGCCCTGGTCTTCCAATACATGTTTGCTGTGCTCAACTCCTTGCAGGTAAGGGAAGCCTGCAGGCCAATAGGTTGGCAGCATGGTCTGCTCCCATCATCCCTGTCAGGTGTGAACACCAAGGTGCAGCTAAGGCAATCAGGTGTCCTCTGCTTGGAATTGGGGTGGTGATAAGGGTCTTAGGCTGAATTGAGCCATCTGGAAATTTCCCCTTTTCTGGGACTTCAAGCCTTAGGCTCCAGGTCACAGCAAACCCCATACAGTGACCTGTGCTCATGTCACCATCAGAATTGAGTGTTGGGGGGACCTTGTGTCATGCGTGGCTCTGACGCTCTCTCCCCTTCCTTCCCAGGGCCTTTTCATCTTCCTTTTTCACTGTCTCCTAAACTCAGAGGTACGTCTATCCCACCCTGTCACAGCTCCAAGTGGCTTCTCACTTCCATGAGGGCACAGAGAAGGGCAGTGTTGTCTAGGGTGATACAACCTTTGTCAGGCCCTCCTTAGGAACCACTGACTCTGATGTTGATACTGTACCAACTTTGATGCCCTGCCCTTGTGTGGGGTGCTTGGGGCTCAGGACAGAGTAAGTCTCTAGAGGCTGTTGGCAACGACCCCTGAGAATTTGCTATACCAACCTCTGGAGTTCCCACTAAGGCTCCTTCTTCTGCCTTTGAAGGTGAGAGCTGCCTTCAAGCACAAGACCAAGGTGTGGTCCCTCACGAGCAGCTCTGGCCGTACCACAAGCACAAAGCCCTTCAGTTCTGATATCGTGAGTACAATGCTTCAGGTCTTCCTGAGCCCCTTCCCTGGCTTTACTAAACCAGTTCCAAATGCCTTCCTCCACCCCCTCACCATCCTCAGGTTAAACCCTGAACCAGCAAACCTGGACATCAACCTGGCTGCAAGCCTGCTTTGCAGACAGACATAGTCTCTGCTTAACGCAGGATGCATGCTACTTGCAAGCCATTGTTTAAATGCAGAGCTCCACCCATTGCACCCTCTTCTTCAGGCCCCTGGAAGGGTTGTAGATGCAGTCCACTTCTCTGCCATTTACTAACCCCTTGCAGTTCTCAATCTCCCTAATGCTGCGACCCTTTAATGCAGTTCCTCATGTTGTGACCACCCCCACAGCTATTAAATTATTTTCATTGCTGCTTTGTAACTGTAATTTTGCTATGGTTATGAGCCATAATGTAAATATCGGATATGCAGGTATCTGATAGGCAACCTCGAGACCCACAGGTTGAGAACCACTGCTCTAGGGTTTCCTCCTTGGATGGCAGTAGGTAAAAGTGTCACTGACTTATGGCCAAACTCCCACCTCAGCCATTTGCCTAATGGCCATTGTCTGTCCACTTCAGGGGAATAAACAACTCAAGAGAGCAAAGATGAAGCTTAGCTTTGTCTAACAGCCCCACCCCCACATACACACACACACACACACACACACACACACACACACACACACGTTTGGCATGTATGGCATGTTCCATGAAGAGAGTGCACCTGGCTGACTGGTAATGAGCAAAGAACCTGGTCTTGGTGGGCTAGGAACCTGCATGGGTTTGGTCTGGACTCTTTGGGTGTTCAGAGCCTGTGTCTCAGAAGTGGGACCCCAGATCCTCACATGGTCCCTGACCCAAAGCTTTTTGTAGTCACATGGAATGAACTCTATCTCTTGAAATTATCTTCACACCTCCCTTTGTGTTTTGTAGGTCAACGGGACCCGGCCAGGCACGGCATCTACAAAGTTAAGCCCATGGGACAAGAGCAGCCATTCTGCCCACCGTGTGGACCTATCCGCTGTGTGATCAGGCTGGCTGCCACTCAAAACGAGTGCCTTCCCCGTAGCAGAGAAAAATGCACACCCTGCCTCCATCATGGGTCCCTTTCCTTGCTGCCTCGGCCTGGGTTTACAGCCCCAAGCTATGACTGTGCAGAGTGTCTCCCTAGCACTGCAAGTTGACTCAGGGGGGTGTGGCCAACGATTATGTGGCCCTTCTTCCCTGATGCAGTAGGCACTTCTGTCCTCTGTGGACCCCAGAGCACAAAGTAGTCTTTGGTGACACCTAAGTGTAAACCTCCCTTGTTACCCTGTGCACAGAGCACCGCACCAGCAAGGCTGTGGTAAATGAGGCCTAAGGATGCAGCTGCAAGAGGGCATAGCCTCAGCCAGGACTCGGAGTCCTGAGGGATATTTCAGCCCCTGTGTGTCTCCAAAGGGTCAACAGAGGTAGCAGGGTTATGTGGGGGAATGAGGCCAGCACCAATTGGAATGAACATCTTCATGTAAGGGGCCACTAATTGGGCCACCTCTCACCTTAGCAGTTCTGGGGTCTCTGCCTTTGCCTGTCTGGAGTCACCCACTCTCCTGTGTATGGAGTCTTGTGAAGACAGCCTAACGGAGCCACTGCTTAGGAACTGACTCAGCCTATTTCTAGCAAGCTGTGCCTCGCTGGACCTAAAGTCAGTCTTAAAAAGCCTTTTCAGACACAAGGCTCCCTACTGTCCCCTGCCCCCTCCAGGGCTGAGACCCCATGCTGGGCATCCACCTGCATCAGCATCTCCTGGTTTTCTGCGGGTGCAGCTATCCCTGTGGACTGCTTTCCCTGCTGGATGTCCCTCATGTCACACATCAGACCAACCACACTGCAGAAACTGATTTCTTCCCATTAGTGACGGCACCAAGTCTCCACCGCTAGGCAGGGTGGCCACTGGAGGCATGACTTAGCCCTGAGAGGTGCAGTCACTGTGACAACTGCTTGTCAACAAGATCCTCGTGTGGGTGGGGATCACGGAGAATAATGGAACAGGCTGTGAGGTCCAACTAGCCTAAATTGTCTTAGGATAGGAACCTAAGTGTCTGTGACATGCACAGCCCAGAGGACCAGTCTGGCCCTGATACTGGAAAACCCTCACTTCCCATGACATCCCTGAGCTCCTACCTACCCCCTCCCCCGCCCACTTTCTTGCCTTTAGTTTCCACTCAGTTCTATGGATCTTTTTGGCTTAAATTGTTTCCTTTTCTTTTTTCCACTGTAATGAAATAGAGCCAGGGCCTGGCATAGCTAGGCAAGCACTCCACACTGAGCCACACCCAGCCCCTAAGTGACAGCCCCCATGCAGGCATCTCTTCCAGAAGCCATGAGGCTATAAGACTCGAATTTGTGCTGTCCAAGCCAGGACTTAAATCTATCAGCCACCTGGGTCCCTGTGACCCTCCTGCAGCCCCTTTGGCCATGCTGAGACTCTGTGCTTGGTGACAAGTCCCTCCTATAGAATGTGTGTGGTCACTGCTCAGCATCTCACTACTCCTCAAACCAGACACCAGTGACCCAGCGTCCGACCTGCCCTGCTGAGCTCCCAGTAGTGAGAACACTGTATCCCTGCCACGTGTGCTGGGCTTCCACTGAGGCAAGGCAGGCCAGGGCTGGCTTTACTTCCCATAGGATGCTCAGTTTCTGGCTTTTTGGTAATACTCGCTCTCACGTAGCTGATATATCGAGAGAAGTGAAGAGCAGACCCTATCTCGGCTTCCCGTTCCCAGTGAGTGAGAGAGCGCAGTTTATTTATAGACTACCGACTTTGGCTTCTGCAATCATTTATTATCTGTGTGTAATTTGGCCCCACATAAATTAGAAAGAATGGTGTGTGTGAGAAGTTACGGCAGAGGGGAGATGATGAGTTGCTGCTATCGTGAAGACATGTTGCGATTTTGATGAAATAAACTCTTAATGTCCTTAACTAGAGTGTCGGGCTTCGCAATCTGTGCTTAGTGGCACCTGAACATGACGCTGTCTCAAAAGCCCCAGCGCCTACTGTATACCCGGTATATTCCAGCCCAGGGGTCTGTACCCAGGGGTGGGTGGGAGCACCCCAGGGCAGATGGCAGGCTCGGGAAGGAAGGGAACCACAGAGGGAGCTGTCTGGCTTGGGTCTTTCTAGACTGTTTGCTGTAGTAGACAGTCCTTCCAAATGCATTTCCCTCACTGGCTGCAACCTGCTGCTTCTTTATTCTGCTAAAATTAGCTCTTGGTGGCAGGGGAAGGTTTGGGCTAATGCTGGAGAGTTTGGTTGATGTGCAGCCTAGCAGGTATTTGATTTCATGAGCCTCGCTTACAGTAGGTCCAGCCCTTCTCATTGGCCGGTGGGTTGTGACTTACAGTCCTAGTAAGAGATAAAAAGCAACAGTGATTGTCAAACTATAACAATGTCAGGAGAGGCGTGACTCTGATATTTCTCTTAATGCACTATGCTTGTGTTTTCTTCCTGGGAGGATGGGAGGTGGCACAGTGCCTGTGAGACAGATGAGATGTACCGATGACCTGAGCATCATAGTGTAGCATTAGCCTCCTAGATAAGCCTGATTTGAACCAATCATTGTTGATCTCATGACCAAGGCTACTGAGTGATTGGCAGGTAGAAGCCAATATGGCATGGATGTGACAGACCAACAAGCAGGGGGCATGTACAGTGTGGATGCTGTACACTAATGGGTCAATCCTATATGTAGTGGGGCATGTGCTAGATGGACGGGCAGGAAGCATCACGTGGTGCAGATGCTTCCAGCTAACAGGCAGGAGGCATGCATGACATGGACACACTAGACAGATGGAAGATCCACATTCCAGGTGGATAGAACAGAACAGCATTGAGATTTTATGGCAGCCCTCAGAAGGGCATGCAGTTTAAAAAAAATTAATTATTTATTTCTGGGGTCTTTTTCATTTCACACTTTTAGACTGTGGTAGACCACAGGCAGCAGAAACTGCAAAAGACAAAACTCAATAAGGTAAGGCTGCTGCCATGCTACCGTAGCTGAACGGTTAGTTCTTAAATCAATTTAGAACCAAAACAGCGCTTTATCTTACCTTCCCCTATTTCTTCTCGGCTGTTCCACTCCCAGGGCTCTGTTCGTCACGTTAACTAGGATTTATATCTGATCTAATCACTCTGCTTTCTGAAGAAACTCACCGTGTCCTGCCAGGAAGCTCTGCTGAGTATCCATCCCCTGGCCGCTTGTCTGAGATAGAGTTAATTTTCTTCATAGGATGATTTTGCTAGAATTATGTAATTCAACACGGGTGTGTTTTCCTCTTTCAATTGCTCGGCTATCACCCCCCCCCCCCATCTTCCTGAGCAGAGTTGGTAGGAAGTTCCCTGGAATGCTATTCTTGCTGCTTTGTGGGTAATCTGGGCTCCCACTCCCAACTAAGGAGAAATTTACCTGGGCTTTGCACAATTTTAATGGTGCGTCTTGGTTGACTTTCTGAGTGTGTGTGTGTGTGTCTGTGTTTGCGTGTATGTGTTGCTCCATGTAGGCTTCCTGCATGCATAGTTGGTGTGTTGGGAAGCTCTCAGTCATTACCGTTGACCTTATTCATTTTAATTGAAAACATCCTATGATTAAAAGATTTTCATGTCTCTGGGTCTTTCACCTGTGTATATGTCTGTGCACCATGTGTCTACAATACCCAAGGAGGCCAGAAGAGGGCATCAGTCTCCTGGAGCTAGAGTTACAGATGGTACATGTGGGTGCTGGAGATGCTACCCCAGTACTCTGCCAGAACAGGAAGTTCTCTTGAGCAATGAGCCGTCTCTCTAGCTCCTGTCTTTATTTTTAAAATTACTTTGGGAGAGACAGAGACTCAGACCTAGCCTGTGTGGAGCTGATGGCTGAATCGGAGGACTATTTGCTGGTATTGGTTTTCTCCTTCCACCCTGCAGGTTCTGGAGATCAACTCAGGTTGGCAGGTCTGGCATCAAGTACCTGTACCAACTGAGTCACTCACTGGCCCAGTCGTTTTTACACACACACACACACACACACACACACACACACACACACACACACACACACACACTACAGTCTCTTCCCGGGTTCACACAGCTTCCTCTTTCGTGGGGAGGGGGGAAGGGGGGGCCAGCTCCTGCCCCCAGGACTCTTAGAACACCTTCTATTTCTGCTTAGGAGTTTTTTAGTCTGTTTACAAACTACCCACTCCTTCCCTGGCTGTCTGGATCACCATGGTCTCCGGAGGCCTTCTGTATTGCTGTAGGAGGGCTTTAAGTGGAGGATTGCATTCTGATAGTCACTTCTGTGTCTGCCTATTGACCTCTTCCATCTGTCTTGCCTGCTTTGTTCCTTTTCCATGATGGTGCTTAAGACATTAACCACAGAAACTTTATTTATTTGCTTTTTAAGTCAGGGTTTCACCGTGCAGCTCTGGCTATCCTGGAACTCACTCTGTAGACCAGGCTGGCCTTGAACTCAGAGATCCGGCTGCCTCTGCTTCCTGAGTGCTGGGATTAAAGGTGTGCACCACTACTTTAGGCTCAATCTCTGTCATTTCCCCCTCTCTAGAGATTGGCATGGCAGCCCCTCAGCCCCTGAGCTACAAGGGTGGCTGCCCCTATTTCCCAGGGACACTGTGCTGTCAATTTTAGAGTGCACAGGTAGTTAGTATAAAGACGTTTCTAGCTAGTTACAGCTGATCAGTGAGGATGGATGAGAGAGACCCAGGTCCCTGACTGGGGTAGAGTTGCCCTCGGATACACCGCGGAACCCCCTCTTGGACGCACCATGGAGGCCCTGGTGGGTCACTGCAGGGTCCCCAGGATATCACTCTGGCAGGAAGGACTGTGCCACACATCACCTCTGGCTGGGAGCTGAGGCAGGGTTCTGGGGGATGCCACCTGTGGCCCTTGCAAGCGGCAAGCCTTCAGCGCTCTCCCTTAGGAAGGCTGCACTTAGAGGAGATTTAATCAGGAAGAAAGGATGGGCCTAATGGAATCTGTCCAGGGATCCAGGATCCTGGCGCCTCCTGCCTCCATCTCAGCTGCTCTGTAATTGGCCCCATAGCCTCTTCTGCATCCTTTGGGTTTGCAGCTGTGAGCTCAGCTATGCTGCAGGCGGCCTCTTGCTCTGTGTTCGTCGCCTGCTTTTGCAGAATGGTCATCCTCCTCTCTTGCTGTGTGCTGTGGATGGAAACTGGCCAGGCTCCTTCCACAAGGGCTAGGGACTGGTGCCCACGACATCCTTCCTCTCCTCTGGCCATGCTGGGAGAATGTCTTTGCCTCTCCCTGGGTACATCTTAGGATGCAAGCCATGGCTACTGTGACTCAGTGTGAAGCCGGTACCCAAGGTGGGAGGGGGCTGGGGCAGTCAGACTAGAGTCAGGTGGGATGATGGCTTTCCTGCCACAGGCTGTCATTGACGTGGAGTTTCAGCAGCCATGGTGGAACTTCAGAGAAGTCAAACACAGAGGGGACCCTAGAGACAGGACAGAACAGGCCCTTCCCGTACAGAGGTAAACACAAGGCCAGCTCTACATGGTACTGTCCACTTAGGTTTGTTAGGGAAGTAAGCTTTTGTCCTGTCTCAGCTCCTGTGGCATGGAGTTCTCAGTCACTCACAGATGGCCCACCTGTCACTAGAGGAGTGATGCCTGGTCATAGGTGGACTGACTGCAGAGAACAGCTCCCTGCAGCTGGGATTCAGCTGCACCCCTCAAAGTCCCCAGTGACTCTCCCTCTCAGTGTGCCACAAGCACATAGCTGTCCATGGCCATCCCCTAAGCATTGGGGGTACCCAGGGTCCCATGTGTTCATGCCTTCATTGTGGGGTGCACCCTTAGTTCCCTGTGGTCCCCACTGTGTCCTAGTAGCAGGTGGCCATCTCTTTGGGGTACACCATGGTGCAGAGCCCCAACTTTATGGCAGTAGGTCTTCCAGAACCCTGCCTCTGGAACTTGTAGGTGTGTTGCCTGCCTATGCAGGACATCCATCTAACCCTCGCCAGCTGGGTTATAAATATAGGAGTCTCTCAGGAGCAGGGACTTCTCCACTCCTCTCCAGCCTCTAGCAAGTCACCTGCTGTCACCGGGCTGCCCCACGAGTTTCCTCAGCGGTCGGGCAACAGTGGGTGATGGCAGGATGTGCCAGCAGGTGCAGCTGCAGCCTGTGCTTTTCCTCACCTGCCTGGCAGGGTGCTGACTTGTGATGGTGTCATCTATTTCCTCTAAAGCTCAGTGACAAAGTGTCATGGCAATATCCCCGGAGACACGCCTGACTTCCTGCTGAGCTGTGGTCTGTCTGTGCCTTTTCCCAACCACTTCTGCCTCCGTTCTCTGCAGGTTCCCAACTGGGCCTCACGGTGCCCTAAGGGAGGCCCCAAGGGGTATGGAATAATCTAAAGGCTGGGAGGCTGGAAGGCTGGGAGCAGGGACATAGCTTTGAATACCCAGGGTCTCTTTGTGACCTCATCATGAACTTGCGGCTCTGTATTTCTTCTCAGTCTCTCACCTACCTGGCTCAAAGTTCTCAGTTTAAATGTCACTTCCTGGGGACTTCTTCCCCAGACTTCTGTGCCATGTCATTAGAGCCTGCCATGCTCTTCCTTTGTAATGTCTGCTGGCTTAACTCTTGCCTTGATAGGAAAGTCTCAGGCCTCCTTCCGAATCTGCTATAGATGGGAGACACCCCAGGGGCCAGGGTGCTCTGTCCCGCAGTATTTACACCTACAGCAACACAGACAGAGCCTGGACACAGAAACTTAGAAATGTGTGCAGTGTGACACATGGCACTGCTCCACCCAGGTCCTTGCTGGGCTCCTAGAGTGAGTTACACACACCATGAGACACGGAAAATGAGCCGTAACAAGCACATAATTACCCTCCAAGGGGCCTGTGTCTCCTTTCCTCCCAATTACATTTGTGCATTATGGGCTTGTGATTAAAACGATGGCCAGTGTCACGGCACAGACCACGCCCAGGAAGTGAGCAGTAGAGATGGCACTGGAGGGGGCACTCCTAATGCTGGGAACCATGATGCGGCTCTGAGATAGGCACTTTGTTCTGGAAAACTGAAATTGACTTTGATGTCCTTTGAGAGCGTTAATGCACTTTTAATTCACACAGAACCTCCTTTCTTAGCTCTCCGAGCTCCTCTGAGAGAGAGTGTCATGAATAGGTGGCATGCTGGCAGGAGAGCCAGTTTGGGAGGAGAGCCAGGGCAGTTTGGGCAGAGTCATTATAAGGCATGGTCTAATTCCCAAGCCTGTCTCACAGAGCATGGCCATGGCGTGTCTGGAATCCATATGCACTGAGTGGGTACCAGAGCCCGGGCAGCAGTGTTTGTGGCCAGAGAGCTCAAACCCATGCTGTGCTGTGGTCTCAGTCCACCATCTCTAGGACTGGCTCCTGGTTCCTGGGTCCCAAGCTGCAGACTGTGACTCTGGGCAGTTCAGATGACAGGAACCCATCTGCTCATTTACACCCCACCTTAAAGACAAGGATATTAATTGGATAGTTACACACCCCAAATCCTTACACCCTGCTTTAAAGACAAGAAAAGTGATTCGCTAGATGCACACCTAGGAAGTCAAAGACTCTGAGTGCACTTGTATCACGCCAGACACGTGTGTCAAAAGCACCAGAGTGAACTGCCTTTCTATAAAACCTGGGTCTAAGGCCCTGTGCATGTCACATGGTGTGGGAAAGGTCTCGGATCAGACAGTGTCATGCTGAAGTGGCTGGTACACAGCAGCCTGCATTCCTGTGCTCCCTTCAGGGACCTAGACTATCCGTGGTCCACGGTCTCCCAAGAGTCAGTGTGGTGAGTGCTGGGAGATAATACAGCTGCATCACTTTACCATGAAAGATGCAAAGATGGACAGCTGGGACCAGCATCACTCCCACGGTCCACCAACCGCATCCTGAGAGTCCTTTAATAATGCAGGAAGCAGGTGTTTTCTCAGCAGTGCCAGCCAAGCTGAAGCTTCCAGAGACTTCCTGGGTCCTGTGCTCTCTCACATCTGGACTCAGCAGTCACACACCCCGGCTGTGCTGCATTTCCGGGAAGAGCAGGGGTGCTGGGGGCAAGCCTGGGCAGCAGAATGCAAGAGGGAGATTTATGTAGATGTCAACCAGGACTGTCTGCATAAGCATTTTTTTTTAATCTAGGAGATAAAGGCTTTACTGCAAAGCACTTACTGAACAATTGACAATGGGAAATAAGGCAACCCTCTTGTATTATATATGCCCACCAAACACAGGCTATGTGGAGCCTGTGCGTGCTCACTTGGGCAACAGGTGGGCTCCTCACATGTATTATGTTGAGGTGTGAGCGGCTTTGGTCTATTGTCCACATCGCTTGTGTTTCAACTGCCTTGTTATTAGAATGTGTCACCATCTTGAGTCCCTTGCACGTGTCATGTGTCAGTGTTTGTCTGGGGTGCCTGTTTCTTCCTGCCTTACCCTGTGGGTCACATGGTTGAGCACGGGGCTGATATGAGCAATTTCCTGTATATGGTCTCTGTGTGTGTGTCATTTTGGGGTCCCTGTGTCTGCTTTGGCATGTTCTCACTGCCACAGGGAGGTGTGACTCTGCAGGTCACTTACGTGCACTATGTGTGTATGCTCTGTGACTCCAGCGTGTGTGTTCCCTGCAGCTCACATGTGAGGAGTGTGTCACTTACAGTCATCATATCTGTGTTCTCCTGGTGACCAGATGCCTCACTCCCATGAATGATGCCCACAGTGGTTCCCTACGCACCCCACTCTCTCCAAATGGTGTAGGTTGTGCACAAGTGGTTCCCTAGAGCACCCCACTTTGTCCAAATGGTGTAGGGTGTGCATTCAACTTCCCATGGGTCTCTGGTGCCTGGAGAAAGCTAACAGCATTGCCAAGGCTAAGCTTGCTCTCCTCTCACAGGGACAGCCTGGAAGCCTGCTTGAGTGTTGGGGAGGAACTCTATGAGGACAGGCCCTGGGCAGCAATGTCTACACAGGCAGACCTCTCCATGGACTGCAGCCCCAGTGGGCAGAGCCTCTCCTGCCAGCTCCTTTTGATCTGACCAGGATGGATGCAGAGAACTCAAATAGGCAATGGGTTTTGCTTTAGGGAACAGCATCTTTTTGGGGCAGCAATGTTTCTGGATAGCCAGTGTTTCTCTGCCTCGTCCTCATGTTGGGTAGAGAAGTGCAGAAGTGAAAAAATGGCCCTTCTGGACACCCACATCACCAATGCCCTCATGCCTGTGACAGCTTCATTTGGGAGCCTCTCTGACTCCTCTCACAGAGGGGAAACTGAGGCTTGAGTGCTCAGTGTGGCAGAGCTGGGTAACAGGAACACAAGCTACTACCTCAGGTGTGTTCAGGAAACAAAAGGGGAGGGGCAGGGCTGACTCTCAGAATCAAATCTCTACAGAGTAGGCCTGTCTCCAGCCAGGCTGGGGGCAGGGCTTCATGACATCATCAGAGCCAAGCTCAGTCCTTCCATCTCAGCTGTTGCTGTGGCTTCTCAAGCTTTGACTTCAGAATCTGGAAGCTGTGGCCACTGTGCCAGGATGGACACTGGTCACCCTTGCTTCCTTCCAGACCCAGCTCCTGTCAGTCCCGGGGCAGGTCTGACCCTCACTCTGATTGGCCCTGAGTTGATCTCTAGAGGCAGGGTATAGGGCATGGAAAGTGTGAGATCCTTTGCCACCCGCCCTAGGGCAAATCACATTTCCTGGGATTGGACTGGCTGGACCATGTGTGGACCATCCCTGCACCAATCAGAGACAAAGAACAGGCTAGGGTCACGGGCCTCTCTGTGGATCAGAGATGCGGCCCGCCAGGGTCTCAGGCTCCCAAGGGACCCACTATAAAGATTTTCCTTGAAAACTGCCGGGCGGTGGTGGCGCACGCCTTTAATCCCAGCACTCGGGAGGCAGAGTCAGGAGGATCTCTGGGAGTTCGAGGCCAGCCTGGTCTAGAAGAGCTAGTTCCGGGATGGGCACCAAAGCTACAGAGAAACCCTGTCTCAAAAAAAAAAAAAAAAGAAAAGAAAAGAAAAGAATCATGCTCGTTACATCTGTTCTGTTGCCTGGAAAGTTTCTGTCTTAGTTAGGGTTTTATTGTTGTGAAGAAACACCATGACCACAGTAACTCTTATAAAGGAAAACATTTGATTGGGGCTGTCTTCCAGATCAGAGGTTTAGTCCATGGTCATCACGGTGGGACCCGGCAGCATGCAGGCAAACATGGTGCTGGAGAAGGCGCTGAGAGTTCTCCATCTTGATCTGCAGGCAGCAGAAGCTATCACACTGGGTGTAGCTTGAGCATAGGAGACCTCAAAGCCTGCCCCCACAGTGACACACTGCCTCTAACAAGGCCACACCTACTCCAACAAGTGCCATTGTGCCTAATAGGTCTCCTAACAGTGCCATTCCCTATGGGCCCAGCTTTCAAATACATGAGTCTTTGAGGGCCACAGCTATTCATACCACCACAGTCCCCCACCTTTAGGATTCTGGACTTTAAGACGGGACTGAGCCTGAGCACCTGCTTCTCACCTCAGCTCCACTTTCTCAGCCCCTGTCTGGTTGCCTTCAGGCCACGCATACATACCCAGCTCTTACCTGCTTCTAGAGAGCTGCCACCTCCTCCCCCCAGACCCAGTAACGGCGTGGTCCTCTTAGAACCCACATGGGTGATGCCCCTGAGTCTCAAGTACCTCCTCTTACTTCCTACATCCACTCCACATGGAATAGGCTGTAATTGGGTGGGTCCCCAAGCCGGGAGTGGATTTTGAGTTTGTATCCTAAATGCTTAGCATACAGCCTCGGAGGCTGACAGGATCATCCACCACTGAGCCGGGCTATCAGAAAGCTGCAGACTGTGGACGTGCCTGCTGGCGTGAAACCCTAGTCCCGGGATTTTCCGCTTCATTCGGGAACCAGAAACGCGGCCTAATGACATGGGAAGCTTTGAGACACACGCGAAGGTGGTGAGCTCTTGGTGGAGTCTCCAGGGAGCAGATGGGATTGCAGCAGCTACAGTTCTATCCAGAGGAGGGGGGGGGGCACAAGCCCCATGGAGAGATCTGAGGCTATACAGAGAGAAAGAGCCCAGGCCCTGTGGCCCTTGGCCCACCACAGCAGCAGCTAGCCAGCAGGATCCAGAATGGTCTGACTGAAAAGGGAGCAAGCAAATCTCCGTGAGGCTCTGTGAACATCTGCCAATCTTTCTCTACAGGCACCTCTCAAGCTCCCCTCGTATCTGCTGCAGCCGCTTCTGCCTCAGAAACCCTTGGTAGCAGGTGGGGTCACTGAAAAATTTATTCCATTCTGCAGTTCGTCTACCTCTCGTGCAATAAGGGGTGGCCGCATTGAGGCTACATTGTTACTCCTTGAGATCGCAGGTGCAGAGACATCTGACTTTTGGGGTGTGCGCCATCATAGCCTCTCTCCTTCGCAGTGGAGATAGTGGTGGCCTGGTCCTGCACTGATCGCAGTGAGCACAGAATCTCCTGTCCGGAGAGATGGGCAGGTGGTATGGCTAGGAAGTTGTTCTCATTTCCTTTCTGTGGCTGAGCCAAAATTCTCTGACCTAAACAAAGCAACTTAGGGAAGGGAAGGGTTGATTTTGCTTATACTTCCAGGTCATAGTCTGTCACTGAGGGAAGCTGGGACAGGAACTTAAATAGATACCCAAAGAAGAAACCATGGAAGAACATTGCATGCTGGCTCAATCAATCGCTCTTGCTTACCCAGCCTTCTTGTACCACCTAAGACCACCAGCCTAGGGAATGACACCACCCACAGTGGGCTGAGCCTTCTACACATTCCCACAGGCCAATCTGACCTAGGCAATTCCTCAATGGAGGCGTGTCCCTCATATGACTCTAGGCTTGTTAATTGACAGCTGAAGTTAATTAGGACAGAGATGGACATTACTTTGTAAGAACAGATCTTTGGAAATGATTATGGTCACGATCCTCTTCTGCATCTGTTACCAAAGAAGGCATATCTTGTGATGGAGAAGAAGCAGGGAAGTGACACGCGTCCTCCTGCACGCCCTGGGCTCTACCGTTGCCCAGTTCAGCTATCACTCAGCATCCTACATCCCAGGGCTCAGATACAAAAGCCACATGCTGCAGTTTCTTGTGCAAGGATTAGAGTTCACCGTTGGTTATCTGGCATGTCTGATTGATTAGTTTTACTGTGTTTATTCCTTATCCTTTCCAATCAGTCTTTGAAAATTTCATGTATATTTCATTTTTGCTTCAAAAGCCCCTGGAGAAATTGGCAAGCTCCACCAAGGGAGGTTCTTCAAGATGGTAATTGTGTGTGGGGGGGTGTACCCCAGGAGAAGAAACCAGGAAGTCAAGGCTTAGGGTAGGAGCGCAGTGGGGGTGGGCTGGAGCAAGGGAAGGGGTGGGAGATGGGGGTGGGCGGCAGTGTTAGCAGGAGAAAGCTGTTTGTCTCTGTGGAGATGAAGGAAAAAAAAGATAAGATCAGATCTGATTGACAGGTCTATGAAAGAGACTCTGTTGGATTTAAAAAGGCATTTCCCTGGACGTAGATTGTACACGAGGTTACGTGCCAGAAGGGCCCTCGGATGTTCATTTAACCTCATCTGTGCTTAGAGAGGGGAAGCCATTCCCAGGGCTTGAAAGTTGAGCATTGGCCTGGAATCCCTATTCCTAATTTTCTTGGACATCTATTCCTGTTCTCACTGGCCATGACTGACAGGCATAGACACTCCCGCACTTCAAAGGGGACCGACTCGATCAACTTCTGTCCACTGTACTCTAGAAACCCACATCTGAGGGCATCCCAAAGATCTGACTACCCAGACTCAAGTTCTGCGAAGAACCTTTGGAAGCCATTGACCTTGGGAAGTTTGACCTTAAAGTTGGATGAGGTGGACAGAGAATCCCTCATCAAGTCACGGGGCAACTCGTGTGGGGAAATGGAGTCAGGATAACTTCCACCTCAACTCTACTCGAGATGCTGGGGTTGGCAGGTGGACAATGGTCCCTTAGACGTCCACTACAATCCCCAGAATCTGTGAGCATGTCACCAATCCAAGGAAAGATACTTTGTGATTAGGGTTGTGGAACTAGAGGTCACAGGGAGCATAAAGGACCCAAGGCAGACCAGTGTCACCCCGTGAGTCCTTCTGGTAAGATAATCATGCCCAGAAGGAGTCCACTGACGAATCAGAGCAAAGACATATCTTTGAAAACAAAGGAGAAGTGAGCCACAGTGAACACAAGGGCAAAAGAAGCTGGTAAAACTTCAACTGGCAGCCATCAGGGGAAAGGGACCTCAGTGTTAAAACCTGAATCCTCCAACGTGCTTCCCCTCAGGTCTCTAGAAAGGTGAGCAACCTACTGACGCTTTGACTTGAGCCGTGTGACTTCTGATCTATAAAAAAGTAAACAAAACAAAACCACACATGCATCCGCTGAGCCTCGAAGTCAGTGGTGGGTTTTGAAGGTGGTGGCAGGAAGCTGATGCGGGAGGCCAGGTTTTCAAAAGTAGAGGAAAACAGCTCTTCTATAGAAGCAAGCTGGCTTTCATTTTCAGGGTGGAGCTGACCTTGAGATTGACAGGAGCCAGGGGTGAGAAGGGCGTGCCCCAGGGGGACCCGCACAGCATCCTGCAGAGTCCTGACAGGCCCACCAGCTGAGCCAAGACCCTGTGAGTTCCCACCTTGCGGACAATGCTGCCCTTTCTAAACAAACCTGGTGGAGGCCCAGCAGTGGCTTCCCGGCTCAGAGAGCTCTTGGATCTGCCAGAGTGTTTTCGTGTTCTGTTCAGATAAGGGTGTTTTGTGCTTTTCCCATCCCAGCTATGAAAACCATACATCTAAAGATGGATTTTGTTAAGAAAACTGCTCTTTATGATCTGGGCTTTCACACATCCACAGGCTCTTGGGGCCATTTATCCTCTCCCTGGTGGCTCTGAGCCACACACCATCACTTACAGAGCAGCGGGGAATTCCTCTCTGTCATCGCTGGTTCAGGCACGAGCCCCTGAACACTGTCTGCACCTTGTGAGGACAGGCCCTGTCTTTTCTGGAGCCCACATGGATTTCGTGATGACAGCCTGTGTCCAAGACAAGACCATGGCTGGTTGGGCCCTGGACTTTGACCCCCCCTGGTCTGCGGCACTACCTCACCACTGGCTGCCGTGACTGCACCGGTCCAGGCCTCTCAGGTGTGGCGTGCGAGCAGGAGAGCAAGGCTAAGTTCTGTGAATTAAACTCACGCGGCAGAGATTCAGGGAAGGCAGAGGCAGCGAGATGTGATAATGGTGACATCTGCTCAGCCGGAGTCCCAGCTGGAGGCTAATTTGACTTCATCTAAAATATTTTGAATTCTATTTTCCAGATAATTAAAGTTTTTTCAACCATGTGTCAAACCTCAGCTGTGCCCCTTGGTGTCCACCCTCACCATCGGCCTCTCATGGCATCTGGGAGGTGAAGCCACAGCCTCTCCTGCGGTTGGGCCTTCCTGAGATAATAATGGGGGGGAGAAGAAACGGGTGGTGTCTGGTGTGTGTTGTGAGGGTTGGCCCAGTTGTCAGGGTGCTCTGATGAACTGGGGGTTCATTGAGGGAAGGTTTATGCAAGGGCATTGAAAATGAGAGGAGAAATGGGGGTGCTGCCAGGAGCAGTGATGACGGACAGGGATGGAAACCGAATGGGGGACACCACTATCCAGCTGGACCAAGAGACCAGGGTGCCAACACCCACAGGATGCGTGCCCGTGTGGAGCCTTGTCCAGGATAGACCTTTGCTTTGTCTTTGTTTCAAATGACTAACAACACAGAATGGACCGAAGCTAGCCGAGGGCAAGAGAAAGACAAGAGAGATGTACAAAGGCACCGAGCCACACGCTCTAGAGAGCTGTCAGAAGGCCGGGTGGTGGTGGCTCACGCCTTTAATCCCAGCACTTGGGAGGCAGAGGCAGGTGGATATCTGTGAGTTTGAGGTCAACCTGGTCTACAAGAACTAGTTCCAGGACAAGCGCCAAAGCTACACAGAGAAACCATGTCTCAAAAAAAGAAAAGAAAAAAAGAAAAAGAAAGAAATCCAAAATAAATAAATAATAATAAAAAGCTGTTAAAAGAAGAAATCCTGGGGGAAATACCTTTAGAATGAAATAAAGAAGAAAAAGATTAAAAAGACACCAAGCTTTTGGACTGCAGGGAAAGCCGCTCTGCCGGGGTAATATATAGCTGTGAACAGCAAAGTTAAAACAGAAAGAGGTCAAATCCGTGATCTTACTTCATAATTTTCTAAAGATGAGCAAAGGAAAACCCAAACCAGTGGGAGAGAGGGAACAAAGGGCACAGCAGAGATAAGATAGAAAAATCAGCTGATTCAGGAAAACCTATAGCTAGTTCTTAAAAAGGAAAAAAAAAAACCTTCCAAACAACTGGTGGCTGGGGTGTGGGGGCCCGCAGAAGCGCGTCCGCTCCACCTTGACTGAGGTCAGAGAGCTCAAGCCTGTTCTTGCTCTTTCAAGGTTATTGGCAAGAAGTCTGACTTAAGGCTACAAACAAGACATCCTGGCCTAGGGTGTGGCTACCTGGTGTTCTGGATATTAAGGTGGCCCATAGAGGTGGATCAGCCTCACCATGACCAAAGGTCAAAAATTCAAGCCTATTCCTGCTCCTTCAAGGATATGACAGGAGGTTTGACCTAGGGAGCGGCTGCCTGCAGAATGCTTGGTCTAAGGTGTGGTCATTACATGTCCTGCCTAAACAACAGAATGCTTAACTAAAGGATATAGTTGCTTGATATTTCAAGTATTATACTAAGTGATTGTTCTGTTTGTCCTTTGTTAAAGCAGTCTTTTGCCTTCTTCCTTCCTTTGATGGCTTGGGGTATATAAGCATGTGGAAAATAAACACAGGCATATTCAATATTCAGTACACACTGGATAATCCTCCCGGTTCTGTTCTGTCTCTGTATTTCTTTTGTATCTTTATTCCTCCTACCTATTTTTTCTAATTCACACGCCCCTACCCTGGAACATTTGAACCCCATCAAGGGTGGACCCCAACAGATGTCACCCCAACCTCTGGTTATTACACTGGCGAGATGGCTCAGTGATTAAGGGTGCCCACTGCTCTTGAGCTGGTTCTTTTCTTACTGTTTTTATTGTTGAGTTGGTTTTTAGCATGGGGGTCTGGGGCCTCACAACCACATGCCACTCCAGCTCCTGTGGATCTGTCGCCCCCTTCTGGTCTCCTTTGGCACCTGCGCTCCTGTTCACTAGCACACAAGCACCATTAAAAATCAAGTCAAGTCTCATTTTAACAACTGCAAAGTCTCTCTCCCTCTCTTTCTCTCTACCCCACCCACGTACACATTAACAAACTCAGCAGAGTGGCAAGAGGCACGATCAACACAAAGCCCAGCTGTTCATATTCAATCACCAAAGAACAATCTAAAGCGCAATTATGAAACAATTCTATTTATTGCAGAAGCTAAAGGGGTAAAATGTATACAAATGTATCACACTCTAGGCAAGCAGGAGAAAGAGTTACACCCGGAAGATGCCAAGCCTCTGCCAAACATCATGAATATGCGTTGACCTGCCCACTTGCAAATCGTTCCCTCTACATTTTTGAAGTTTTATCTTTAAAAAAAAAACACAGAGAAAAGGGAACAATAGTGGCTGAAAAGACAGCGGAGGGAAAATGGGAAGTTGAAGTTTGAGCAATTTTAGTTTTCTGTCAGGTGTAAATTAAAAAGAGCCCAGAGTGAGCTGACTGCGGACTCATGAGCCTGTCTCCTTCCTCAGGAAGGTGAGCCGGAGAAATGAGATATGAAGGGGCAAAATGGATGCGCTGACTGAACGCTAATAACCCATAGGCGATGCGTGAAAGGCAGGATTTATGAAACCAGAATATCAATTTCTGTGTTAAAAAATAACAAATAGTCTCGCCTGCTCCCGTGATTATCCCAAAATGGACGTTTAAATATTGGGACTGAGATCATAAGGAAGGCTGGTTTAGGGAGAGAAGTGGATATTAACATAAATAATTACGGAGGCCAGAACTCTGTTTCTGAGGGAGGGGGCATTGTGTGATTAGAACCTTGCACCCCAGCACCTCTGTCACCAAGAGACACGCTTAGAGGGCCCAGTGGATTCCCAACCCTGCACCCTTGACTGTCCGCCAGCACCAGGGAAGTCGGTACTGACAGTGTTTACCAAGAGTCTGCTGTGTGGGCCTGCAGCGAGGGCTACTGAACAATGCTCATATTTGACCTTCACTCGGTGCTCTGGGTACCAATGTCAGCATTTTAGCAAGAGGAAACTGAGCTACCAAGAGATGATCCCCGTATGGCCGCATATGCGTTAAGGCTGGATCCAGTTTTCACATGTTGCCACCTCCGCAAGCTGGACCCCCCCAATACCAGGGTCGTACCTCGGAGCTCTGAAGCATAAGTAGCCAGGACAGAGATAGCATCAAGGTGACCTGGGTGAGTGCGGTTTAAATCCAATTCTGCTTTTTAAAAAAAATACAAAACAAAACAAAACACTTGAATGGCCCCCTTGATCATTTCTAGCCAGTGGTTGAGCGACTCAACTCATAAAGAACTAAATGCACAAAGGAGGGTCTTCATGTGGGGAGAACACAGTGAGCCTACAGCCCCAGGGGTCTCTCCCACCCACTTTCCACACCCTCAGCCTCTGATCTGTCCATCAACAAAATGGAGAGGCTCCAAGCCCTGGCTACATCCTGCTGTAGCCACGGTGTCGCTACTAAGATGATCCAGATGGGGCCTGCACATCAGGAGGAGGTGTCTGCGGCGGCAACCATGACCCTGAGGCCCATACCCAGCTGCACCTGTTGTATCTTCTTTCAGGGGCATGTAGATGGGCTTTCCAGTGGGGGAGGGGATTTACTGTGAGAAATACAGCGGAGTGTGTGTGTCACCTGCCTCCGGTGGACACATGGCCAGTTCTGGTCTGAACTCTTCCTCTTTTAGGCACTGGAATCCTTAGAGCATCTATGCTGGTGCAGGGACCCATCTATGGAGGACCCATGAGCGCAAAGGTTAGTGCTGTATTCTGATGGCAGGGATGTGGAACAGGAACTGGGGGATGCTGGCCATGCTAGAGAGGGAGGCTTTTCATCCAGTCTGCTAAAGGATGCACATAGGCGCAACTGTGTGATAGCGGCTCAGCCTCATCCCTGGGATGAGATTACTTCTGGAGTAATCCTGGTGCAATTACTTCTGGAGCTTTACCTGATTTGAAGACCCCCGTGAGCGTCAATGGCTGGAATTTGTGGCCCGTGTCTGGTAAGCTGAGCAGGAAGCATAGAGAACCTTGCCTGAGGGAGAGGGCAGAGTCTGGCCAGTGTGCTCTTTGATGTGGGCTCTATGCTACAGCGATCAATATGAAGGGTCACTCTAAGTCTGTTGAAGAAGGGCTGTGCAAGGAGGTGAAATTTGGGGGAGGTCTAGATGGAGATGTGGGAGGAGGGAGATCGAGGCTCTGGGGAGGTGGACCCTGTATATGGGGGACAGAGGTGTGGTAAGGCCGCAGAGCAGGAGGAGTGACCACACGAGAACAAGTTCCGCTGGTCATGTCTATTGTGCTAAAGACCTCGTAGCCTGCCCCCTCCCCCGAACTCTGTTCTGTGGCGGCTTTTCACTCCTTCTGCCTTTCAATGTGATGAAGAGCAAGCCACCTCTCCACTTCCCAGTTTCCCTTCAATCACATCCCTTACCTGACTAAACCTGTCATGGGACTTACTACCCATGAGCCCTTGCCCTGATAAAGAACCCAGGAAGAAGATGGCCCTGGATAGGGTCCCTCTGTGTGAGTGGCTATGCTGGAGGGATGCTGGGCATTAGGGGAGCTCAAGACTAAAAGGACGAGCTGAGTGACCTTCTGGGAGCAGCCCTTAGAGGACTGATTGGAACCTCTTTTGCCCTAAGGGGATCTGGGAGCTTCAGGGTGCCCGCCTGCCCTGCCAAGAGTCAGCTTCCCCTGGGTCTGTAGGATGGGAACAGTCTGTGTCCCCAGGCTTGACCAGCTTAATCTGAACCACCCCTAAATCAGGCTGGTGAGTGGGGTGCACATTAAAGTAGGGGAAAGGAAGTGGAATGGAGTGTGCCCTTTCTCCCCTCTCCCACAGAATCCATCAGAGTTGTATTGACAGAGTGAAGATCCTGGGGAGACAGAAACCATAGGATGGAGCCAAAGAGCAAGACTGTAACCAGAATACCGGAGCTCACACCGCCCGACCCAACAGGGGCTGATTAGCAGAGACCGGAATTGCATCTTTTAGTTGTGTGTTTTATTCAGACAGCTGATGGCCTGAGAAGGTGGGATTACCATCCTAAATATCGGCCTTACAATATAGGCTCTGGGAAAGGAGAGGGAGGGGGAGGGTCACTGCAGAGCTCAGGGGGGGCCTCTCTGGTGGGGTGCTTTACCGTGTTTTGAGGTCTGTGACATTTGGCCTTCTTCTGTTATCACCCCTCACACACTTCCCTCACGGCTGTTCAGGCTCTGCTACCACTTGGTATGTTGAAGTCCAGTTTAGCTGACGCTGGTGTGAACCTTCTCTTCTTCCAGGGGCATCTGGGTGGGAGGGGCTTGACTCAGACAAGCCATCCCTTACTAGTGTGTACAGGCTAAGCTAGTGATGATTTGTTTGCGCTGCTTCCTCTTTACAGCATGGAGTAAGGCGCATCTTTAATATATAGAATATGCAGGTATCCCCATTGGTCCCTCCTATCCCCCTATCAAGATGGGAGTATCTTAGAATATGTTTTCTGATGCTGGATACAGTGGGCCCAGAAAGAATGAAGAATAGGTCCAGATACATGCACAGAATTACACATCCATTTCTGAATAAAAGTCCCAGATACGCCCTCGTGCACAGCATATGGATAAACTTAGATGCACTCCACCTACACGGCAAGGGTGGGGAGACCTCACCCCAGACTTTTCTTGGCCCAAGTCTGCAGAGTTGCTGGACGAAGCCAGCCTGCTGAACCAGCCACTCACCCTGGAGGAAAAGGAGTTGTTGGATGGAATTCCCATGAGACAGCAGGCTCTTGTGGCAAATGGATTCGGGGATGACTGGCAGCCCTGGACCAGATGGACTGCTATGTCCCCATCTCTTTCAGGTCAGGGAGTGTCTCAGGGCTCGGAAACAGTGGAGGACAGTCTAACAATAAGTATCAATTGCCACTGACTTTTTACTTGGGGTGTTATTTGACAAGCTTGGCCTCTGGGCGGTATGCCCCCGGCAGTGGACACCTGTGGCTCCCCCAAGAGCAGAGCAGACAGGATGCACTTTGAACCCAATCTGGTATGATGTGGAATCTGCCCTTTGGGCCTGGCAGAGGGACAGCACAGGGACAATGGGGACATTAGCATGTGTTCGTGCTCCAGCCACAAATGCCGATTTGTACCCAGGCCAAGTCAGTCCCACTAATCCATTTCAAAGGAAGAAAATCACATTTGCAAGGCAGTGGTTGAGCAGTAATTGCACTTGAAATTAGTAATTCCATGAAATCCCATTATGTGTGCTAAGGCTGGAGATGGGGGTCTGGCTCCCTGGGATGCTCTTCTTGCCCTCAGGAGGAGCCTGGGTTTTCAGAGGCTCAGCCCTCTTCAGGCGACCCTGGTCAGTTCTAAGATTTGCTTGTCCCCCAACTGTTTGCTCCTAGACTCTCGCCTCCCCAGTTTCTGAGACAGCGTCTGCACCACACAGCCTCTGACTAGATTATCTGGATGCCCTGGGGACACTCCTCACAGTTCTGGTGACAAGAGCAGCCCAAGGTATGGCTGGAAACAGAGGATGTCACAGAAGCCTGACCGCCTTCAGCTCTGCAAGGGAGGTGGGCTTACAGAGATGCATGACTAAGCTTATGGTCTGAGCATGTGTCTCTGGGTAAGGAAAGATAATTTCTAAAATAAAAACAGAACAGAATAAAACAATGGTCCCCTTTCTGGAAGGGTGAAGCTTCTCACCTAGTGTGATCTTCATTTGTAATTTTAAGTCGCTTCCTTGCTAGCTCACGGGAGATGATATTCCAATAGGAGCTTAATTCCTACCCAGCACTGGGCAATGACAGCAATTCATTGATGATCTCCCTCAGCATGCAGATCAATCTATAGATAGACCTGCTCCCTGCTTGGCTCACAGAATGCCCTTGACAAGGTTGGTGAGACCGGGTCCTTGGCTTAAGAGGGTGGTGCTGCCCTCAGAAGGCAGCCACTTCCACAGAGTCCAGGAGTAGAGGGATGCCACCGCCTGTCCTGGAGAGTGACACCCTTCCCCCAGATCCTCTTCTCTAGGGTGAGAGAAGAGAGAGTAGACAATGTGTCCTGGTGGTACGCTTTGATCAGGGGCCTGCACTGGGTCCCCATTGATGTGTAAGTCATGGTAGAACCAGAGAGAGAGGTGAGGAGGAAAGGATCAGCAGGTTTCAGGAATCTATACTCACTATCACCTCTGCTGCCCAAGTATGCTGCCCATCACTGATGCAGTAGTCATAACAACCCCATCGCACAGGTGTGAAGGGTATCTTCACTCTGCAGAAGTGAGTGTGGAGCTTATCACTGATGGAAGGTGAAATCATGCCTGCTCCCAAGTCCCCTCCATGGCCTGGGTATCACCTTGGCTTGGGTTCCTGAGCAGTAGCTCATGTCCATGGAAGGGGGAATCTTTGCTCTGTACTCTATTGTTTCATGTCATCATTAACTCAACATCACTGGCAGCATCAGAACTATCACCAGCGGCAGCTGCAGTATCTCCATCCTTGTTAGAGTTGTCATTGCTATTATTGTTAGTCTCTTTACCATTGCATTCTGATACAGACATCACCAGCACCCTCACCATCATCACCATTACCCCCATCATTACCACCACCATTGCTATTGCATTATCTTCACAGTCATCATTAATTTCTTATCATTGGCAGAAGCATAACCATCAACACCATTGCCATTGGAATCACTGTCAGCATCTTCTTCATCCTGGTCCTCACTTTCCTATCACCACCATCATCTTCACCATCTGTCCAGCCTACTGTGGGTGGTGCCATCCTTGGGAAAGTCATCCTGAGGTGTATAAAAGAGTAAATTGAACAGGTGGGTAGGACCAAGCCAGTGGACAACACTTCTCTGTAGTCCCTGCTTCAATTTCTGCTCTAGGTTCCTGCCCTGACTTCCCTTCCTGATGGACTGTAATCAGGACATCTAAGCTGAAGTAAAACCCTTTCCTCTCCAAGTTGCTTTTGGTCAAGGTGTTTGACCACAGCACTAGGAAGCATAACTAAGGCATCATCCTTGCTATCATCATCATCATCATCATCATCATCATCATCATCATCATCATCATCATCATCATCTTCATTATCTTTCCCATGCACCTAGACACCTACCTTCATGTCACTCTTGCCTGAAATACCATCAGCTTTTCTGCCTCTGAATGTGATGCTTAACATGTACCAGTGCCTGCCCCGTGTTCTTTCCATTGGTCACGTCTCTGTTGTCATCATAAGTGTAGAAGGTAGGTGTCATCACCACCTTCATTTTAATGCTGAAGAAGCTGAGTCAGGAGAAGGTTCAGAGATTCTCCGTAGTGCTCAGGTCTCAGACCCAGTGTCTGGTCTCACAGTCCACCCTCTTTGTCAGTGGCGCTGCCCACACCTGCCTGGTCTCCCCTCAACACAGCAGGCTGCACCTTAGGCTCACCCGCCCCAGAGTGCCACCACCCGGTCAACATCAGACCCTCCTCCAGGTAATCATGTGTGGATAGCGCCCCTCCCAGCCGGAGAGCTCAGCCCTAAGCCCTGCTGTTGCCCTTTGCTGCTGATGATTCTGGACAGTGCAGAGTTCTCCAGGATCCAACCCTCCACTCCCGTGGATGCCACACCTCAGATCCCGAATGTCTTCGAGGATGATCTGGACACAGCCTGTTGTTAGGTTGACTATGGTTCTGATGGTAGACAGCAAGGCCAGGGCAGGGCAAAGAAAAGGACAAGGAGTCTTCATCATCTCAAATACCTCACATCTTTACATCACAGTCTACGGTAACCTCATGACTATGATGTCATCCCCGCATTCCCATCCTCCTGCTGCCCCTCCCTAGAGTCCCAGATCTGAAGGTGAGCATGGGCGTTGTGGGCAGCTGGGAGACACCAACTTGGAACAAAACAAATTGGAGCAGAGTGGGCCTGGCCTCCCTGCAGCCCGGCCGGCACCTGCTACCAAAGGACTCGCTCTTGATTTGATCCCTGCTAGTGACACTTTGTCTCTCCTTATAGAAGATCTGTCCTCTGGAGCAGTAGTTTTCCCGTTGACAGGAGAGCAGGACGTGGAGTCGGAGCAGCTTGTTTAATAGTCAGCCCGGGCTTCTGTAGTGACAGCTGAAGAGAAAAGCCACTTCTCCTGGGAGTCACGGCTCAGCCGTGGGCACTCTGGCAGGAGTGACATGCCAGCCGTGGAGGAGGACACTGGGTCTCCACTGACCATTGTGAAGAATGAGCATTCCCAATGCTGGCCTTGAGTTGCCACACCCACGGAAGCTCTGATTATAGGACCTGCCCACTGGTCCTACCCCAAGACTTAAGTTGTCTTTGCTCAGTTTGGAGATGAAGAAACTGAGTCACAGAAGTGATGCACTCACTAGTCCAAGGACACAAGCCAGTGGGTAATATACTAGCTTCATCCTCACCAGTATTAATAGCTCACTCATAATTATCGCCATAATCGGCAACGTCTTTGGATTATCTAGCATCACCACCACTACCATCATCTCCATCATCCTCAGCATCACCATCATCATCACCACCCACCATCACCCACACCCCCTCCAGCTGCAGTAGCAGATCCAAATCTTTGTCCTTTCTTTCTTTAGAAATGAATGTTTTTCTTTTATGTGTCATTGATTTCTCTGAAATAGTGGAATAATTTTCCTTTGTGGTTTGCTTGTCTTATTTCCTTATTTAAAAAGACAGGCACTATTCAGATACTTACAAAGACAATGTACTTAGTTACTGGGAAATTAAAATGGAATCACTATTTGGACGGGGAGAATAAAAGGCTGGTCATTTGGCTCAATAGTAATATTTTGACAGTCTTCTTGCAGGTGTTATTTTTATATAAAATCATGTCTTTTTTTTTCCAAACACAGGATAGAGTAGCACAGAAGAATTCCTAACCGGTATTATAATGTGTGATTTCTGTACCCATACACATCACCTTTAGTAGATGTGTCCTCACATGGCTTGTCTATGGCTATGTACCACATGTGTCTCATGGCATGGAGTGTTCACCCATGAGCCAATCAGAGGCTTTCATTCATGCTCTGTGCTGGTCAGTAGACAAACCCGTCACCATCCCCTTCTCTCCAGTTGAACCCTACTCCTTCTGGAACCATTAGCCCATGATCTTCATCATACAGGGTAGCAGTTCTTGACCTGTGTGTTGCAACCCCTTTGGCAGTCACATGTCAGATATCCTGCCTATCAGATTTACATTATGATTCATAACAGTAGCAAAATTACAGTTATGAAGTAGCAATGAAATAGTTTTATGGTTGGGGGTCACCACAACGTGAGCAACTGTATTAAAGGGTAGCAATAATAGGCAGGTTGAGAACCACCGTTCCAGGGTCAGGTTGTCTGGGATCCCCCTCTTTACAGGGGTCTTTGTTCACAGTCTCAGTCTCCCCTTATCACACATTTTCTGAGGGCTTTGCTGCTACAGAATCCAAGCCGAGACCTGGGAACCCAGGCTGAGTACGGGGGGCCTAGGACATCCACCTGCCTTTATTTAAGTAGTTACAGGGATCAGGCATTCACCAGCCTTCGGAATCCTCACACAGCTCATGAGGCCCATGTGTCCAATTCTGCACCGCGGCACAAGGCGGCTGACATGGCAGGTGCACAGGGACACATGGAGGTCCTAGTCTTCACTCCAGGATCTGGTCTAGAGCTGAGCATGCCAGGAAGCCACACTAAATCACAAGATTATACATCTCTCCCTGCCTGTGCCTTGAGGAAGCTGACAGATCTTGGGGTAGACTGAACACACTTGCTGGCAAGGGACAGAAAAAGGTCCCTGTGTGACCAGTCTGGGATAAGCATGATAGTCTGGAGGAATTCAGGGGAAGCCTGGCCCTACAGGGAGCGAGGATCACCAGGCCATTAAAAATGTCCATTCCCAGCACAAACAGGTAAAAACCCCTCTGTGTGTTCAACAGTTCTGCTTTCCCTACTGCTCTCTGGGAACACAGGAACTTTGTGCCATCTAAGGAGATGGAACAGCCAGGAAAGTCCACTCCATGAACACATGATAATCTGAGTTTGAGTCCCAGCACCCACATGAGAAGCCAGGCCTGGCGGTGCCCAGTTGTAATACTAGTACTGAGGAGATAGAGACAGGTCTCTGAGGCTTGCTGGCAAGACACCCTAGCCTACTCGGCAAGTCAATAAAAGACCCTAACTCAAAAAATAAGGTAGATGAATTCTGCGGAATGATTTCTGTGCCTAATCCCTTACTTCTATATGTACATACATGTGAAAAGTGTAAATAAGTTGTTTTTACAAAAGAAACAATATGCCAGCCATAGGACCAAGGACAGAGAGCACAGGCCAGGAATCAGGGTACTGAGATCCAAGGATCATTTGTTATACAACAGGACGCCACACATCCCAACTAGCTGCCATATACACACGGAGCCATCTGCTTGAATTGGATATGGCATTCATCCTGTCTTCTCCCGTGTCTCAGGACCACTGGGAGTCACCCTAAATACCTGCTGACTGCCAGTGTCTATGCCCTGCAGGCCTCACTATGCCCATCCCCCCTTCCTTGCATTGCCTTGCCTACCTGTGCTTAGGTGGCTCCATTTTCTGTAAATCCCTTGGTTACCTGTCCCCAGGGACCACAGTCTCTGGTCAGGACAGGTGACAGGCTCTGCCTGCTCTGAGCCATGGCCATTAGCCTAAGCTAACCAGTCCCCTTGGCCTCTGGGCTGGTGTGGGATGCAAGATGTATGTCTGCCTTACACAAGGGAGCCAGAGAGCAGAGTTTGCCTGAGGCAGCCCAGGAAGAAAGCAAATCTCTTTGACTGTTGTTCAAATTCAGTTTTCCTCCAATTGAGGAAATGTTCACACTCTGGCTGCCACGATGTTCCCTGGTCAGAAAGGCCATCTGCCCTGTTCAGCTGTAGCCATGTGGAAGGAACCGGAGGTCACAGGCTTGTGAGTGTAAAACCAGGGGGCAGGGACACCCTAAAGGAACCATTTTGTGTCTGTCCATAGACTCTTGTCCTGATACAGAAGTCCCCTGGACACACTTGTTTCCCTCCCTGGTCTTCAGAGAGAGTGTCCAGAGATGCCAGCTTCACCTCTCTGGGTCTGCCAGCCACAGACTACCCCATCCCACCTCTTCACTGTGCAGGGGACACTTGCCCTGGCCAACACCTGCTCTTTGGGGTCACATCGTGATGATTTGGGGGTGTTGTGATTTGGAGATGAAGCAAAGACTCATTGTTGAAGGTTTGGTCCCCATGGTAGATCTAGTTGTTGAGAGGTCATGGGTCACAGGAACTCTGACCTGATCATTGGACTGATCTATAGTGGGTTCATTCTTTGGGACCTGGTAGAGGTGGGGCCTGCTGGAGAACATGGTAACTGGGGTGTGCTCTGGAAGGGGACATCTTGCCCCTCGCCTATCCATCCTTGCTCCTCTGCTTTGCAGCTTCCATGAGCTGAGCCACCTCCCCATCACATATCCTTACCATGATGCTCTTCTTACCGCAGGCCCAAGGCCATGAGCCAGCCCACTGTGCACTGAAGCCCGCGGCTGTGAGCCCAAACCATCTGTCCTCTTATGAAATGTCCTTCTCACATACTTGTGATGTCATCACAAACCGACTAACACAGGGCCATGCTCATCTCCCATCGTCCTATGCAGTTCCTCCCTGGATGCTCTGGAGCTGAGATTCTACCCATCTCCAGGTCCAGGCAGTGTTGGAGAAGTGATGGTGGATGACCAGTCAAGGCTCATCCTGTGGATTCTGAGACTCCAGGCCAGGAGGACCAGATGGTGGTGGCTCATCAGCTAGGCCTGTGCAGGAGGTTCTGGACTATGACATACACCCCTGCCTACCCTTTTGGGTTCCATTTTCTGGTCCCTACCTCCAGTTCCCAGAGGTCTCCAGATCCTGGCAGCTCAGGCTGCAACAGTGTCCGATTCTCTTCTTCTAAGTTGGCCCAGGCTAGCCCATGGTATCACTGCTGTTCCTTCAAATCAAGAGGACACAGTTCCCTTGAGCACAGCTGTAGTCTATCCTGGAGGGGAGAAAGCTTGAAGATGACTTTGTCCAGCTCCCTGGGGACATGCTGGGGGGGGTACTGGGAAAAGCGACTGTGTGATGGGGAAGGGGACCTGTTTGGGGCTGATGACTGAAGAGATGGCTATTGCTGATGAGAGCCTCGGGTCTCTGATGGAAAGTGCTGGACTGATTTGAGGCTTGGCTCTGCTTATTTAAATGAACTGAACCATAAATCATGCCTGTCACATTCCTGTCCCTTCTGTCCTATCGATGTCTGCTGCAGTTTTTAATATAACTGTATACTGGGTGTCACACAAAACTTCTGGACAGATAGCTGGTATGCATCCTCCACATCTACCTGTGCTCCTGAGGCTGAGGACTCAGGTATCTGCTGATGTCACCTGGATGCGTGGGCCCTTGACAGCCATCATGAGAGAAAGGTAACATCGATAACAGGATGATGATGAAGGAGCCAGCTTGAGGAAGGATGAAGTTGGAGCGAAAGTTGTGGACCGGGTCCCACGGTCCTTGGTAGACGCTGGGTCAGCTCTGTCCCCTCTTCCTGCCCAGGACAGTGGCTTTCCACCAGTTCTCAGACTCATGCGTGTCGAGGCCCACCAGGCCCCGTGTCCCTTTGGCCTCTGGGGGTGAGTTTTCCCACAGTCACCTCGAGCACTGCCTCACCCACCTTCTAGGTCTGCCCATCCAAAACGTAGCACACCTTTGTCTCACCTCCCTAATCCAAGGAGACACTAACCACCTACAACAGACACACAGAGGCCCTCACTGAGACCCAAGCTGCTCCCAGCAGCCAGGCTGACCCCGTGCGTGTACTGCCTCCACCATGACTCAGTCTTTACCCTAACGTCACCTCCTATTTCCCAGCTGCAACCTCCTCCTCTCATCCACTCCATTCTTCCCTGGAGGGATAGACCCTCCCCTCAGCACACCTTCTTTCCACAGCTAAAATTTAATCATTGTTTACAATTTATTTATTGAGTTTATTTTTGCTCAGAAGATGTTGTACGTTTCATAAGTGACATCATCCCCAATGGCCCCCACTCTGATGGGGGCTGTGGGTTCTATCTCAGTAGACTGTAAACATATCCCAAACTCTGTGACATGCTCTTTATTTTCTTAATTTAACTTTATATTATTAACATTTTTTTCCATTTATTTTACATTCTGACCACAGTTTCTCTCCTCCTGTCCTCCCCTCCTATCTATCCCCCCTCCCCATTCACTCCTTCTCCTTCTCCATTCAGAAACAGTAAGGCCTCATGTGGGTTTGGACAAAGCAGGGCACATCAAGTTGAGGTAGGACTGAGCTCCTCCCCCTGTATCAAGGCTAGGTGAGGTCATCCAGCATGGGGAGCAGGTTCCCCAAAGCCAGCTAAGCACCAGGGACAGGTCTTGATCTCACTGTTTGGAGTCTCACAAACAGACCAAGCTACACAACTGTCACATACAGACAGAGGGCCTCGGTCAGTCCCATGCAGGCTCCCTAACTGTTGGTCCAGGGTCCACGTGCTCCCATGAGCTCAGGTCTCTGTGGGTTCCTCCATCATGACCTTGACACCCCGATCCTCCACCTTAGTACATACACTCCTTCCCTTTCTTCAGCAAGACTCCAGAGCTCAGCCCAGCGCTGGGCTGTGGATCTCTGCATCTGCTTCCATCAGTTACTCGATAAAGGCTCTCTGACGACAATTAGGGTAGTCACCAATCTGATGACAGTAGATGTAGTTCAGGCACCCTCTCCACTCTTGCTAGGTGTCTTAGTTGGAGTTATCCTTGAGGATTCCGGGGAGATTTTTTGGCACCAGGTTTCTCCCTAACCCCAAAATGCCCCCCCCATACCAAAATAGGTCTCTTTTGTTACTTTCCCCGTCTGTCCCACCCCAATCCCTCTCCCACACCCAGCCTGCCCAACCTCCTCTCTCATGTTCCCATTACATCCACTCCCACCCCTGAAGGCGTAAGTCACAAACAATGCCACACCAGTTTGGAATTATGATTAAGAGGGTGGTATTTATTTAAAGGGGAAAAAAACTTACAGATCACTGTCCCAGGCAACAGCCCTCTGCGCAACCAGGCGGAGCAGGAAGTGAAGAGAGAGAGGAGAGGGAAGTGGCCGCTTTTTTAAAGGGAGAGAGACCACGCCCCAATGGGCTGGTATCTCAGCGGCTATAGGCTGGAGGAGCGGGAGGACCTCCCGCAACACACTCCCAGTTTCCCCAGGAGATCTCTTGTATTTCCCCTTCTCAGAGAAATCCATGCATTCCATTTTGGACCCCCTTGGTTACTGTGGATTGTCGGTCGCTCATCCTGTGTCTCACTCCTAATATCCACTTACGAGTGAGTACATACCGTGTTTGTCTTTCTGGGTCTGGGTTACCTCACTCAGCAATTTTTTTTCTACTAAATGACCTGTAAATTTTATGAGGCCATTGTTTTCTGTTTGTTTGCTTTTGCAGCTGAGTAATACTCCACTGTGCAAATGCACCACATCTTCCTTATGTGTTTTCTGGTTGAGGGGCATCTAGTCTGTTTCCAGGTTCTGGCGAACGACGCTGCTATGGCGCATGCTCTTTGACCCCACACCACGCTCCCTCCCATTCTCTCCAGCACTTTTTCATGCGGTCTCCTCCCCTACTCTTTTGTGAGCTATACCTTCTGCCTCTCTCTGCTCTTGGTAACCCCTTGAAAAATGCGCATTTAATTGATTGCTCTTTAAATGAATTAATGTTTCCACCTCCCTTCTTGATTATAGTGATTAATTCGGATCTTTGCCTGGGCTGATGGGCTGCTAATACGTGACCTGTCTCCTCTGCTTTATTTTTAAACTTCTCTGTTGATATTATTACTCAATGGTGCCTGCGTAGCCCTACCCTGGCACACCATGTTTTTAAGGTTACTGGCTTCATTTTGATATCACTTCTCACTCCGCTTGCCTCTCTGTGTCTATCCTGGGCGATGTGCTGGTGGCAAGGGACCCTGGAGCTAATTTCCTACTCATTTTTTTAGATCTTCGGGCATCCTGAAACCTTCATGGGGCGTCCCTGTGAGCCCCACCCACCCTCATTTGCTGTTTCTGTTGCATCTATTCAACCATCTGCTGGTGACCTCCTGATCCCTAAATCCTTCCCATAGGCTGCCTGTGCTCAAACCAACCAGAGACTGTGTCCTCCTGGATTTCCAGGGAGTCTGGCTGGATTCTTGTTTACTGTGACCCTGGAGGTTCCTGTACCATCCTCAACCCTGTAGCTCCAACACCTGTGGCTCTGGGGGGTAGCCGGTGGTGGCACTGACTAAAGCGTGGATGGGGGCATTAAGTTTTGGTGTGGTCCCATGCATGTCCCTGGCTCCTCCTGGCTCCCTGAGGAGAGTCCTGATGGCACTCTTCTCAACGGTGTCCTGGGGAGGTATGTGCTGGGGGCCACAGGTTCCAGGGCACTCCTCGGGTGATTTACCTGGAATGAGCTCATTTCATTCCTGTTTGGTTATCTCAGAATTACAGTGTGGAAATATATTTTAGGAGACTCGGAGAAAGAAACACTGTCTTCATAATTTCCCCCCCTAAGCACTGCTGTGCGCTGTATCAGCTCAGCTCTTGTGACCAGACATAACTAGCTTCACCCGCACCTTCAAACCCTATCCAGATGTCATCCTCAGTGTAAAGACCTCAAGGCACAAACACCTACCTCCCCTCCAACTTCTCCAACAGTCATAATGGCTGTTTCCAGCTCCTTGGGATGGGAGAGCAACAGACCCTGCTCTACAGGGAAAAAAAAGTTTAAGATTAGGATCATAATATCTCACTAATCCCCGAATTTGTCTCAAGATCAGGCCACCACATCCCTCCAATCCCAGGCCACTCTGAAAAGCTCCACCCCACAAGAAACCCTGTATAAAGTCTGCCTCCTGCTCAGTTCTCTGTTGCTCCTCTCTGAGCAGAGGTAGCCACCCTCTTGTGTCTTTCCCAACCAATCTCTTGTGTGAGGTTTGTTGTACGGTGTGACTTTGTGGTAGCCCTCTTGACTCCTGACTGCCAGGATACCTTTCCCCTCAGAGCCGTAACACTTCCGCTCAGAATAGCGCCAACTCCAGACTAAACACAGGCATCATGAGTAACTTGCTCTTTTGAGGAAGCTCTTGACTCTGAGCAGTCTGAGCTCCAGGGTCCAAGCACCAGGTCCAATGGCAGTTGGGATGCCCTGTAAGGCACTGACAAAATGCCACCTGCCACCGTGGGAGGTCTTAATGACAGTAACCAGACTTGTGCCAACTGCCTACACAGGCTGCTATCCCGTGGTGAGCTGTCCCTGCCACAGCTCTGAGGAGTGATCTCTCCTCAGGTAGCCGTCTTCTCCTGCGGAGGACCACCGTGACTAGTGCACTTAGATAAAGCAAGGCGATTGATTTTGGTATCTTCTGGTCCTGGTTCCCAGGAGCCCCTGGGATGTTGTGTCCTACTGATCGGTGTCTGAGAAGAACCATCCTCTCACTAGGGACCTTATGCTTCTATTTAGCCAGACTCAAGCTGGAGCTTCTGCTCTGTGAAGTGACCCTCACACTGGTGCGCTCCAGCACAGATTCTAATGCCAAGAAAGGAAGCTTCTGTCCATCCTGCCTGGGTCCGGGCTCCCTACCCACAGAGTTTTCATCATGAATTTCTCAACACGGAGCCAGTGCGGGTCTCAAGCAGACATATAGCAAGAGCCTAGGCTCTTGGCTCTGGAGTCTGAGAAGATCCACAAATTCTCACCTTGCTTTGGAGATGTGGGGACATGCAACACACAACCAGGGGCCATACACTGGCAGAGTACCGGTGTCAGAGTTTGAGCAGAGCTGAGGTTGATGCCTGGGGCTGCCCCTGAGTTCATCTTTTCGCCAGGGTGCACAGGGTTGGTCTTAATGATTTTATTTCCCTGCCTGCCTTGTAGGGAGTCATGTGATCTGAGTGTCTGGTGGGTGTGGCAGAAAGAAAGGTATCATCCCCTCTCCACACCCCTGCTGATGGGATCTTCCACGGACCCTAGGGAGTATGGTTCTGAGGGACACATGGGGCCGGGCCTTCCTGTGGACTCAAACCCACTATGGTTGTTTCTGAGAGAGTCACGCATGTCTTCTTAGCCACCATGTCACCAGATCCTGGTGTCCAGATGTCCCTGAAAATTTGCCCAGGAGTTTGCAGTGGAGGCCTAGGAAAGATGTGGCTGGCTATTGCCTGGGACAGGAGGTAAATGGCTGGCAGCTGACCCCTCACAGCTCTGGAAAGGCAGTGGGAGCCCTCACAGGTAGGGGGTCCTGCTGTAGATGTCAACTCTGTGCTCCCCTAGAAGAGAAGCCATTGGATTTGGGTCCCCTCCCTCCTCTTAGGAACCTATAATGGCTGCAGACCTTCCTGTTTTGTTCCCTGTCTCCTCCCTTATGTCCCTTGCACTGCTGGCTTCTGTGGATGGCACCTACTGTCATCACTGCCACTGTGGGAGGGGGAACCAGCCTCAGACCTAGAGAGATACTGTAGAGGGGGCTGTGGTCCCCAGATTCCTGGGCCTGAACTGTGGACACACTAAGTGCTCCCTGCACGTGGATCCTTGTCAGCTGCTCTCTATTGTCTACCCCAGTCCTAGTACACTCGTAGACCGCAGTTACCCTGAGACAGAGAGCTGGGGAGGGCTGGCAGGATAGAGACAGCTTTCCCACCTCCCCCACCCCGCCTCCCACAGCCTTTCATTTCAAAACTCATAAATCAGCGGTGCCAGATGCAATCACTCTCACATAACCCGCTCTGTGCCCCAATATTCTGGCTACGTGGGAAACATAATATGGTCAATCCTGGGAAAACTCACTTAGGTTCAGTGTAATGTGGTAGAAGGTACCGGTAAAGAGAATCTGCGGAGAGAAACTGGAGGGAATTGACCATAGTCGAAGAGTATCTATGTGTGTTCTCTGCTGCTAGGGATGAGGGGCAGGGCCCCCAGACAGTGGGGCCAGGGTACCTCCAGCCTGTATACAGGAGACAGAGGGCCCTAGAGAGTGCTCCCTATCTTTCCCTCTGCACTTCACAGCTCAACAGCACCAGCTGGCCAATAGAGCTTTTAATCACATGACTTCTGAGAAAAGCAAGTACAGGCAGGGTATAGATTTGAGGGTACTGGTGCCCAGGTCCGAGGTAGCCTGTCGGCTTCTCTCAGGGATGGTTTAGGGACAGCAGCAACAGAGGGCGCACAGTAGCAACAGAGGGAGCGCAGCAACAACAGAGGGAGCACAGCAGCATCAGAGGGAGCACAGCAGCATCAGAGGGTACACAGGAGCAACAGAGGACTCAGCAGCAACAGGGGAGCATAGGAGTAACAGAGGGTGCACGGCAGCAACAGAGGGAACACAGCAGCAACAGGTGAGCATAGCAGTAACAGAGGGAACACAGCAGTAACAGAGGGAGCACAGCAGTAACAGAGGGAGCACAGCAGTAACAGAGGGAGCACAGCAGTAACAGAGGGAGCACAGCAGTAACAGAGGGAGCACAGCAGCAACAGGGGAGCATAGCAGTAACAGAGGGATCACAGCAGCAACAGAGGGACCACGGCAGCAACAGAGGAG
>NC_022010.1:19338747-19348409 GCF_000317375.1 Microtus ochrogaster
GCGGCAGAGGGAGCACATCAGCAATAGAGGGAGCACAGCAGTGACAGAGGGTGCACAGCAGCGGCAGAGGGTGCACAGCAGTGGCAGAGGGAGCACAGCAGCAATAGAGGGAGCACAGCAGTGACAGAGGGTGTATAGTAGCAACAAAAAGTGCATAGCAGCAACAGAGGGAGCACAGCAGTTCACTGCAGCACCTCCAGACTCATTGTGATATGGTTTTCCCCATTCCCAGTGGAAAGTGATTCTGTAGGCTCCTGCAGCTGGGTATGGATGGGGGGGGTCACCACAAACCTCTCTCAGATGATATCCAGCTGTGTGCACATCTGGATAGAAATAGACAGAAGGAAACTTGCTACGTGTCCCCTCAGCAGATTGCAGAGGATGCAATGGAACCAGCATAACCCCCTCCCTGACACTGCTCACCTTATCTAGGCTGAGCCTAACTCAGTAGAGCATGCCTCTCCTCACACACTGGACCCCAGGTTTCTTCACCCCCAAAGTGGAGCCACCTCAATGTCCTTGTCTTTAAGGTTCCCAACAAAGTTTCAGGGTCCCTGACACATGCCTGATGGTGATGGCATACCAGTTGACTCCTCATCCACAGATAAGAAAACAATCTTCCTGCTGGGCGATGATGCATTGAGATGGGCACAGGAGGGTTTGGAATCACATCGTGACTGAGGTTGAGACACGACATGCTGTGGCAGTAGCTGATCAGGCTGCTGTCTCAACCCAAGGCCGTACTTCCAAGCAGAACATTAAAGACGAATCCCACCTTTAAGAGACTGAAGGCTTTCCATAGAGTCCCCACCAGTGTGTCATGCAGGCATTGGACCTAAGGTTGCCTGGGTTTCTCATTCTAACCCAGAAGGGAACACGGAAACTGAGTGAAAACAGTGTTTCCTCCATCACCCCAAAGTCTTAGTCCCTTCCCAATACCTGGAGTCTTCGAGTCCCCCACTTGTGGATTTTGGTTGGATGTAGGCATGAGAGGACAGGGTTTTCAAGAGTTGCCTATGTGGCCCGGGTAGTTGCACCTACCTGATGGGAGCAAAATCAGGCAGGTGAACCAGCTCTGTCACAACCTGAGATACCACATAGTGGACACATTGAAGACTGTCCCTCACCTGTCTCTCTGGTACCTGTCTGAATAAGGGTAGAAGGCACGCAGGAGTCCCATGGAATCACCAGAAAGCCCTGGAGGGCTCAGTCCACAACTGTGGTACTGAACCATCTAGACCAGATGTTGCTGGGTCCTAACGGCTCCTCGTGGGAGGGGGTGAGAAGGTACAGCGTCAATGGCATAGACATTGGGAGTCAGGTAAAAGGTAAACAGCAGACTCACTTATTCAGCAATGGGGAGAACCTTATATACTCTCCCAGCACCAGGCCTGCATCCCAGTCTGGTGACATTGTGTGATCGCCCCTCATTGGCTAGGCACGTTCAGGACCTCTCACAGTGCCTGTTGCTAGGCTCTCGGCTAGGTTAGCTCATCTCTTGGCCTCCTAGGCCTTATCTTCCTGCAACCAGGTCTACTCAGCCAGATCCTGCTGGTTACTCTGGGCATGTCCCTGTAGCTGTTCTGGGCCAGGACCAATCTCTTGCTTCCTGCTGCTCAGCTGAGTGTGATCAGTGGGATCTGAAATGCTCCCACAGGTGTGTTTGGATATTGCGTCTCCAGCTAGTGGCACTATTTTGAAGACTGTGGGATCCTTAGGAGGAAGGGATCTGGTTCATGGGTTACCAGGGGCAGGTCTCTGGAGACTGAACTCACCCCTGGTTATAGCCTTACTTTCTGCATTCTTGTCCACACCGTGTGCACAGTGCTGCCTCATGTTCCTGCCACCAAGACAGCAGTTCTGCACAAGTCTCCCTCCATGACACACCCTCCGAAACTGTGAGCTCAAGTGAGCCCCATACAGACACCACAGGTAGATTGTGGCATTAATTTGCAGTTGGTTTCTTCTATTGATTGGAAGGTTGTTGTGTTGATGGGCAACTTGCTTTTTGTGGCGATTGGCAGGTTGTTGTGCTGACTGGCAGTTTGTCTGTTGTATTGATTGGTGGGTTATCAGTTATGTTGATCGTTGTAACTCTAGGGCTGACTTGCTTCTCTGGAGCCCACACTATCCATGGCTTAGTCCTTGCTGCTAACAGCCAGGCATTCATCCTTGCTGGACTTGGAGACCAGGTGAGCCTCTCCAGCTCCTGTAAGCAATGCTCGGTGCTGTAAGGGGCCAATGACTCAACTCTGGGTCCATAGTCAACCTCCCTGGCTCCCAGATTGTCTGAGCAGAGGTGATCAAGTGGGGCACAGGAGCCCCTCACCCTTCACTGCATTTGTCATTTTTTGAGAAGTTCAGGATGTGTGTTAACAGGGGTTTGACCTAAGACGTCCAGCTTCCATGACCAAATGTTTGTGAACCTGAACTCTGACCTTGAACTTTCTCAAGTGGAACAGTGGTACCTGCAGTCAGAGTTTATCAGTTTCTGTTGAATGGACATTTTGTATCCAGACCTGTGGTGCCAGCCAGCTCTGTGACAAGGTGAGGCAGAGACCCTGGGAGGCAGAGAGAGCTGTGAACTGCTCAGCTTGGAGGGGAAGAAGACACCCACCTCCTGGCCCAAAGAGCCCTGGGTTGCTGACCTCTGTGCTGTGCCTCCGGGGAACCCAGCCTGGTGTACAGGAACCAAACTGCCCTGGGCTCTGGTTGGGTAGGAAATGAAGTTCCAATGTCAGGGCATATGAGAGGAAAGCTGGAGACACCAGGCCTGGGGTGACAAGGCCCATTGTCCCCAGCCTGTCATGTCAAGATCAGCTTGAGCCATGTCAGAGGTCTCTGTTCAAAGGAGGCTAGACCTTGGTTGTCCCCTGCCTTCCTGGGTCGCAGTGGAGCTTGGACCCTTCTAGCACTCTCTTGACTCATATCTCAGGAGGACCCCTTGCTCTCTGTTTCCTAGTCCATACCATGTGCATAGCCACCAAGACAACCACTCTCTGCCAGCCTCCCTTCTGTGACACAGAGACCCTCAGAAACTGTCAATCAAAATGAACCCCATGCAGACCCCACTGGAGGGTTATAGCCTCCACTCTAGGATCTGAAATCTGTCTCCTTCCCAAGGTAGCTGCTGTGGATGGTGTCCACGTTTTTCCAACTCTAAAAATGCTTCTGGTAGAGATGAAATTGAAAATAGGGAATGCAGGAAAAAAAATGCTGACTTCAAGGACCTGGCTTCAGCGCTATCCATCATCCTAACTGTCCCCACAAAAGGGTTGTATACAGAGTGTCTGTTCTGATACTCCTCAGGGCTCTCTGCCAAACCCAGACCTGAGAGGGACAGAACTCACACACGCATGGGATCCACAGGGATACTGAACAGGGTACCAAGGACACACAACCTCATCCATCTCCGTGGGGCCCTGAATGTCCTTGAGCCTCTTCCCTCCTCCACGTCCTGGCAGTTCCTCCAGACCATGGGTGTAATTGACCCCCTTTTTAGGTAAGATGCTATCTGCCCTTTGTTCTGGCTGCCTGCACACCGCCTCAATGGCTATCTCCTTCATTCCCTTCTCCAACACCCCCTCCTTTCTGACCCTGGAGGATTATGAAATATACCAGGCACCTGCTGTGTTTCCTCTGCTCCTGTATCTGGTGATGGATATGTCTACTCAAGGCCTTTCCTGAGATTCCCTTCCTACTTGGTCATAGGCGGGGCTCGGTGCCTATGTGAATCAGCCCTTGCATGGCACTCTTACAATCCTCTGGGCATCATCACCCGTGGCATTGTTATCTGTTTCTGTTTATTACATATTTATTTTTTACAAATCCCAATCTTGTAACCGCCTATTCTTTGCTAAGCACACACTACCTCCTGGGGTCTCCCCGCTAAGTGGGTCTCATGCACCCCACACTCCACCCCCACCTCGTTCTCTCAGGGACCTCCATTCACACAGGGGCCCTTCCCAGCCATCACAGTTACTGTGGCAGCATCTGAACACTGTCCTTGTGACCTGGGTGAGAATGTCTCTGGAGCGACTGAGCGGGAATCCACAGCTGCCCTCCTTCCTTCAGGGCACAAGTGTTCACATGTTACTATCTCCTGTCCATCTGGCATCAGCTGCCATCAGTGGGAGGGGCACAAAAAAGGGAGAGAGAGCATGCCAAAGAGGACTTCCGGGAGCCTCATCTTTTGAAGGCTCCGCGTGTCCAGAGCACCACAGATTGAGGACCAAGTCTGTCCCCTCGACCCAGAGGTTTGGGTACATACACATGCTGTGAATTGAGACGTGCTGTTCTAAGAATTTGAATCTGGAAACCCCATGCTGGACAGAGACAAGAAGCTGTCTGGAATCCCACAGGGGCTTGGATACTGTCCTGTCTCAGGAGCCTCCTGCTGTTGAGTGAGCAGCCAGCAGTGATCAGTCACACACAGAGTGGGGACAGCTGCCTCTGTTCTGGTCTCATCTCTCCCCCAACCTTGCTCAGTGACCCAGGCGAGTCCCATGGAGCCCCAGGCCTCAGGTTCCTCTTCCATAGAATGAAGAAATTAGCTAGATGACTTCATGTCTCCAGCATCAGCGTTCCCAGCATCCACCATCTTCTGGGTTCCCAGCACAGCCTCCTCCATCTTTCCCTTTAAATCTCACTTCTAATCTAGTGAAAGTTTCCATTAGTGTGGCTGGGAACCAGTCTTGACTGGAGCAGGGGAGGCCACAGCAGGATATGGAAATGGTGACTTTGCCAAAGAACCTGAAGTGTTTAAGAGGCTTCGTCTCCGGCTTCCACGGCTCTCTGTGGCTTAGGTAGCTGGGAACATGGGTACAGGTTCTCGCGCTCTGCAGGGCTCCTGGGCTTCTGTCGGCTCTGGGGTTGCATTTCTCATGAGACTCATGGCGATTCAGATCCCAAAATGTCACCTAGAAATTACATCAAATCTCAGTCCCTCTCCCTGACCACCTGTCATCCCATCAGATGCCCGTGAGCTGTGGCATCAGCTAGAGCCATTGCCTCTGTGCCCTAAGCCTCAAAGGGCAATTTCTTGGCTCCGTTTGCCAGGAATTAGCAAATCAAAGGGCATGCTTCTCAGAGTCTCCAACTCTCTCTTCCATGGGGGCCAAGGAGATGGAGGAAGGAGGGATGCTGGGCAGAGCTTAAATCAAAACCTCAAGTTCAGGCTCACAACGACCTTTCCCATGGTGCTGGTTGATACAGCTTCAAGGGCAAGCAGCCTCAGCCTCACCTCTGAGCTCGCTCTAAACAATCTGCGGGTCAGGACTGGATCACTGCTCCTGTGAAAGACCTGACCCCAATTCCTTCTCTAGTGATGAAATGTTCCCCACAAAATCCCCACGACTTCAATAGTAGTTGAAAACAATGAGGGCAGATGCTTCAAAGTCTCCCCGAACCAACTGGGGAGGTAGCTCAGCTAGTAAAGCTCTTGCCTTGTGAGGGCGAGGACCTGGGTTTTCTCCTCAGAACCTTTGTCAAATGCCAGACGTGTGTGCTCAGGATCCCCTCCTCCGTGTGCCTCCGGAGAGGCAGATCCATGGGCTCTCTAGCCTCCCTAGCCTGCTTGATGATCTCCAGGTCAGTGAGAGACCCTGCCTCAAACAAACAGTGTGGAATGACAACTAAGGCTGTCTTGTGACGTCTGTCTACATGTACACAAACATACATGTACACACAAATCTGCACACACACACACACGTGTACACATGCATGTAACCCACACACAAACACTTCCAGAATCTTCCAGTTCACACCAGAACATGCTGGTCTAGTCCTAGCTGAGGGAGTGAGCCAGGTCATGGCCACATAGAAAGCCCTTGAGCTGGCCCTCTGGCCCTTCTGTGGCCTGGCCACAGAACGTGAGGAATCCAGAGATGTAGATTTCAGTCAAAGCAGTTTTCGATGTGTGTCAATAAGCCCTCAGCAAGGCAGGAGGGCTCTTTAATGACCTAGCATGAGTACTTCCATGTCACAAAAATGCCACAGCCCCAGGCCAAGTAGGACCTCCCCTGGGATCACCTGCATAACTTTCATTGGAGTCAGGTGCTACATGCCATGCTGTTTTGCTCACCTAGCATCTTGTTCCTTCTAAGTCCTGCAGCAGAGTCCTGATATTGCTTCGGGCAGCTCTCTTCTCCCCATGCAATCACTCTTCTACCTCCCCACCTTGTCCACAGGGCTGCGTGGCCACAGCCTCCCCGTCAGAGGAAAGTGGGGCCGAGAGGGAGGTTTGGCGCATGTGCTTCTAAAATCTGAGCAGCCCGCGCAGGTAAACAAACATGTTGGGCCAATTGAGAACAGATCAAGTAAATTAAGTAGATCCAGTCTCCAGCATGTAAACTTCCCCAGGAGGTTGATGTCACTGTCCCTCAGGGGTGCTTCTTCTCCCCTCAGCTATAAAGCAAATGTCTTGAGGGCTCCTCCTGGTCTTTGTCACCAGCTTAGAGCTGCCATCTCTTGCCAAGGGCTCTTTTCACCTGAGCCAGATGCTCTCTCTGAGCTCGGCAGAAACCTCTTTCTCTTAATAAAATGTCTCAATTGCTGTATGTAACCATATGTCTCTGGTGCAATTCTTTGTCCGGAGACACGAGCACCTGGAAGCTTCAGCCGGTGCCCTGGGACTCAAACACACGTCTAGAACCATTCCCAGCTGCGAGCTCTTTCATTTACCGCCTTCATTGCTTCTAACCTGCCTGGCTCTTTTGACCCCGGTGTTCACTTTAAACCTGATGTTATTTTCACTTAACCGCGTGATCCCAGACTCCTCACGGAGGAAGCCAGTGGAAACGGATGAGTAGACAGAGGCAGTTATGATCCCGCTCTGTGGATGTCTGACTTCCTGGATACTTCTTACATGGTGCCTTCAATCCTCACCGGGCCTTGGGGCTCCCGGGGATCTCAGTAGAGCCCTGATATTGATTTAATGGCCGGACTGATCAATTCCACCTCCTTTCTTCCTCAGCATTGATAAGAGAATAAAGTACTCATCTACGAACTGCTTAAGTGTTGTGTATTCTCAGGAGGGAAAGAGGGAAGGGGAAGGGAGAGAGGAGAAAGGGAGGGTGAAAAGCCAGATACCCACACCTGGTCCTTGGGCACAGCCTGTGGCAATGGCATTTGCTTCTTGCTACACTCCAGCGCTACTCAGCCCCAGCTTCAGGAGGCCACGGGGGACATGACCTGGGTGTGTCCCCAGAGCCAAGCAGGATGGCTGTTCTCATCAAGCAAGCCATTTTTGCTGAGGGTGCCAAATGTAGAGGGCGCCAGCAATGAGCAAAAGCTATCTCCTCATCACCTCCCGCTCTCAGCAGCTCCACGGCCTGTAATTCGGACTCTCTCTCTCCTTGGTGTGATTTGGTCACTGGATGTAGTGCCTGCCTCTGTGAGAAGTCAGCTCAGCATAGACTTCCTCACCATGCCTGTCACATCCCCGTTACCCCCTCAGAGCAGCTCTGCCCCTGAGAAATGTCACCATGCAGATGCTTCTCCAACTTGCCTGCCATTCATCTTTGTGTTTCCTGAAGGAATCCTCACTCTCTAGAAAGCTGGCATAGGAACGCACATCCTGTGTCCCTCATCGTCCCATCCTTCCTCCCCGCCCCGCTACATGCCGCCTCCACTCAGGGTCTGGTTACCTGAGACCCAAAGGACTTTTTCCTTGCTCTCCTGTGTTCTGGCAAGTGGACACAGGCCTTCACCACTGCAGCTCTTCCAGGTTCTCTGTGCAACCAGGTTGGCACCTCCACAAACATCAAGCAATGAACCTGTGCCACAGTAGGAGAAACAATGAACTCAAGGGCAGGTTTGCCCAGTATAGACTTTAACAGCCCATTTGAGTCATGTTTCTTGTGTGTTCCACCATGCGTGTGACATTCGTGAAACCTCTCCATCTCCTGCCTCAGTTTCCTCCTCTGTGAACATGGAATCCCTGAAGGACAATCACAGAACCATTGGGATGATTGTGGATGTGCAAAGTGTAGCCCAGTTCTGCCTGCCTGTGGCAGGTGTGTAGGAAATGTCAGTCACTGCTCCTGGTTGTGTGGTTGCGGAACATTCTTGTCATCCCTGTATGGTTCTTGTGCCCAGGTGGACATTAACTCATGAGAGATTCCGCCGAGGACCTGGCTCTTTATAAATTGTGTCACATTGAAGTAGAGACAGAGATGGGGGTCTCTGCTGAAGCATCATGGTTACTTTCTCCCAGGCACCTGCTCTGCCAAGCTCTGCTGGGAACATTGCGATCTGTCCCCTGAATCCTGCTGCATCTCAGCTAGAGCCAGATCCAATTTTCTCTGTTTTTTAGATCAAGGAACTGAGGCCCCTAGACATCAAATCACTTGCCCAGCACTCAGCCAGTACCCGGTGGAGCTGGCATCCACGCTGCAGGCAGGCTGACATGCAAGTCTTTACCCTCTGTGTATTTGAAGTTGCCTTCCTGTTAACTCCTAATCGTGTCTGACCCGTCCCTCCATTCTCTGGAGCTCGTTGCACAAAGTACAGCATCTTCTTGATGACTTAGGATGGGCTAAGCCCTTGTATCAAAAGGATTTAACCTTTTGTGTTAACTTGCCTCGTATCATCTCTCCCTTCTTACCTCTGAGCTGCATTCACAGAGGTTTCCATGGAACCTTTGATCCATCATCCTGCCAGCTCCAGTCTCTGCTGGCATCCGTGGACGCGGGCTCTATTCTCACTCCAGGCTTTAACACGCTGATCAGTGACTGCATCATACCCTGGCCTGGCTGTGTTTGTTGCTTTGTGTCTGGATTCTCCCCTGCCTCTTCTGCCACGCTGTGATCTTTGGTTGAGAGTTTGTCACAACTGATTCCTTCACTTGGCTACTGAGAGGACTGGTCCAATAAACATGGATGTGCAGGCGTCATTGTGGCATTGCCGGCTTAAGAGTTCTTCCGGTGCATACCCAGGAGTGCTCACCAACAGAAGAATGGATAGAGAACAGAGAGATAGGGGAGATTTTTCAGCCAGGAAGAAGAATGAAATTTTGCCATTTGCAAGGAATGGATGTAACTGGACTTTACCATATTAAGTAAAGAAAGACACAAAAAGACAAATATTATATTCTCTTTTATTTGTGGATCCTAGAATTTTTTACTTATGTGTAAAAGTATTTATATTTGTAACACATATGATTTATATATACATATATATATGTATGTATATGCATCTATATTGCATGAAAGTAGAAGAGAGAGATGGAGTGTGGGGGAGCTTAGAGGGAGGAGGGAAAGGGGAGGGGACAAAGCCTGAAGTAGATATGGCAAAATCACATGACATATGTATCTTCTTTGTTGAAATAGGAGCTGCAGAGCTGCGTTCCCAGCACCCCGGCCGCGTGGCTAGCTTATGCCCCGAAATAATTACACGGACACTGTATTCTTTTAAGCACTGCTTGGCCCATTTCTATCTAGCCTCTTCTAGGCTAATTCTCACATATTAATTTAGCCCATTTCTAATCATCTATGTAGCACCGGTCTTACAGGGAAGATTCTAGCCTACGTCCATCCTGGGTCGGAGCTTCATCGCATGTGTCTGCCCGGGAGCGAGCAGCATGGCGTCTCTGCTCCAGAGAGCAGAGCTGTCCGGTCTGAGCTCACTTCCTCTTCCTCCCAGCATTCTGCTCTGTTTACTCC
>NC_022010.1:19348739-19372214 GCF_000317375.1 Microtus ochrogaster
GAGAGAGAGAGAGAGAGAGAGAGAGAGAGAGAGAGAGAGAGAGAGAGGTTTGAGTAAGGGAGCTATAGAGATGGCTCAGCTGGTAAAACATTTGTCATGCAGATGTGAGAACCGGACCCGGGTTTGGATCCCCAGGACCCACCTAAAAGCCAGATGTAGCAACTGGGGAGGTGAAGACAGGCAGAGTTCCTGAAGTCCTGAAGTTCACCGGTGAGCCCGCCTAGCAGATTGGTTAAGCCTCCAGGTTCAGTGAGAGACTCTAGATTAGAAAATAAAGTGGAGAAATCGAGAGAGACAGTGGCACCAGTCTCTGAGCCTTACAAGAGCAGACACACACATGCAAGTGCAGACACACAGGCATATATGCACGAACACACCACATGCATGCTTATTTAAAATGTCTTGAGTAGTAAAAGTGTAGAAGAGGAACTAGAGGAGATGGTGTGTGTGTCTGAAGACGACTCGCCTCTTACTCTCCCAGGACCTCATTTGGAGTAAGATGGGTGTGATTTTGGACAGAACTGATCTGGATCTTGTGGTCGCTGGTCATGGCTGCCCTCATGGCAAAATGGAGTCCTTGAGTGACTGTCCACTGTTCCTTTGTGCCTGCTGTGAAGGTTTAGCTACTGTCATTAGATGTTTGTCACTGCTCCTGTCCCTTATCATCTCCAGGCTGTATTTCCAATACCCACAGAGGTTTCTGCCCACATCTCCTCTCTCTTGGATTCTCAGTAGGAGATGGCCAACACCTTGGGCCTCACAGTTGAAACAGGATAATCGCTATATACTGTGTGTATCCTCAGCTATCCTGGGAAGTGTTGATACAGGATATCCTCCTGCCCACCTAATCAGCCCATCGAACCCCCCCCCCTCAACTCTTCCTCATCATAAGAAGGATTCCAGTGCTTCCAGGTTCTGGAAGCCTGTGCTGGCTCCCTCGAAGGCCTCCTCTCTGCTCCCAGGTACAGTAGCTCCTTACCTGCCCCCTGGAGGATTGCTGACTCCAGCGCTTCAATTGATTAAAACTTTGTCCCAAGGGTGAGAAAGGGTAGAAAGAGCCATAAGGGTTGCCTTCCACCTCTGCAGTGACACCTGTGATCCCAGATCCCCAACAATTGACACCATAGAGGGATGATTTTTCCCGTCTCTCTGATCCTGCCAAGCACCGTGAGAAGCCCTAGAAGTTTCTCCCTGCTCCCTGCAGGCTGTTACCCTGGACTCACCGGCTAGGGCACACTGAGCTTAGAGTCTGTTGAAGATCTTGAGCCAAATATTCTGAGAAGCCCTGGGTGGTCCCCATTCTGTCCTAGCAAGCCAGTGTCCCCAACCATCTCTCCTGGAAGCAACATCTCTTCGTTAGGAGGGAGCCAGTGTCCCTGAAACCTCAGCTCTTTCCACTGCGATCTTAAAGACTGTCTGGCTTCTCTTTGTTAGCATGGAAATGATGCTCTTTGTGGCACTCTGCAGCCCCACTGGAGACCACACGTGGTCTTCCTCTTTAATGGCACTGCTTCTTTCATGGGCTATTGGCCAAAAATTGGTCACACGTAGCTAAAGAGAACAGAGGAAAATGTGGTCTGCATTCCAAACACCCCAAAGGCTCCAACTGTGGAAGTTGTACGCGGTATCTCTGCCACACCCACGGTGCTTAGATTACCCCCCTCCTCCCTCCTCTTTTCCCACCCGAAACACTGCTTCAGCAGAAAGGCACCCTTTGCTCAGTTCCTTGCCATCAAAACCTCAGGGTCTAGCATCGACGAGAAGGGCTATGTGGGCAAAACTTATCTGCACAAGGACCCTGAACCTTGACACTGGGTGAGGCTTCTTTGTGCACACAATCATGATAGTGTGGGTAGAGACCCCCCGGGGCTGGTACAAAGGGCTTAGTGGACACAGCACTTGCTGAGCAAGCACGAGGACCAGTGTTTGGATCCCCAGCACTCACTAAAAATCCAGAAAGAAGTGACAACTTGCATATAATCTCAGAGCTAGGGTAGGGGGTGAAGACAGGAGATACCAGGGGTGGGCTAGCTGGAGTATCTGAATCAATGGGTTCTGGGTTCAACTGGAGACCCTGCTTCCACAGATGAAGCAGAAAGCAATCAAAGAAGGCATCCAGCACCACCCGGTGCCCTCCAGGCACATGCTCACAGATGTGCGTGTCCACCTGCAAACGTGTATTCCCACACACTGGAACACACACACATACATGCAAGAATGTATGCACACCACATAGACACACACATGTTAGAAATCAAAGGAAGTGAAATGACCCTGGTGCCGATGGTGTCTAGGAAATGGAGGGCCGTAATGTGAGGGTGTGAGCTACCACCCTGCCCGAGCTCACGGGGTCTTTCATCCTGCTTCCCCAAACTCTCCGTATAGATGACTGACACACACACATCCTCTTGTTCTGAGCTGGGTGTTCAGAGTTCACCTGGGAATCTCTGTCAAATGACAGCGGAGCGTCTTGTCTTGTTTCATCTTAGCTGAAGGGGAGGATCCAGGAGAAAGTATTTAAGAACATGTTGAAAGAGATATCTCCAATGTGTGGAAAAAGTGATTAACACTGTGGTTTCAGCCTGGGGCAGTGACAGAGGCACAGGAGCAGCTCCCTGAGCAATGCACGGCCGGTTTGTAGCTCTGCAGGGTTTCCATCATTCTGACAGTCGCTTCTGGCCCATCAATCCCTACTAACCTCCCAGGGAATCTTCTTCATCCACTGGCCCAAAAGCAGTCACATGACCAGGCCTTGGACAAGGGAGCTGGATTGAGTGTGGTTCCTGCTCTACAGCATGGTGGAGTTCAGGGGATGAGAGAAACTTCCTGGATGAATCCCCCAGTTGATGCTACACACACATCTTCCCTTCTTCCCACCCAGGCTGCCCGTGAACTGAACAGAACTGCCATGCACAGTGCACATAAAGGACCTGGAGTCCCTAGCTCTAACTCCGAGGCAAGACGTAAAGCCTGTTGCGGAGTTAGTGCCCAGCACAAGCAGTGGAACAAGGCTGGGGTGGATGGAACACTGTGAGATGACAAACATCTAGACTGAGGGATGGGGCCGGGGATTTGGGTACAAGCGGGTGGGGGTGGGGAGATGGGGAGCAGCGTCAAGAGGTGGAGCCCCTGCAGGAACAGAGTCCCAGGTAAGCGTGTCCTCAACAGAACCGACCAGGCGGGAAGGAAACTTCTGTCTACACACCTCCGTCATCAACAACGAGGCACATGCTGGTCCACGTTGTGTGACTGCTGCCCTGTGTTCAAGTCCCAGGCTCTCTACCGCTTTGTATCACCTACCCTGGCCAATCCTCTCTCCTCCTCATGATCCAACTCTTGGGCATCCCGCTCCCTCCAGGGCATGGCAGTGACTGGGAGGTGCTACCTGCTATCTCCTCTCTCTCACCTGTTGGACAGTCCATGGTTACATGATGGTGCCTTGCTGCAAGGGATGCTGGGTTGTGTCTTTGTTCTGGGATACAATGTATCCAGCTACATCCAGGAGGCTGTAAACTACTGCAGAGGGATGGACTCCGGGAGATGCAGCCCTGCCCCAGAGCTCCAGGGTGTGTCCGCAGCACTGACAGCCTTTCATCTGTGACTGCAACCAGTTCCAGGCAGGTGAGGGAACTCAAGAGATGGACAGCACCCTGCACAGATGGTCCCCGATAAGCTGGAGAAGGGAAGTCAAGCTGGGGAGTTCAGACAAGCTGGGATTTTCAGTAGTGAGACTCGTTTTCCTAGAAGTGATTGGAGGTCACAAATTCAAAGGTGAAAACGGAACCGACAACAGCTGGTGGCATGGGAAAGAAGCTGGAAACTGTTGCTTTGGTGTTTATGCCCCAGTGTGAGGGCACATTGCAGATGTGGCATTATTAGTTTTGTTTCTCCTGTTGGGCATCGTGAGCAGTGCCACCATGACAAGCCTTAGCACACATCCCCTGTGATGCTGGTCCCTCTATTTGTTATGTAAGCGACAGGCATGGCTCTCCCCAGCAGCTCTGGATTCCTTGGTCTCTGACACCACATGGGGGAATTCAGGGACTGAGATGTTTCATCCATTTACACAGAGAGATGTGACCAGGGGCTGGGGACAGCTTCTCAGTATGCACCCCAGGCCAGACACCACCAGTGGGGAGCCGATAGCTGAAGGGGGGGTTAGCTAGTCTGCCTTTTGTCCAGCTGGGCATTAAAACTGCACAAGGCTGAGTCTGCTGCATGAAGTCAGTGCCACAGCTATGAATACTAGACACTCTTTAACAAGGGATTATTTCCCCTAGAGCTGCTGACAGCTTACCTCTCCATCCTGAGAACAACTGTCCACCCAGTTAGGGTCACAGGGACACTGTCTCACATACAGATAAGGGATGCAATCTGTATCCTTCACTCAGGTGACTGCTTCTGCTTTCTGAATGTCCTCGTGACCTTTATGTGTCCTGAGAGAGTCCCTGAAGGACCCCAGGAACCTAGCTAAGGATGCACGTTCAGGTGTGTTTCTAAGGTTACACTTCAGGACCATTGTCTCCCTGCCTGTTGCTCCTCCATGTTGGGTGGAGGGTTGCAGCTAGAGTCAGAGATGGCCGGTCCTCTCTCGTGGAATGTAGGTGCAGTCAGAGAGAGGGAGCCACAGAGGTTACCTAGCCAAATGCAGTTAGCATCCTGATCAATGTTTGGGCAGCATTAGTGGGTCCCCTTCTTCTGTCACCCACCCCAGGACCTGTCACAACCTTCCCTGGGGACTGTGTGTGCTTTCCTCGGCTGCTCCAGTGCCTGGGTCACACACACACACACACACACACACACACACACACACACACACACACACACGTCCATGAAAGTCAGCTCCATCTGTGCAGGCTAATCCTTACTTTTAAGAAGACCGTTCATGACAAAGTGGCCATAAGCATCTAACCATCTCTGCTTGTGGAAGTCAAGGCTGACTGTGGGGTCTCTCTCTCTCTCTCTCTCTCTCTCTCTCTCTCTTTTTCTCTCTCCTCCCTCTTTCTCTCTGTCTCTCCCTCTCTATCTCTGTCTCTGTCTCTGTCTCTCTCTCTCTCACACACACATACACACACACACACACACACACACATACACACACACACACACGTCTTCCTCTGCATGCTCCCCAGTTACCTCCAGGAAGCTGCATGGCAGCCATAGCTACTTGCTGCCTGTGTGCACCAGTCTGACTGCAAAAGCACTGTTCCAGTCACAGCTGGTTTAAACAGCCTGCACTGGATCTTTTTGCCTACACAAGCCTCTGAATTCTAGAGGACCTTGTTTACCCTACAGCTATTCTCTCTTAGGCCAGATGGGGAGCCCTACCCTGCTTGTCCAGCCTAAGGCCTTTGATTGGTGCAAGCACAGTCCTTCATTTACATGAAGGCTCACTATGATTGGCTGAATCACCCTCGCCACACCCCTTTTGAGTAGATGAGCAGGCTGATTGGCTCACTGGCCCAACACTAGTCTTCTCTGCTGGTCTTGTCTGCTTTTGACCTTCACATTAGTAGAATGGGCTAAGCTGGTAACAGGAGGGAAGGCAGCAAGCAGAAGCAGAATCATGGTGAATACAACAGGGGTGGCAAGAGGTGACAATAATGGTGTCAGGGTAATTGGAGATCTCCAGAGAGCATTTAGGGTGGAAAACATGGGGAGCAGAATTCATAGGGACAGCAGAGCTAGGAAAAACTGAAGACAAGAGATTGCAGCCCTGGTCACAGAAAAGCTGCCAGAAGCTGTCAAGCTTTAAGAACCAAGGGTCTCAGCCAGGCAGTGGTGGTGCACGTCTTTAAGCCCAGCACTCGGGAGGGAGAGGCCAGCCTGTTCTACAAGAGCTAGTTCCAGGACAGGCTCCAAAACTACAGAGAAAACCTGTCTCGAAAAACAAAACAAAACAAAACAAAAAAGAACCAAGGGTCTCTGACACTTGAGGGTGACACTGTCGCCATAGGGCAGAGTCCCAGCACTGGAAGGCTGTTTGGGAGCTGTAGCACTAGCCGGTTGCTTCTGCTACTGTTGAGAGTTGAGAGGATTAGAAGAGCTCCCAAGTGCTGCTGGCTAAATCCTACAGCAATAAACCTTCAGGTAGGATTCTGAAGTCCAAGGCCTGGAGCAGAAGGTCCCTAGCTCTCAGTGCCCAGAGTTGTTAGCTTCTAGGGGTGTGTGGTATGTGGCTACCCTCAGGGCCAAGCAGCCACCATCTTGGGGAGTTCAGTTGCACTCAGGTGTAAAAGTGTATACTCCTTCTGGGTTTACTGGCCCTTTACACCCCATGGAGGTGTGGGGAGTCGCACCATTCCTGCTGAAGTTGACTTTCACTGCGGCCTTTGAGACAGAAGAGCACCCGGATCCCTGTAAGTCACCCCTCACCTATGTTCTGAAATGAACCCCAATAAACTCCTTGGTTCCCACAAGTAAACTTTGATGAAACTGCGCCTCAGTTTGTCATTGGAACCTCCAGATCAAGGACAGATGTTGCTTACGTCGTCCCCCACCAGGAAGGAATTTTAACAACACTCTGCTGGTTCAGCTCTCAGGCACTGGGAACTTCGGGAGCCAAGGCTGACAGTTCTGGGGAGCTGCTCCTCTGCTCTGAGTAGAGTGGAAGGACCCAGACACCTGAGCAGAAACAAGCATGCCGGGTCTACCTGAGTTTATTCAAGGCTGGTCCCCCAAATGACCACCCTTGATTTATTAGATCAAGGATACCTCAAAGCACTGTGACTATGGCTGGCACAGGTGGCTAGCTCCTAATTGCCTTTTTCACCTTCCACATGCTGGCCCTGGATGTCTAGATATTGGACCCCAACTGTTGGAACTAGTAGATCTATAAGAAGTCAAAAGTCACCCAGAATCTCTGGGTGAAAACACGAGTTTTCAGGAGATGCCATTGTACAGCCAACATGAGTCCTGACTCTCCACAGCCTGGTGCCACCTGAATCCTTTTAGCCTAGGTGGAATCGGGTTTTGGATCTATGAATTTTAATACGGCTGGGAGTCCATGTCTCTAACAAGCTCCAGGCAGTGCCTTGGCAGCCTGCCCATGGACCCTAAGGAGGAGTGAGTCCCCAGAGCATCCTAAAGGGACTGGGGGGCCTATTTTGGAGGTACTATGCATTTTGAATAAATTTCTGGACATTTGGAACTGTGAAAACAATTTCATAGTCGAGAGAAGCAAACACAAACCGTTGTGGAAACCCAGTGTTACTTGGTATACATTGCAAGGCTCTCCAGGGAAGGGCAGAGGGGGGCATGCACCCTCAGGTACTGGGGGTGCGGCAAAAGCTGAGGAACTGCCATGTTCATGATGTCCTGACCTCCCCACAGGAAGCTTGGACAAAAGCACAAGCTGCCCTGTTGTCATCTCCTTGGTCTCTCTAGTATCTCAGGATGCCCGTTGGGACCCAGAGAAGTGAGGAACAAGCCTCAGGGTCCATGAGAATCCGGTTCCTGCCTGGTGAGACCAAGTGTCACACAGAGCTGGCCCTTCTTGCAGGTCTCAGCACCTGAGTTGATCACCAGCAGATGCGCAGCTCTGAAGCCTTGAGCCACCGGGGAGGGTGGTGCAGCTGGTCCTCGAGTGGTACGGACTGTGGTGATAGTTCTGAGTGGTTCTGCTTATGGCGGTACTGGGAGAGGCAGATGGCAGTGATGGTCTCTGGGGTGTGTGCTTATCACCAAACCCAAGTTCACATGCTAACTGAACACAGCTAAGTGTCAGTCTGGCAGTGGTGGCGCACACCTTTAATCCCAGCACCCAGAAGGCAGAGGCAGGTGAATCTCTGAGTTAGAGCCCAGCCTGGTCTACAGAGTGAGTTCCAGGACAGCCAGAACTACAGAGAGAAGCCCTATCTTGGAGGGAAAAGGGCATCAGGTCCAAAAGAAACTGGGGGATAAGGGAACAAGATGGCTAACTGTGGTGTCTGCTAGCATACCAGAGCTCATGCTGGCCCCCAGGCTCTCTAAGTATCAAGATTATCTGCAGCTCTTGTCAGTTCTTCTCCCTCAGTCCCCTACCCTAAACCTCTGTAGCCCACAGGCTTTCCTTCCCCCAACTCCTCATTCCTAGACAGCCCTGCCTTTCAGCTCTGTGTTCCTAAGGTCCCTCTCTCTTTTGTCTCCCTCTCTTGCCCCACCCTCCTCCCATGGCCTGGTCCAATCTGCTGGCCACGTGTGGTCTGCCACATTCTCTCCCTGCTCTGGACCCTCCCAGATGCCTCTGGCTGTGCTCTCCCTCAAATCTACAATAAAAACCTTCCCCTGCACCATACCCTTGGAGCAGCCATGCCCTCACTTTATACAGTAAAGCTAGCGAATTTTATGTTCCTGTATTTCATCGTAATTAAAGCTTATTTTAAAAGGAACAAATTGGAATTACCTTTATGTCAATGGCGTCGTTTTGTTTTATGTATATAAATATACACAGGTTTTTATTTTTATTTCCTCTATAATTTCATCTATTTTTCAAGCCATGAACAATGAATCACCATAATAAGAAAATAAACCATGGTTGGCATTTGTGTGTCTTTCGTTAAAGTCTGTATCTGGGGATGTTCGACTGTCTTGGGGAGAGCAAGAGAACCTTTTCCCTAAACACAGCAGTTGAGGAGAGGTCAAAAAGATCAAGGGACAACAGGATCTCGGGTACACACATAGGCACCACAGGAAACTGGAGCCAGTAGCCAAGGCACTGATAAGACATGCCCAAACCAGCAGGTGGTGCATGGGCATGGATGCCAAGAGCTAAGACTCAGGGTCTCCCTGCCAGAGCTTGAGATTCCAGGTTTTCCCCTGCCAAGCCTTGACACGTCTCTGGCTCTGATAGCGCTACAATGGCGGTCTGCATGTCACCTCCACTTAAGGTAGGAACAATGGTCCTTCACAGCCCAGTCTGCAGATGTCAGACCACACTGAGGCCGGCTCTGTGCAGGCATCCATCCAGCCCGAGTGCTGCAGGCTGGTGATAATGGCCACGTTTAGTCTCCATGAGCATCGGTTTCAGTTGTCACTTGTTCCGAATCGGAGCTCCTGGTTCCTGTGATCAATCCTGAGCCCCAGGGCACCCCAACAGCCAAGCCCAGGATGGCCAGCGTGGCAGATGGCCACGAAGCAGCATTTATCTTGGCAGGGAGCGCTGCAAAATAATGGCAGAGTTCAGGATGTCCATTAGGGGACATTAAAAAGAAGAAAAGAATTGGCCTCGGGAACACCCCTGAGGTCTGATCCGAGGCCAAGTGGCGGCATGGAGGGCGCTGCTGGATTCTTCACTGGCGCCATAAGAGATCATTTCTCACGCCATTGACAGTGCAGGATCTGGCAATGGAGGGAGTAAATGGTCTTAGCTTCTACTGCAATCCCCACGTACAAGTCCTCTATTGAACTGTTCGTTTCTAGTGCTGCACATTTTGCTCTGAGAAGACACCTCTGGGTGGGCGCTTGCATTTCACCCGGGGACATAGTGGGGAAAAGAATGCCGACCTGAAATGAATCCAAGCATCACCCTGTGGACCAATGAGAATTATGACCTTCACTGTGATGACTAACAACATCATCACTGTCGTTACCATCACCACCACCATCATCAACACTATCGTTGCCATCATTGTCAGCATCATCACCACCATTACTGCTACCATCGTTATCATCACCACCTTCATCCCTACTATAACACTATCACACCATCACCACCATCCACAACCATAACCTTTGTCATCATCACCGCCGCCATCATCACTCATTCCATCACAGGACCATAAGCTCAGAATGCGCAAATATCTGCATGCTTGTCCCTCCTGCCGGGCTCTAGGAGCATGACTAGCATGGTCCACATGTGTTGACTGGATGCACATGGGGGTTAATGAGTAAAAGAATGGAAAGCACCCAGTGGGCTTCTCCTGTGATGCCAACATTCGAGGGGATACACAGTTTACTGCTTGGTTTGGTCTCAGTTCTATCACTGTGAAGAGACACTTTGACCAAGGCAACTCTTATAATCAGGGGCTTACTTATGGTTACAGAGGCTTAGTCTGTTACCATCATGGCAGGGTGCATAGTGGCACACAGACAGGCATGGCTCTGGAGCAGTACTGAGGGCTTTAGATGCTGATTCACAGGCAGCAGCAAGAAAAAGAGACACTGGGCCTTTGAAACCTCAAAGCCCACCTCCAGAGACATACCACCTCCAACAAGTCCATACCTCCCAATCCTTCTAATAGTTCATCAACTGGGGACTAAGCCCTGCAAATATATGTCCCCATGGGGGACATTTTCATTCAAGCTACCACACTGCTAGAGCCTAGACACCACAGGACCACCATAAAAGTGACCTCCCACGCACTCTAGATGTTCTTCTGGTCTGGCCTCCGTCTCTGGAGCCCTTCTTACCTCCCAAGGCTTCATGCAGCCTCATTGATTAAATGTCCAGGCCCACTAGATAATCGATTTACCATCAATACAGGCTGCCCTGAGGGCAGACCTGGGCAGGCAGTTCTCTAAATAAAGATATCTCATGATGGGTTGACCTGGTGGAGAGATGCAGGAGAAAACTCTGTTAACCTGGACCGGACGCACAGGGTGGAAGGAGGTATAAGTCCTCAACTGCACTGGCCTCTAAGCCAAGTGAGGCTGGCTGGAGGGCAGCCTGGGCTGCGGAGCAGAGGCTTTGAGGACTGTCTGATGAGGAACTCTGAGGCTCCCACACATCTAAAGGGGAAAGTCCTAGACCTCGTGGCCTGCCTTCTTGGAGAGGGCTCAGACAGCTTGGGACAGCCATTGGACAGTGCCTGACAAGGAAGGAATGAGTATTTTACACCTTGACCATAGAAGGCAGAGTGGGGACTTGGGGTGACACTCTAGTTGAAGAATGTAAAAGAACTGTCATTGCTGACTCCTGCTTGCAAAGGAGAAGGTGACACTTGAAAATATCACGCATAAATGTGTTCTAGAGAATTGTTTCTTAATGCTGCTTATATTCCCTGGAACCTGGATTCTGGGGGCTCCTGTACCAATACCTCCAGCTTTTTCCTGCTGAACCACCCAGACCCTGGGGCGGCTATTGGATAGAGAAGCAATGACAACTTAGGACCTGTCTGTTCTAGCCTTCAGCAAGGATTGCACTGAGCTGTGGCTTCACAAATACTTCAGTGCTTTGTACGTCTTTTACAGGGATCCCTTGGTTCTTGTCTGCCGGAGGAAAGAATTCACTTCGGATATACAGTTGATTTAAGCAGAAGTTTATTTAGCAAAGCAACATCGAAACTGGGATGCAGTGCGCTGGAAATGGACAGTGGTCCAGTGGGGTCTATGAATGTTTAGGAAGCTGGTAGCATATTCATGGAGTAAGGTAGCCCCTTTTTCTCTCTTCCAATCACAGGGGATCCACTCTCTTACTTAGGGTGTTTCTTCCCATGATTCTTTAGAAAGCTCACAGAGAGGGAAGATCTAAAGTTTGCTGCAGATTTTACAGCAGTGAAGCCGGAGTCTTTGGAGGGTGTAGCAGACCTTTGGTGAGTGCACATGCGTGACAGACAGGAAAATGTCCTGGTGCCTCAGCTTCTGTTATTGTGGGAACAACCTAACTGCAGCCTCAAGGATATTTAACCACAAAGGGATGCTCTGAGTGCCTGGAGATGCAGCTAAGCTGTCCCTGGTTACCTTGTATTTAACTCTTTGTCCTGGTAAGAGTGTATCATTCCTTTCCTCTTTGATGAACAGCCCAAGGCTAAGAGAGCTTGCCTAAAGCTTCCCAGCATATTCTTGCAACCCCAAAGTCCTATCCTACCCTTCTTCAGGTGTCTCTTCCCCTTGCCTTGCTGTCAGCCATCCTGATGGGAGTAACCAGAAATCACCCCATTTGAAGGTGTCTATTGCTGTGAAGAGACACCATGCACACCAGCTCTTATAAAGGAAAACATTTCATTGTGGTGGCTCACTTACAGTTCAGAGGTTTAGTCCATTATCGTCAATGACAGGAAGCAAGGCAGCATGCAAGCAGACATGGCGCTAGAGAAGGAGCTGAGAGTCCTTACATCTTGACTCACAGGCAACCGGAAGCGATCTGTCTCACTTGGACGTGGCTCGAACATATATGAGACCTCAAAGCCAGGCCCCCACAGTGACATACTTCCTCCAAGGTTACAACTGCTTCAACAAGACAACACCTCCTAATAGTGTCGCTCCCTTTGGGGACATTTTCTTTCAAACCACCACAGAAAGCATCTGCTCTAGCCCTGGGCTGTTTCTTCTCCCTAGCCCTTGCCTCTTGCATCCAACAGTGTGGATATCAGATCACTGCCTCAGGGAAAGGCCAGGGGTAAGGATAATGGAAGCCAAGTCTTTGGTTTGCCTTTAGGACCCATGGCATCACGTTGAAGGAGATGTGGGAAGTTTTGGCAGGTTTGACCAGGTCGTTTAAATGAGACAAAACTGGCCGGTCTGACAGTGAGCAGAGCAGGCAAGAGAAGCTTGGAGGAGAGCCCAGGGGAAAAAAAAACAAAACAAAAGTGGAAGAGCCCAGAATCAGGGGATCTGTCCCTCCATAAAGATAAAACCCCAGAATAGACTTACTTCACCCCCAAATCAGATCTTTCACCCCACTCTCAACCCTCTGACCCTGCTCCACAAAAGCCCCTGACTTGAGGGTAGAGGAGAATGGGCTCTATAACAGACAGTACAGGCCTTCGCATCTCTGTATTACAGTCACTCTGTGTGAGCGGTCACTTAACTGTTTGTGGCCAATGTCCATGTGTGGACCGTCTCTGTGCCACAGTCATTCTGCACATGCGGTCATTCACTGTATGTCATCACGCCACACTCCACATCACTTTCCGTGTGCTGACTACTCCACTGTGCTCTCTGACTAGAGGGTGGTGCTGAGGCCACTCCCGACCTGGGGCCTGGGGACCATATGCCAATCCACGAGCGAGTCCCCAGGAGTGGAGGTGGGAACTGGGAAGGTGTAGTAAGAGCTGCGGGCTGCGTTCCTGCCACCCTGGCTCACGGCCGCCTGGCTAGCTTATACCCCGAAATAACAACACACAAACTGTATTCTTTTAAACACTGCCTGGCCCATTTCTATTTATGTGTGTAGCACCCCAAGGTGCGCTTACTGGGAAGATTCTAGCCTACGTCCATCCTGGGTCGGAGCTCCATCGCGTCTGCTCCAGAGAGCAGAGCTATCGAGTCTGAGCTCACTTCCTCTTCCTCCCAGCATTCTGTTCTGTTTACTCCACCCACCTATGTTCTAACCATAGAGGGCCAAGCAGTTTCTTTATTTTTTAACCAGTGACCTTCCTCCATCAGGGAGGAATCCAATGGATGACTCTCAGTGATGAGGATGAGAACGGGAACTAACACCCACCAGCACGCACTGTCCTTTTCCTCAGAGCTGGACGGGTGCAGGGGGCCCACCCACACCAGTCCCACAGTCTCCTCAAAACCACTCATTTCTCTCTCCCCTCAGGAATGTGGATGCATAGTCCCTTGATGCTCAGACACCTGGCAGTGCGTGGCGTTTCACGGGGAAGACCTGCAGGACAGAGTTGCCTGCGTTCCTCGGAGCCTCCCTGGCATCTCCCCTGGATCGGAGGCTTCAGAACAGCAAGAGACAGACCCCTGTAGCATGTAGTCCATAAGAATGTGTCCAGTGTCCATCTCTGGGCAGGGGCAAAAAACACAGTCATAGGACAAATTTACACTTTTAGGCCCTCCCTGCATTAGGACAGGAAGCTGCAAGCCATACCAAAGAAGACACGTGGGGCCACAGTGGGTCCCCATGCTGAGCTGTTCCCAGGTCTGTCTCCTTCTCAGGCAGGAGAAATTGTCCAGGATAGCTTAGCAGGATATTGCCCACAGTGGTTCCTGTAAGGAGGAAGCCAGTGTCCTTTGGTATATTAATGTGACGACCACTGGGGAATTTATCAATGACGGGTGAGCTGTCATTACAGGTAATTTCCCTAGCACCATCACATTAGCTAGGAGCATTCAATGGCCCTGTAAAAAGTCACAGCTGCCATCAGCAGGATAGCGCCCTCACCTGCAGTGTGCTCTGGAAGTCAAAGCCGAGCCAAACCTCCAGGCTGCCTGCAGCCTGTGTTCCCTCAGGCCACTAAATTACCTGTCTGGACAGCATTCCAGGATGGAGTCATTAAATGCAGACACGCTGGCCCCAGGATGCCAACTTCCTGTAAATGTGCTGGAAGAAAAGTCAAGATGTGTTGGCCCCAGGAAGCCCACTTCCTGTAAGGGCACAGGAAGAAAGGTCACGGGAAGTACTGTGTAGGACAAAGGAGCAATGAGAGCCACAGAAACCCAAGTCTCAAACGCTGGGGAAGGAAAAGGAGACAGTGATGTCGGTCTCTGATACTGGGAATTTCAAAGGGCCAGTATAGACAGACTAACATGGGTCCAGCCCTCAGAGCTATTCTGGTGTCTACACTAATCTTCATTGGACCCATGTCTTTCTCTTGTACCACGGCTGCTCTGTACGAAGGTCCTTACCTCCCTTCCAGGTGTGGAGATCAATCGAGCTAGAGTTCTCTATGCTGGGTCCAGACTTTAAGCACAGAAGAAGTATCGACACAGAGTCTCTCTGAATGAGGACTCAAAGCCCTTCCCTAAGGAAGCAGGGCCAGGCCTCCAGCAGCTCACCAGTAAAGCCCAGCTTCACTGTGCTCTTCGATGCTTGGCTGGAGGCAGGACTCTGGACTTAGTCGTTCAGTTTTGAATACACTGACCATTCTGTTCCTGGGAGCCTCATGTTCCTAAACACCAGGACACATAGACAAGCCAGGAACTTGCAGGCGGCTGTTCCACTAGAGAAGCCAAAGACTGATTCCATCTCTCCACAGTGGGGAGGCTGCAGCAGGGTTCCACCCAAGTTTGAATTTGGGAGTGAGACAGGGGCAGAGCAACTGCCCAAGTCCCTCCTCCCCTCACCCCAGTCCACAGCCAGACATCAGCATATTTGCATAGTCACAACCTCTGAGCATTCTAGGAAACCCCCAAGGGCCTGCGCCAGGGACCCCATAGGTCCACCAGGTGCAGCTCCCCCGGGGTGTACATCTACGGAGGGAGACACTCTTGATTTCTTCTGCCCCGGGAAAGACCTCAGCAGGGTCTGCAGAGTGCAGAAACAGGACCTTTCTGTGTATCTAACCAGAACCACTCTGGTCCCACAGTGCTGTCCCCTGTTCCTGCTCCTGCTGTCCTCTTGGTTCTCATCTGCACAGGCCCCACATGAGCAGCTCTAAGCACCTCAACCCTGGGCAATCTAAGCCCCCAGGCCTCACCACCTGCTGAGCCAGGCCACCTCCAGGTCAGCTAGCTCAAGGTCAGTGAACCTTCCCTGTGCCGGGATTACAGGTGGAGCTTTCCAGAAAGGGCAAATTTGAACCTTAGCAAGAGCATTAGCATGGCCATTGCTAGAGTCCCCAGGGAGAGGCTCAGAACCACCTCAGGCCTCAGCTCATCCTGAGGGTAGAAAAACAAAGCCCCTTTCAGATCCAGCCTCTGATTCCAAACTGCAAGGGAGGGTAGGCCCCTTGGCCCTGCCCTGAATGACCAGTGTGTACACAGCCATTAATAGCAGTCAGCAGGCAGGGAGGTCCTTCACCCTCCGCTGATCCCTCTGAGCTGTGAGGTGCCTGAGGCAGGGAGAAGATATGTTTGCCCCCCTCACCCAGGTTCAGTGGGAAGTGGGGAAGTCTGATGAGGTAGCATCTGGGCCCAGAAAGCCGGTTCCTGTAGCGAGCTGCGTGAAATCACACCTGATAGAGATGTATAATCAACTCCTGAGATGGCTAAGGCCTGACTTATGCCTGATCACGCAATGATCATCAGCTGCTTGCATATACGTGAGCCTATGGGCAGTGCCCACCTGGCAATCCGGGATTGGCAGCCCATGCCTACTTAAGGGCTGAGAAAAAGGAGAGGAGGGAGAGAGGAAAAAAGAAGAGAGGGAAGAGAAAAGAGAGAGGTCAAAAAGAGAGAGGAAAAGTGAGAAAGTGAATAAAGTCCTGGAATAAACTGCAGTGAGAAGAGCTCCGGTGGTCGCGTCATTCCTTGCCGGTCGAGGTGGGACGTGACAGGTTCCCCCATGCTCCTCAAGTCCTACGCCTTGTGGTCCCCTCTTCTGTTTCTTTCCCTAAGTCCTTCTGAGCAGCCACACACAGGTTGATTGTGACAGAGAGGTAGGGGAGAGTGACCAGAGAGACTTGCTGGAAACAGACATCAACCTCGAGAGTCCTGAGTTCCTTTTCCATTGTCCTCAGCTCTTAAGTGGCTATGTCAAGAGCAGGTGCACCGGCTCTTTCTGAGACCCTGGCTCCATGAGGAGGTCACACTGGTGAGGATGTCCTTACCCCACACCTGTTAAGTTGGGAGTTTAGCCCCCAGCCTCTGGCATCCATCCCAGCCCCCCCCCCCCCCGGCCTGGGAGTTGCTTTGGTCTGGACTCCAAATCCCAGCATGCCAGGTCCTGACCCTTCCATGGAAGGGGGTCAAGACCACTCCCACAGGGTATTTAAGTGGGCTCCCAGAGGAAAAACACGTGGTTCAGGGTTTGCATGGGCTCCCTGCTGTCCTGTCTCCCCACCCTGCGCTCAGCCACCCGAGAGAGTCTTACTTAATAAAACAATGGGCATTTTGATTTGGTTTGATTTGACCTAATTGGACTTTTTTTTGTGCCGGCAGAGCTGCCCTTTTCTTATTATTTTTATTTAACAACACTCTGCTTATATTCTACTGCCCTGGCACTTCCCTTGTCCTACCTGCCTGATAGCACAGGTCACCCAACAGGCCCATGAATTCCACGTAGTCCCTGCAGGGGGTTAGCTTTCACAGTGGCTTCTGGTTCCCCACCTCTCTTCCCACCCAGTGATCCTAGTCCCCTTAAGCAGCCCATTGGAAGTGACATTATAACATCAAGTCATTGCTAATGGCTGGCTGCCAAGTCAGGAATCACACACATCCCCTAGGCCCTTGGTTCTCCATCTGTGGGTTATTTGCATCATGGTTCATGACAGTCGCAAAATCACAGTTATGAAGTAGCAATAAAACTAATTTTGTAATTGGGGTCACTGCAGCATGAAGAACTGTACTAAATGGCCAAAACATTAAGAAGGTTGAGAACCACTGTTCTAGGCTGACTAAGTCCCAGATCGGTTACACAGAGACAATGCAAAGATCCTACAGACAAGCGGGCCTTCGGGAGGTGGGGAAGAGTGTGATTTACCCTCAAAAGGGGAGTTTCCAGGGTTGCATTGCCAGCTCCACAGAGCCTGCAGGAAGCCCACAGACTTGCCCTGAGGCACCCCAGAAACTGATGTCTCTGCAGCCTTGTGGGGTGTTTAATGTCCCAGGGTCTCCAGATCCAGAACAGTCTGAGGAGAGGCCTTGGGCTCTGCTGGCAGGAACAGCGCTCTCTTGCTTGGCATCATGTCATCATGGATAGAGTCAATCTCTCTAATGTGAGACTCTCTGGTGAGTAAGGCAGGGACCTGGGACCCCTCAGGAGTTGTACCAGAGGATCACATCTCCCAGAATAATCCATTTCCAATCTGCCTGCTTGCCTAGTTCTGCCCCCAGGAGTCTCAGTCCTTGCAAAATGGAGGGTCTATTGCGCATTCAGGTTTCTTCCTCCAGCGTGGTCCTGTGACCCCACCAACTCAGGGTTCACCCTTCAGCACCCTCCCTGGCACAGCATCGAATCCCTGTGCTTGGCACTCCTGGCCTGGGTACAATTCCATGGGACTCCCACACCTACCACGGCCTTTCCTCAGGGAAGATGGAAAGTGCTGGCAAGTGCTGGTCATCCGTCCTAAGAGCATGGGGACTTCAGTCGTATCCAAAATATTACTGAATTCTGTTTAAAAAGTGCTCATTACATGGAGTTCACTGAGCCCACGTCAGAACAATAAATCCAAACTCTTTGCATAAGCATTTGTCCTTAATAAAACATAAGGAACTGGTATGGTTTTGACTATTTACTAACATCTAAGTTTAACTAATTTATATAAATTCAGTGGGTGGCCTTAAGGGCTGGTGTGGGTGGGGGATGGAGGCATTTCTTCCTAAGCACAAAACTCAGAGACTTACGGTTTATTTATTTCTTTAATTTGCCCCTCCAAATGCAGGCGTAAATCTGTACTAAGCGACAACTTTAATGAATATTCATTTCTAAAGTGAAATAGGAGTAGCTCTAGTTTCTATTCAAAACCAGAGGGGAGATTGCAGTACGTTGAGCTCCATAGAGATAGCGCCAGGGCAAGCGAGAGCCGGACGGGCACTGGGCTCTGTGCCTCGCGGACGAAAATCGACTAAACATGGGCAAAAGAGATCCTAAGAAACCGAGAGGCAAAATGTCCTCATATGCATTCTTTGTGCAAACTTGCCAGGAGGAACACAAGAAGAAGCACCCAGATGCTTCTGTCAACTTCTCAGAGTTCTCCAAGAAGTGCTCAGAAAGGTGGAAGACCATGTCTGCTAAAGAAAAGGGGAAATTTGAAGACATGGCCAAGGCTGACAAGGCTCGTTATGAAAGAGAAATGAAAGCCTACATCCCCCCAAAAGGGGAGACCAAAAAGAGGTTCAAGGACCCCAATGCACCCAAGAGGCCTCCTTCGGCCTTCTTCCTGTTCTGTTCTGAGTATTGCCCCAAAATCGAAGGAGAACACCCTGGCTTATCCATGGGTGATGTTGCAAAGAAACTGGGAGAGATGTGGAACAACACTGCTGCAGATGACAAGCAGCCCTATGAAAAGAAGGCTGCCAAGCTGAAGGAGAAGTACGAAAAGGATATTGCTGCTTACAGAGCTAAAGGAAAACCCGATGCAGCGAAAAAAGGGTGGTCAGGGCGGAAAAGAGCAAGAAAAAGAAGGAAGAGGAAGATGAAGAGGATGAAAAGGAGGAGGAAGAAGAGAAAGATGAGGAAGATGATGATGAATAAGTTGGTTCTAGCACAGTTTTTTTTCCTTGTCTATAAAGCATTTAACCCCCCTGTACACAACTCACTCCTTTTAAAAAAAAAAAAATTGAAATTAAAAAAAAAAAAACAGAGGGGAAAGCAGACCGTGGTTCACGGCCTCTGGTTCTAGGGCAGCTCAGATACCCATGGGACACCAGGAGGCCTCACTGCCACGTGTCTGGAGGAGCTCCAGAGAATGTGCTGTGTGGGTGCGGAACTTCAGTGTGTAGGGCTGCCAGCTGCCCCTTCCCTGCAGAATGGGGATGCTCCCGTCCAATGAGAGGGGCCAATCACGTAGACTCGGGGTCAGAGGCAGAGACTTTGCACTCAGACCCAGCGGTCACACACAAACCAGACATTCCTGCACACTGCTGGGAGCTGTAGGCAGAGGCAAGAAGCCCGAGCTCTCCAGTGTTTCCTCCGCTGCCCTCTGTTTCTCTCAACTTCTCTATTATTGTCATCCAGTCCCTTCTCTCCTCCCTCCTGCATCTTGTTGCCTTCTGCACCACACATGCTGAAGAAGATGCTGTGGAGTAGAAAATGGGTTTGGAACGAGATGCCCCTCACGCAATGTGGTGGGAGTGTGTCCTGAAAGATGATAGCCTCACTGAGTTAGTCTGTTTCCTTCCCGAACCCAGACTGTAGCTGGGGAGACACCCGACATCAGGGTACAGGAATGGGGAGGGAAGCCGTAACCGAACCGCTCTTAGGGCCCCAAGTGCTGGGTCCTCAGGATCTGGGGGCCATGTTTTATCCCTATGCTCATAAAGAACACATAGACTTGAGAACCTGGCAAGTCAGAGAGGGATGGGAGGGGGGTGGTCTCGAGTATTACATGATGATGTATCTGTGTCCAATCTAGAGGAATCACGTGATGGAGCTAGACAACGGGCAATCTCTTCTTAAGTAGAATGGGTGGTGATGTCACTAGATAAATGCACACAGATTCCAGCATTCCTGGAACCTGACCCCAAGCCCCTGCTAAAGATTACAGGATAAGACACAGTTTTACAGGCTGGAGAGATGGCTCAGAGGTTAAGAGCACTGACTGCTCTTCCCGAGGTCCTGAGTTCAATTCTAAGCAACCACATGGTGGCTCACAACCATCTATAATGAGATCTGATGCCCTCTTCTACCCCGCAGGCATACGTGCAGACAGAACACTATACATAATAAATGAATCTTCAGTTTTTTTAAAGACATGGTTTCCCTGGCACTGCCTGGTCACCGCATGGGTGGAGGCAGCAGCCATCAGGCAGAGGAAAAGCTGAACATGGCTGGGATACCATGAATCAGCATCCAGGGGTGAGAAAGTGCAGTCCAGGATGGGGGAGGGCATCCGTGGAGATCGAGAGAATGAGGTGTGTGCCCCCAGCATAGATACAGCCAGACCACACTCACAAAACAAATTTAAAGGCAAAATTATCAAGAACTATAGATACAGTCACAGACCAGTGAGCACAGAGGCAGTTTTTGGCCCACCTGACACACAGTCCTGGACTTTCCCCTTTGGGGTATAAGAGTAGACACTGGGACTATGGGTACCAGACAGCATGGCCCCATCACTACTGGGCACCGGTACTTACTTGAAAGGGAAATCTTGGGGGAGTGAATGGATTGTGGGGCTTATATAAAGTGACTGAGCTTTGCTGATCTCACTCAGCCACCCAACTGGGCTCAGCAATTGTGGATGTCACTTGGAGGGACACATGGATCTTCAGCCTCATGCTTCAGAGCTGCATGTTAAATGAAGGGTGCCATCTTCAGCCCCAGCCCCAAAGCTCATGAAGCAACTGCAGAGTGTTCATGCAAGGTGGCAGCAGCTGTGACTGTCACTGTTTGCTCTTTGGGGGTGGTACAGTGACAAACCCATGTATCTGTTTCTGGACTTGGGGCTGGCTGAGATCTATGGCTGAGAAAGCTGCCCGACATGAACCACGCAGGCTGCACAGTCCTGTAGGCAGAGGCAAGTGTGGCTAGCTCACTGACTCCCTCCGGAATTAAAACAAAGCAGTGTATTTTTGTGACAGGCCCTTGATCGTGAACAAGTACTTCCTAAATGAGACTCGTTTAAAGCGCCATTGACAATGCAGTCATGGAACACAGCTCCCAGCTTCTAGACATCATATGACAGCGGGGTCCAACTGCTGTTCCCAGAGAGGACAAGCCCCAGACTTCCTCCTGTTTCTGTCTGTCACATGCTGCGGTTACAGACATGTAACCACTACAGCAACGCTTCCTTTGTCTTGGTAACTTTCCGGTCTCTGATGCTTTGTTACATCAACAGAGAAGAGGGCTGGGACAGCCCAGACAAGCTCCACGCCTCACCCCAGCACCTCTGAAACAGGATGCTATGTTTACGAGGTGGTCCCAGGTCACATGATTCACACAAGGGAAGAACACGGAGGCTCCCCTGGCCCACATGAACCAAAGGCAGGGGAGTGGTTGACTTCAAATGGAAGGCCAAGAACAGCTGTCGGCTGCGCTGAGGTGGGGGACCAGAGGTGGCCGTCGGTCCTCCACGGTCAGCAGTCATTGTGCAATCATTCCTGCGATGCCTACAGGTCTTTCAGCTCCAAATCCATAGGTCCGGAGTCTGAGACTATCTGAGCGCTGTTCTAAATGCAGTCAGGAAGATGAAGTTGGGAGCCTAGAGCTATTTCACTTGAGTAATAGATTGAGATTCTGGCTGTAGTAATTCCAGACTTGTAGCACTGGCTTGGGCCCCTTGATGATGAGGCTCGCATAAGGCTTTCATCCTTCGGGCCGAGTCTCCTGGAGGCTCTGCTGAGCCTGCATTTCTCCCCCACAGAGGGTTTGCAGCAATTATCACCCTGATTGATGCTGCACTGTTTCCGCCTGTGATTTACAGGATGCAAAGCTGCCACTTTGACTACTGTTGGCGACACAGCCATGGCTTCACGCCAGCACCTGCTGCTCCCAGAGACCTAACTGTGTTCTGGGGGATCGGAAAGGAAAGCGCTATGGCTGGGCTGGAACAGTATGGGTGCACACTAGGCTGCTGCGTATGGGGGACACGGCCTACAGAGCAGCAGGAGGCTTGGGGCTCAGGATTTATTGTGATGCTCAGACTCAGTTTCTCCTCTGAAGTGTGGACAGTTGTCACAGTGCCCTCTCAGAAATGAATATGGTCCAGTTCGGGCCGTTGATGTGGATGGGTCCTGACACATTATGAGTGATGGGGATGCCCAATGTGGACACATCCCAGATCTCAGTGCATGGCAGGGACATGCTGATGTGGCTGTTCCTGTTACTGATCTGAGGCCTGTAAGCTGAGAGAGCTTCCCCCACTCCATATCCAGAGAGAGTCAGGCTGGGAGAGACGGGAGGCTGGAGGGGACACTGTGGTTCTGTGCTAGGCCAGACTGATGGGACACTGTCCAGGGCATATCTATCTCCTCTTTCCCTCACCCCCAATCCCCCGCAAAGCCCATTATTCTTTCTTCCTCTCTCCTGGCATCCCTATACCTCATTGACCTCCCTTGCTCTGGCCTCAGCCTATCCCCCATGTCTCTCTGTCCCTCCAGATTCCTTCACGGTCCACACTGACACCATTCCAGCACCAGCCTTTGCCTCTAAATCAAGGGTGCTGTCCATGACCCAAAGAACTTCCTCCTCTAGGGGACAGCAGGCCCCAGCTTCTGCCATCAGTCCCCTCTCTTTTTCCTCACTTCTCTGCAGAAAGCGCCTTCCTGGCCATATCCCTCGGCACCAGCTTCCCCTGTCTTGACACAAATCAAGCTGAAGACGCCCAGGGCACCATCTGGTCAGCCATCCTCACCAGGAGCCCCAGCAGTTGGGTCTCATGTTGTAGGAAGATGGCTATTTCCTACCACATTCTGAGTTGCTTCATGTGGAGGGATTCCAGGAGAGGCTTTGGATGCCTCCGTGTCCTGGGCCTGGCCAAGGCTGTGTCTGTTCCTTTAAATCTCCCCGGCTCCTCTGTCTTCACTGAGTGCATGGCCATGACCACAGAAAATGGTGCTTCTGTCTCTCTGCAGCCCTTGGGGACTGGCCTCTTAGTTCTAATCTTGTACAGTCCGGCTTTGTATTCAAGGTGACTTGGTGCTCCATTCACCAGGACAAGTGTCACTAAATTAGCCCCAGCTTAGGACTCTACCTGCTCTAGTGTAGGTGGGTTGCTATGGCACCCATTGCTATGGCCCCAGGCAGCAGAGCCTTCAAGGAAGGGTGCGCCTCATGCGGGTGTGAGCGGAGCACAGAGGCAAACAACATCTCTCTTAATTTTAGCAACAGCATCCTGAGCCGGAAGGCTCCAGCTGCTAACCAAAGGGCATATCCAAGCTTCAGCCTGCCTTTCATGGCTTAATCCAGCCTGCCACAGTGGACCCAGTGAGAGGTAATTAGGACAGAAGGCAGGGTGGGGCCATCAGGACTGGAGCTTCCACAAGACCATGGGAAAGGCTTTCAGAACGAGGTGCATGGGGGGCAGGAAAAGCCACTGCAGCGGGTGTTAGTGAGCCTTG
>NC_022010.1:19372332-19391466 GCF_000317375.1 Microtus ochrogaster
GAGGAGAGGAGAGGAGAGGAGAGGAGAGGAGGGGGGTCCAGGGCTCCAATGTCAGCACAGCCTCTTGGAATCCAGAGAAAGATGAGCCATGTGTCAAATGTTCCAAGGCCAAGGAGAGTGATGCTTGCTGGCCATCATACAGGGACACCTTCCCCATTCTTAGCAGGTGCTCTGTTCTTTCTTCTTCTCTCTGATGTGGTAGAAAGGGAGGAAGCCATCGGTCACCTCCTCTTCCTCCTCCCCACCCTGCAGGCTCGACTCCAGGCACATAATAATGATGAAAAATAGAAGTAAGACACTGAAGGGAAGGAACATGTACCGCGGGAGCAGGAGACCCACAGAAGACAGGCACACTGATGTTTGTCAACTTGACACTAACTGGAGTCATGCCAGAGGAATGAGACTCACTAAAAGAAATGCCTCCAACAGACTGGCTTGTGGGCATGTTTGTGAGGCATTTTCTTGTTGATTGACTTGGGAGGACTCAGCCAGCCCACTGTGGGATGTACCACCCCTGGGCAGATGGTCCTGGGTGCTCTAAGAAAATAGGCTGAGCAAGCCACAGGGAGCAAGCCAGGAAGCAATGGTCCTCTGTGGCTTCTTTATCAGCTCCTGCCTTCAGGATATCAATGCATCACCTCTGGATTTTGAGGCTCCCTGCTCTGCCTGGTGGGTGAAAAAAAAGCCCAGAAGAGGAGTGCCCAGCAACATCCGTGGAGGTTGGAGAAGACTATGTCAGGAGGGGTCCAGGCCTGGTTGCTGGAGCTATTCCTGCACAGTTGGCATCTCCAGGGCCTGGCCTATGTATCAGCCTCTCCCACCCCTGGCGAATTCTTTTCTTGGCATAGTGAGCCTCTCATTGCCTCAGCCTCTGTGAGAACCACAGGCCTCTAGAAAGGCTTTCCTCGTTGACAAAACCATGAGACCCATCTTTGCAGAGAAATCCGCCATCCTTGACTCTGAACATCAAGAGTCCAGCTGACTGCAGCTCACCCGTGTCCCGGTTTTATTTCTGTGGCTATGACAAAATTCCCTGACAAAGCGCAATGCCGGGGATAAAGGATTTATTTGGCTTATAGTTCCAGCTTGCAGTCTGTCATTGCAGGGAAGTCAAGCAAGAACTTGGAGCAGCTAGTCACAGCATATCCAAGAGCAGGGCGAGAATGAATGCTTGGGTGGTTAATTCTCAGCTAGCTTTCTCTACGCTTACATATACTCCAGGACCAAAACCAGGGGATAGTACCACCCACTTTCACGCTAGGCCTTCCCACGTCAATTAAGGCAACCAAGATAACATCCCAAAGAGACGTACCCATGGGCCATTCTGGTCCAGACCACTCTTCACTGAATCTCCCTTCCCTGGTACTTCTAGGCTGTGCCAAGATGACAATTAAAGCTAGCCACCCCATTCTCTGAGGAGGCATAGAATGGGCAGGTATGCAGGCTGTAGTGAAACCTCCTGGGTGATTTCAGTCCCAGGAAGCCAGGCGCAAAGCTCAACATTAGCCTGAGTTTAGGGGAAGCTGGTCACAGAAACCTACTCGTTTATTGCTATGCAGAAGGATTTGCCTGGTTGGGATGCAGTTCTTGAACTCCGGACAAAAGTCCCCTGGCTTCTTGCACCCTCTACAACATGTTGGATATGTGCTTTCTCGAGTCTAGAAAGGCAGCCCCCCTGGATCTCCCTGTTAGAAGTGGCCATGGTTCCGGGACTCTGACTCCAGCTGTCACTGTGATGTGTGGAGGTCAGAGAATAATGCAGAAAGCAAGGGCACAAACACCTTCGCCTCCAGTGTAGCTTGTTTCATTATAAGTTTATGTAATTAATTGATGGTTATGGTGGAGTTTAATCGTCAGTAGGTAATTTCTGATGCTTGGGCAGTTAACTCACAGGAGCCAGTGTGAATTTGGTTTAATGCCAATAACTCCAGCACCCACAATCCCAACCCCCAACAGCCCCACACCCTTTCCCAGCACCCACCGACCCAGAGACCACATTCCTACCTGGTACATGATCCCACTACCCCCAGCCTAGTACTCACGGTACTCAAACTCGGTACCCATAACCCCATCACCTACAGCCTCAAACCCACAGCTTGTAGCCCAGACCCACAACTCAGACACAGTACATATGATCCCAACACTCACACCCACATGTATCACCTGTAACCTAGCACCCCCAGCTCACACTTAGTATGTGTGGTACCAGAACTCATAGCTCAGGCTTAGCATCAAAGGTCCCAGAACTTGTCTGTACCCAAGTTCAGAATCAGTAAGTGTGACAACAGCCATGAGTGTGATTCTGATGTGTACATACCCTCATCGATCCCTCCAATGTTCAAAATTATTTTCTCTCCCAATATAAGCAAGCCCCAGATTAAGTATGGCCCCTGTGAGTCCAACATGTAACCATGACAAGTAAGCCCAAATCATGACCTGAGATGGGGGAGGCTGGGGACACGAGGTAATGCTCACTGCCCAACTGCTGGGGTACCTCTGTGAAATGATGCCTTGCAAGAACATGGGTGGGAATCTGGAGAAACCCAGATGTCGGGAGTAGGGACAGTTGGGAGGGTTTTCCTAGCAGAGGGAGCAGCTTGTGTCAAGTCCAGAGGTAAAGGAGATGGCTTGTTCCAGAAAGACCTGAGACCCCAGATGGAGAACAAGAGACAGGGAGTGAGTTTGGGGCCATCAGAAGGCCACAGCAAAGGGGCTTCTGCAGACCTGAGGCACCAGGCTCTGGTCTGGACTTTTTTTGCTGCAGGGTCAAAACCACTAAGAGCTTTGAGGATAAAGGGGCCGGGTCTGCAATTCTAGAAGAATCATCCTGCTGCCCGCTCTTTCACAAGCCAACCAGTGCACTCACTCGGGCATCAGGAGAGTCTATGCTTCTGCAGGAGCAATGGCCTTTGCCTGCTCAGCGGATGCTCGCAGGGAGCTATTTTGGTCCTGCTCTGGTTGGATTGGGTCTAATCACTGCAGTGCGGAGGGGGACTCTGCCATGCACCCACAGACTGTGTCTCCTCTCTCAGCAATCACACCCTTGATTAGCCCTGAGTGCACAGCAGAGGGGGCCTGAGACACTGGAGGGGCGGAGGGGTGAAAGGATGCAGGGAGGGGCCTCATCTCGGGTCCGTCCACTCCCAGCTCCCTCAATTCTCCATCACCTCAGACACTGGCCTCTTGTGCCACCTGGGGTGAGTCACGGGTCCTACAAGGATAGAGGCTGGTGGGCGGCATCCTGGTAGAAGGTCTGAGTGTCCCACCCTCTCAGACATCTGGAGGGGCTGAGTTCATCTGGGGACAGTGAGAGACAAGGGTTGAGACCCCTTTCTAGGGCATAAGTGGGAATAAAGGACATGCAAGCCATACAACAGAAAAGTGAAGGGAGGACCTGTGACTCTGCACACCTTCCAGGCCATTGGCTGAAGCCTCCATGTCACAACTAATGTTAGGATGAGGGACTGTAACCGCCCCAAGTCATTGGCTGAAGCCTCCGTGTCATGACTTGTGCCTAACCTTTCTCTCTGTATATGCAGTGCCTGAGACACAATGATCATCTTAAATGTTTGTTACTGGGAAGCACAGTAGTATTAACCATGTACACACTAGAGTGTGAGAGATACCTGGGACATGTTCACCCCACCAACAACCTCTGTCTCCATGGAGCAACCTCCAGCCCCTATCCTTGGCAACAACACCTTCTTTACTGTTTCTCCAGGTCTGGCCACTTTAGACACATTGGGTAAGTATAATCGTGCAGTTCCTTCTCCTTTAAGACTGAACGCTATTCCACTGAATGGACGTACCACATCAGGATATTTGGGCTGCATCGAGATCTTGGCTCACATGAGTAAAAATCTCCAGATCCTGCCTGACCTTGGTTCTGGATAAATGCCCAGCAGTGGGATGTCTGGGTCACAGGCACGCCCTCTCGAAGAGTTTTGGGGAACCTCCACACTGCTTCTCAGGGCAGCTGCGCTAATTTTCATCCCTATTTCGCCAAGTCCTTGCCAACTTTTGTTATTTTCTGATTTCACTTTTTCATGGCAGCTGCTCCAATAGGGTTAAAGTGATGGGGCACTGTGGTTCTGATTTTCACTCCCAGTGATGGATGACCTTGAGTGTCTTTCAGTGTGTCTGCTGGCCATTTATGTAGCTTCGGGGAAGTATCTAAGTCCTTTACTCTCTTCACTGGGGTGGTTTGTTTATTTTTCCTGCTGAGTGGCAGAAGCTGATTAGATGTTTTGGAATTAGCCCTGATTAGTAATGAGGTGGGAAGGCATTTTGTCCATTCTGCAAGTGGGGCATTGCCTCTCACTACTCCCCTTTTCTTACACATTCCAAAGCTTTGAGATTGTTGTCTGCGTCCTCAGCTGTCCCTTTTGCTGTCTGTACAGGTCCAGGACATGACTACACAGGATTGCCCTGGTCCCCTCCTCTTGCCATCTCCCCTGAACAGCTCCCCAGCTATGCCTGAGCCTGCACATCTGCCCTGTCTGGGTTCATCCTTCATGTTGTGTGAGGAAAGAGCCCAGCGTCAAATCTGCTCGTGGATGTTGAGTGAGAACGGCCCCCGTGAGCTCGGAAGTTTGAATGCTTGGTCCACAGTTGGTGGAACTGTTTGGGAAGGATTCGGAGACATGGCCTTCTTGGAGGAAGTATATCACTGGGTATGGGGCTTTGAGGTTTCAAAAGCCCTTGCCAATCAAGATGTGAGCTCTCTGCTACTGCTCCAGCACGATGCCTGCATGCCTGTGTGTCTACATGCCTGCATGCTTGCTGCCATGCTCCTGGCCACGATGAACATGGACGCTAATCTTCTAGAACCATGAACCCCAAATTAAATCATTTTATCTTATCACTTAGAAAAGGAACTTGACACTGAGTTTCCCAGCACCATGGGTTGAAGTGTCTGACCTTGACCCCTTCCCAAAGTCTACCACTGCCCTGAAATTTTGTTCCTGCGCTCTCTGTTCTGTCCTGTTGGTCTGTCTGTCTGTCTTCATGTCCACAACCTCCTGAACAGACTCCTGAGTCTTACAGACTTCCTAAAGTCAGGAGCCACATGTTTTCCTTTCTCAAAACTGTTTTGATTCTTTGGGGTCCCTTGAGACCCCTATGAATTTTATTTTATTATTTTAGTTGTGCCCCCTCAAAAGCCTCTTTGATACTGGCAGGGATGGTACTGACTACGCGGATTGTGTTGAGCAATACAGACATTTATAAACACCAATCTTTCAACACAAGGCGTCTTGCCATGTGTTTCTATTTTGTCTCAGCAGTGTTTGCAATCCTCCAGCTAGTCTCTCTGGCCAAGTCTCTTCCTGGGTGTGTCCTCCTCTTCACTGATATTGAAAGTGGAATCCTTTGCCTAATTTCCTTTGGGGTTGGTCGTGTTGCTGTCTCAGAACAAGGCTGGTTTTCACATGTTGTTCATTCTGTGACCTTGCTGCCTTTGTTCATCCTTGCTGACATTTATGGTCACGTTTGGGGTTTTCCCTGAGTAAGATTGTGTCATCGGCAAATGCATCTTACTCCTAGCCCCCTCTGCTGTGGTGGAAGAAGGAACCTGCACAATCTCAGCATTCTCCCATGTGCAAGGCTCTGTTCTGGGGCTTATTATGGGATGCATCCTGGGGAAGGTTTGCTGCCTCAGGAAGAGGGTGTGTTCTGGTGTTATGTGTGGCATTGTGTCCATCTGGGCAGCAGTGTCTTCCAGGGCTTTTATTTCCTCATGGTCTCTCTGACTGACCCACCTGTTCTTGGGGTTGCTGCTGTAATCTGCTGCTGGGGCATGTGGCATGAGACCCCTCACTAATGCTGAGGATGCTTCATTCACCATGGCTTTCCTGGCAGGTACCATCATAGTCACACAATGACTATGTGTGACTCCCACTGAATCCCCTCATGCCTCGCATGGCAGGCTTCCTCTGGGTGTCTGCTTTGTCTGATACACCTGTGGCCCCCTCTGCTCTCCCGTCTGTCTCCATCTGTACGATATACTTTTTTCTGTTTTTCCCTTTTAAATCTGTGTATGTCCTTGTATCTAAAGTGTCTTCTCACATATCTACACACAAAGACTTTTTTAAAAAAGACAAAACAGAAGATATGGGATATGGCTCAGTAGGTAAAGTGCTTGCTGTGCATGCATGAGGACCTGAGTTCAAACACACATAACTCATATCAAAGTCAGACATGGCCAATCACCTGCAATCCCAGTGCTCCTAGAGCATGATGGGAACTAGGCAGGAGACTCCCTGGAGGCTCATGGACTAGCTAGGCTGGTGTACACAGCAACAAATAGAAACCCTGCCTCAAACAGGTGACAGTGGGGACTTAGACCCAAGGTTGTCCTCTGACCTCCACACATGCACCTGGATACTCGTGTACCCATAACACACACACACACACACACACACACACACACACACACACACACACACACTGCATACCACACAGTAATAATAAGATAAAAATGGAAACAAAAATTTTAAAATAATAAATAAGTTATCTTCCTGACAGCCTGTGCCTGGGTCTTGCTTTATTTCTGCTTTGGCTGCTCTGCCTTAAGCTCAGAGTTTGGTCCTTTGAAGTCTCAAAAGAAGTTCAGATAGAAGCACTCCAGCTGTGCGTGGCCACTGGCTGCTTAACCTTCTGCCTTGTTCCTCTGTCCCTCCCTCCCTCTCGCAGCCCTCCTTGCTGTCTTGTTGGTTTCATGGGGACATCCCACGACTTATCCTTCCTGCATCTCTTGTAGCTCCTCTCGCGCTCACTGTGGGAACCACAGAAAACACTTTCGAGTTGTAACATCGTGTCTTAAACTGCCAACAACCCAACTTCAGTCACTCTGTTCTCTCACATCCCCTCGGCTTTATATCGGCTCATCATAGGCCACCACTCTTTGTACTTCATGTCCATTAACACGAAGGCACAGTGGCCTCTCAAAGGCAGGACCAATGGCCATCCTTGCTTGAGTATCACAGGGTTCCCCAGGTCATGGGGAACCAGTGATGGGGACCCACAAGATGGGAGGGGAATGGGTCTTCCTCCTTAGGAGGTGTCATCAACTCATTGCTGCTCAAGGCCAGACATCCATGCCAAGCATTTGACTTCACAGAATTCAGAACTTCTCAGTGCTTGTGCCCAGCTGTATTCCACAGTACGAGTATGCTCCTGAAATATTCATTTAACACCTCACTCACTCCTAGTCTGTGCCTGGAAGCTTTACTATGCTTTGACCCGTGCCCGAAAGCAACTCCTGACGACAGAAGGAACTGGATGAAGCCAGGCCTGGGATTCTGCCCATACACACCGAGGCCCAGGACACAGTGGCCCAGGACACTGACATGGGTTCCACTAGTGACACACATAGGTGCAGAGGGGATGACAGAGGAGCAGTCACTCAAAACTTCATTTGTTCATTTCACTAAATTGTTTACTCATTCATTCATTCACTCAGCAATTCACTCATTCACTTACTCGTCCATCCATCCATCCATCCATCCATCCATCCATCCATCCATCCATCCATCCATCCATCCATCCTCTCTTTTATCCACCCATTCACAGCTAGAGTTTCTTTAGTACCACATCAAGGGACTCTGTGTGCTGGGCAATTTGAAGATCATGTTTATGGGCTCCACATGTCACCTTCTAAGCTGCCCACCATGGAAAACCAAGTGTCATCTGGGCTCCTTCACCCTCGGTGGTCAGTCAGGAACAACTCTAGGAGCAGGGCAGGCCCTCCTGGTTTTCAGGTGAGAAGTCTTAGGCACAGGCAGGTTCGGAGTCTAGAATACGCCAGTGTAGGAGGTCAGAGGTAGTATGGTCTCCACACCCTGGCTTCCTGAGCTCCCACATACAGTATGCCTCCCACAAGACCCAAGGCTATGTGACTCCTCATCCCCTGAAGCGGGGACCTGGGCAGCTGAGCCCATCTGCATGCTGAGCATTGGTACCTGTGTGTGCTGTTTTCCTGCCCCTGCTGCCCACCCCAGCCTCTGTCCTGAGCCCCAAGCAGAAATCCCAGTGCTCTTCCTGGCCCTGGCTGGGGCCGGCTTGAGGAGGTAGGTTATCAATTATTGATTTATGGAATAAGTTTGCATGTAGAGAATAACAACAACAAAACCACACGGTTTGGAGCTTTGCAGAGGTGACAGTGGGCACAGGTGCCTCTCCTTGACTCTGATGTAAATGCTCCTGCAGCCCTGAGACTAGGGACAGCTTCAGGGAGGCAGACCCATGCCCCACTTAGTCCCTTGTCCCTGCACCAAGGAGGCTGCACAGCTGGCACTGAGGCCCTGGGGCTCTGGGATGAATCTTTCATGGGGCGCTGGGTCCAGGGGCTGCTGCTCCATGTTCCCCCAAGGCTGTCCCTGCTCTCTTGGGTCCTGCCATCTGGAAGAGGAGCTGTTCCCACAGCAGGGAGGCCAGGGCCCCTGCTGCTTCTCCCTGCGTTCCTCTCTAGTGGGGCTGGCTCAATCCTGCCTGGCTCCACAGGACAGCTGCTCCTCACTGCAGGGGACTGGCCGTTTCTAAACAGCCCTCACTCCTACACGTCCCCTGAAGGTCATAACCAGCTCCACCAGGGGGCGGGGGTTAGAGGAGCTATCTCCATCCCATTAAGAGCTTGAGATTGGACTTTGCAGTTAGGGTAAGAGTTATAGTTTAGGGTTAGATTCAGGGTCTCCCCAAGTCTTATCTCTCCCCTGTTGTCAGGATCCAGGGTAAGTAAACAACAGAAGGTCTGACCTGGGACCCTGAGTCACTATATGAGGATCACTGAGGCCTTGCTTAGGAGATAACACCTGAGCCCACAGGCTTGTTTGTTACTGCTGCTCAGCGCATCCCATCCTGACTGATACACACCAGGGAACCACCTCCTGGCCTCAGCTACCAGTTGAAAGTGTGGGGACAGACGGGGATGTCACAGCGGCCTCATTTACATCACACACAACAGTGAGCTGTCAGTCATGCCTCTGAAATGACTTTGGGCATAAGGTTTAGCACATCCAGGGGCTCCTTTTGAGGGAGGACTTCACTGACCAATGGGGTGACAAGAGGGTCTGGGGAGGCAGGGCTGGCCCTGTTCTGGTTTGAGGAGAGTGCACTTTGTTCCTCAGGCATGAGACTGGACATTTCCGAAGCTCTTGATCTTTTAAAAAACTTCTTCCCTCTGAATCCGCAAGCCTAAGAAGCTCATTCATTTTATGCCTGGATGAAACAAGATGCAGCATTTCCACCGGGCTGTTTCAATTCACCAGGCATCGTGTGCGTCTGTCTCTCCTCTCCTTGTCGGAGTGTTTTAATTCAGACACATGAGATTGGCAGGGGACGGAAGGGATGGTATTTCTGAGATGAACACTGGAGATCCTTCTGTGTCCTTGTGCATCTGTCCTGCAGAGGGGAGACCCTCCCTAACACACAGGGACAGCAGGATGTGCTAGAGTCTCTGCTCACCTAGATCCTCAGACCTGGGCTCTGTACAGCCCTTGGGTATTATGGCCACGGAGAAGAGGTGTTCTCTGCAGGTTGTTGAGAATATAGGGTCCTCTCCTTATCCTACAGACTCTCCCTGGCCTGGGAATGGGGATGGAGACCCTGAGATGCCCCAGGCCCAGGACCCAGCCCTTCACAGTGTGACCATAAAAGGTGACCTCACAGCTTCTACCCTATACCAGTGGTAAAGCTGAGAGAGGGGCAGGAGGAAGCCATCTGTGCCCTGTGTCTCTCAGCCGCCCTAGCCCTCTTTGTTTCCCACGGTGTTGGGCTCTCATAAGGCAAATTGAAACTTATTCATGAGTGTGAGTCCCAGGATTGCTTTTTACAGTTGAGAAAAACAGTTTAAATGCAAGTATTTCCCTCATGTGATAAATTACCCCAGTGACACGTGGCTCTCCAGGAGGGTGGCTGGAGGTAGTCAGAGGAACTCTGACGTGAGACAGAAGTTCAAGGGGGTCTAAGATAATGCATAAACCTCATAGCAGTTGAGGAGATGGCCCCATCCCCAACCTCCCACCTCCCCAGCAGCACAGGGATTCTAGCTGTGAAGTTCTCCCTCAGTGACTGCCAATGAGAGGGTGACAACCAGTTTCCATCATGGGTCACAGCAGTCCTACGGATCACCAGAGGAGGAGACAGGGGTCCAGGCTAGGAAATACTGGAGGCGGCTTGAGTCTCGGGTTGTTGGAGCCATGGGGGAGGAGGAACAGGCAGTGTTCCTGCTTCATGAGCCCCAGAGGGTACGGAGGGCTCCAGGAGATAGATAGGTTCCTACTGGAGTCAGCTATGACTGGGGTCCCTGTAGACTATACTTTAGACCCTCAGACCCTGTCTGGTATGCATGGCAGGCTGTGACTGTCCCACCTCCCACCTGTGACTTCACCATACAAAGCTCCCCAGAATCCCAGCCAGAAGGTTCCTCATGACCTCACACTGATTGGCAGGGCCCAAAACACCCCAACTTGAAGCACTCTGGGGAAAGGCTTTAACATGGAAATTGCTGGGACATTGGCTTTCTCTGACTGCATCTATGCCTTCGCTTTACCAAACGCTCCCTGAGTTAGCCTGGAAATCTCCACTGATTGTGGGTGGGCAGGCAGAGACACAGGTGAGAAAACTCATTTCTAAGCGCTGTGGGGAGAAAAGCATTTATTCCACTCTCCTGGGTTAAGTAGCTGGAGACATGCGAATTAAGCTAACCAATACAGGTAAACAAGACAAAAGGCACACATCTAATTTTTTTTAACATTACACACACAGGGGTGTCCCAGAAATAAGAAAACACCCAAGTGTACAAAGATGCAGCTGGGTGGTGGCATACAGGGCTGAGGGGCGCTTGGGAAAACACAGAGGCTTTATCAAAGCTCAGGGACCCTCCTCAAGAAGGAGCGAGTCAGGTTGGTTAGAAGTTTGAGTGAGACGAGGACACATGGTGTCCTAGAATGTGGACTATGGTCCCTGCTTTCTTCGGTGGCTGTGACAAAATACTGGTGCCACCCGCAATGGGCAGGTCTTGCCACCTGAATTAGCCTAATCAGATAATCCCTTGCAGACATCTCCCGGGCGAGTTTAGATCTCGGGAGGTTGACAGTTGCAATTAATCGTCACACCAGCCTTCTCCACAGCTCTCCATGGTCAACTTAACCACTTCTGGCCAAGGTTTCTTAAGCAGAGGGAACTCAGCATAGGAGACACGGCTTGGTGGGGGTGGGAGGGTGGGGGAAGGTAGCTCTATGTATTAAGGAAAGCGGGAAGACAGTGATAACAATAATATGTCTATTTTAAATAGCCCTGCCCAGCTTTGAACTCTGTCACGGTGTAACCGAACCAAATCTTATTCCTCAGATGAAGCAAGAATGCCAGCATCATCAACCTCTGTTACTATCATCACCATCACCATCATCACCTTCATCCTTACCTTCACCAGCATCATGGTTACCATGGTCACCATCATCATCATGATTATTACCATCACCAGTATCATCCATAGTATCACCAGCATCATAATACCATCACCAGCATCATCAATATTATCATCAGCACCATTACAATCATCACCATCACCAACATTTTCACGGTTCCTATTTCACAGTTGGCGACAACATTTCTCACGATGCTAAGCCACCTCTCATCCATGTGGAGAGAGAGTTGGCTTTACCTGTTAGCTAACCCTTGATAGTATTGTTTTCCCTTGACCAAGCCAGCAGTGCCCTGCATCCTGTTTTACCCCCTTTCTACTTGCTCTGCTGGGAGGGGGGCATTTTCTGCTCTTGCAGACTGTTTATACTTTCTCCTCTGAATGGTTCATATGCTTTGCTGATTCCCTATACAGCTGCTTATCTTAATCACGTGGTTATACAGGGTGTTGCAACGTGTTCTGTATGGGAGTCCTTTGTTATTTATTGTGCGAATGTTTCCTCTGGCTCCTTTTCTAATCTCTTAGCAAGATCTTTCGTCCTACAGGAATTTGAAATTTCAGCATGTGTTCTTTATTTCAGTCTTCTGCAGTTTCTGGCTTTGTTAGTCTTGTGCGCATCCCCGGTTAGGTTTTCAGATATTCCTATGCAAAGTTTTACAGCTTTGTCTTGTATTTAATGTTCAAGTCCATCTGAAAGTGTCTGGGACTATGAAGTAAAAGTTTAATTTTGCATTTTCTTTAGCAAGAAAGGGACTCTTTCAATGCCATGTCTCTCCATGAGGGCTACAAGTGAGCCACGGCTCCTTCCTGGGGTTTGAGGCTCACTCTCTGCCCTGTCTGGAGCTGAGCGCCTGCTCTGTTGACCTCTTTGCTCTGCTTTGTGGCTCCACCCACCCACAGACTCTATCCCCTGTGCAGTGAAATCTAGGACCGCTCTGGTCTCCTCCTCTCCCTCCCATTCTCTTTTTTATTCTACGCCCACACTTCGCTATTCTTGCACTTTGTCCTCATGGTGAATTCCTTGATTCATTTGTGATTCTCTCAAAACAAGTTCTGTGTCGCACTGAGCATGTAGATCAGCACTAGGAGGGTGGAGAGCTGGTCCATGCTTGATTTTCTGTTTGGAAATGTGGCCTGTCTTCTCCCACAATCCCTGCTTTCTCCTCCCACTTTCTCTTTCCCCTTGTTCTTCCCCCTTTCTCTCCCCACTCCTTTTCCCTTCCTTCTCCACCTCCTCCTTCTCATCTCTTTCTTCTTCTATGATTTTTGAGACAGGATTTTAAGTAACCCAGATTGATCTTGAACACACAACGTATTTGAGAATGATCTTGCTCTTCTGATGTTCCCGCACCTCAACCTCCTTAGAGATGGGACTACAGGTGTCAGTCACCGCACCTGGTTCCTGTTGTACTGGAGATCAATCCGGAGGCTTCACACATGCTAGGAAAATACGCTACCAACTGAGCTATGCCTCATCCCTCCCTCCCCTTTGTTCAGGGTCTTCCCCTCTCTTAGGTGAGCTCTCAAGCCATCCTCACACACACTGCACAGTATGGCAAGGCTTGCTCACTCACATGCCTTGCTGCTCTATTGTCTCAAATCTTAGTTAATTCTCAAATTGGTGAATTCTAATAAGATATTTTTTGCTGCTTCTGTATTTTGAATTTCCCCTTAGGTCCTTATGATAGTGTTTGTTAATTCAGTTTTTTCATAAACAGCCACATATTCTGCAAATGTTGACAAACGGATTTCTTCCAGTTGGGTTTATATTATTTACTTCTTTTTTTTTTTTAGCAATATAAGAATTTATTAACAAGGAGAGAAAGAAAGAAAGGGGAAGAGAGAGAGAGAAGAAGAAGAAGAAGAAGAAGAAGAAGAAGAAGAAGAAGAAGAAGAAGAAGAAGAAGAAGGGAGAGAGAGGAGGAGAGAGGCAAAGCCTGTGTATACACCGGGAGAAAACACAGGGAGAGACTATTATTTACTTCTTATCCTGTGTCATTTCCAGAACCTTCACCAAACGTCCCTGATCACGACACCTGGCGCCTTCACTGCGCTCCTCACTTCAGCAGGTGCCTCTAATATCCCGCTATGTGAATGTCTGTCTCTCCCAGTTCTGTGAACAACACGCATTGACGATACTCTGGATTTCATTTGCACCTATTGTCACAAAAACTTTTAAAAGACGCTCAATTCCCAGTGATGGAAAAATACATTCAGAGCTGGTACAAGGGAGAGCAGTTTCCAGGCAGTTGCCAACTCTTTGGTCCTCTGAGGCACTTGCTTAGGCCTGCTCCTTGGCTTTAGTCTCCAGGTCAAGGTGACAGCCCAGCCCTCTGAGGGCCAAGGGACGTACACAGGGTTGTACTCATACATGTTTGATGGACATTGCTGAGATGATGCATGTTACCACCTTGTGGTCCCCTGTCACCAGTGTCACAGACCTGAGCATGCCAGGAACCAAGCCTCGTGGATGGTGTGGCCAATTGGACTCCTCATGGTGAAGTCGCATTTCCCACTTTTGGCCAGAAGTGTCTTCTAGGTGGGATGTTGTACATTAGATACATTCTTATGGTTAATGTGTTGGAATTATGGAAGACAAGAACACCAGATACATTCTATACAGGTAGGTGTTCTGGGTGTCCCAAGCACTGCTCACACGGACATAATCCACATTCCTGTCCTGGAAGCCAAAGAAGATTTCAGCACCTTGGACAGTCCCCTAGAACCTTGGAGCTACTCCTCCTGGCAAGCAGCTGCAAAGAAGGGACTGTCTGAACCCTGCTGCCCTTTCTTCTGCATCGAAACTTTTTCTCCTTGAGGCAAGAGAGAGCTCATGCAGCTTACAGGATTCGGAATCTCAGAAAGTCAAAAGATTCACAAGGCGGATCCCCAGGGTTAGATAAACAATAACAACAGCTAGGGGCAGAGGACTGCAGCAGGCTCAGCTGCTCCCAGTGGTGTGCAGGGAGCTCCGTGAGTTGTCATCCATGCTGGGGTGGCTGCTGTCCTCATCACCTATGCTCTAGGATGACAGGGATGAGAACGTGACATCAGCACAGTGACTCTCACCCTCTAATGATGAACTGCTGAAGACCACCTGTTCCGTCCTACTGACATGGAGTCAACACAGAAACCCTTTCCCAAACTCTGGGTAGTGTCAGGTGGACTCTAGGAACTTCTCCCCATCCTCTGATGATCTTCTGAAGTGAGGACCATTTCATCCTTCCTTCTTAATGACAACACACCTTAACTCAGCATCTCAGTTCAACCTCAAGGGGATGGTCCGGCTCTCTTAAGGAAAGCAAGGAGTGACCATGGACTTGTGGTCTCAGTCATCCCTCAGGCACCCTCCTCTCTGGGTTCCCATACCTGTCCTGTGCCCATACCTACCTTGGGTCACATACAGTAGGGAAGGAGGTCAGAGCCTCGCACTTAAAGTCTCCTGACCTGTGATTGGTCCTGGTGAAATCCCACCCCTATTACGTAAGGAAATTTTTTGCTTCTGTGTTTTGGATTTTCCTTGAGATCCTCACTATTGTAGTGTTGGTTAATTTCAGCTTTTTAATGTAAGCAGACACATATTTTGCAAACGTTAATAAATGTGTTTCTTCCATTTGGCTTCAGATTATGTCTTTCTTGTCCTGTGTAACTTCCAGAACCTTCACCAAATGTCCCTGACCATGACATCTGGCATCTTCACTGTGCTTTTGACTTTAGCAGATGCCTCTAATATCCTGCTATCCGAATGTCTATTTCCCCTGCATTGCCGGCAGGGTGCCAATTGTCTGAGAACTGACCCTGTGATCTGTCCCTGGACTGGAAAGAATTTCAAACTCTAGAATGGGTGCACCCTTATGGTGTTGGATTAGACATTGGGGTAAAGGATGTTGGGTAGAACCCACCCCAAAAGCTGTCTATTTTGTCTCTTTTGGTGTGTCAAGGAGAAGCACAGACTAGCAATGGAGAGAACTCTAAGCTCCACAGTATGGGACATGTATGTATAGTGTCCCCCCACCCTGGGCTGTAACCTCTGACTGCATTGTCCTTGAAGGTGCCAGTCTCTGGGTCACAAGAAAGCTGAGGAGACACTTGGGGCATGGCAGATTCTATCCAAGGGTTCTTTTCTTCCTACCAGAGCCTTCCAGGAGCCAAAGATCTCCCTGAAGCAGCAGACAGTGCTGTAAAAGTGTCCCCGATGATAAACAGAAACGCGCAGCTGTAAAGTCTGTGTGGGAAACACACACAGTAAAGCAATTAAAGTGATGTCCTGCATTTGGTCCCGAGGATGGGATGGATGAGGACTGGCGAGGACATTCATCCTTCACAATAAGTGTCAACTGACTATTAAAAATTAATTCACCAAGTTGCAGCCAGCTCCTGGGGACATGTCTAAATCATCTGTGCTGTAAGGATCTGCAGGGACTCCACTCTGATCAGCACAGGGAGAATCTGTCCTTGGTAGCTGAGACTGTCTGAGGTTCCTGGGTTTAAGACAGAAAAACCAGCACATTCCAGGACTCCTGTCCCTCTGCCCAGTAAAATCTTCTCTTAGAGAACTGAGCCCTGTACAGGAGGGGAGGCAGCTTGGATCTTTCCGGTTCCTGTCACAGATCCATTCCCTGGAGCAGAGAGACCAGGAGGTACAATGTGGCCCTGGGCTAGATGGGCAGCTCCCCGTGCCTTGGGTATGTGGGCATTTCCTCTGTAATGGGACGGCATGCTACCCTGTGTGTTCTATGCTTCATACTGACTGGCCCACTCTCATCTGATGGGCCCATGCTCCATCCTGATTGACCCACACTCTATTCTGCGCATTCCATGGTCCATCTTGATTGGCCCAGGTTCAGCCTGATTGCCTGCGCCTTCATTTCTGATTGGTCAGTGTTCTATTTTAACAATCCAGGGGAATATTGTTTCAACCATCATGACCCACGAGATCAGGAAGGAGTTGGGAATCCACCTACCCCTCACCTCTTTGCAGCTTATCCCCAGAGGAGAGACCCTAGGCAAAGCAGGAGTGTGGCATCCTTAAGCCCATGGGAGCCCTTCAGCTCCTTCCAGGGAGAAAGGGTTCCTGGAGATCATGCTGGGATCTGAGGGGCAGTTCATGTTCTTTTCTAATGTGAAGCTCCCTTCACTGACACACTTTTGCCAATGGCCTGTCATCTCCTTCATGGGGGCAGGACTCTGTTCCAGGAACATCCCCTTCTTGGTGCCATCTAGAAACAGACTCTGCTGTCCTGGACTCTCATTCTGATTTGATTTATAAAGCCAGGTGGACAAGTTCTCTGACTGTCTTCTGAAGCTGAGATTCCCCCTCTCTCCCCCAGCCAAGGTATAGACTCCTGGAGCCTCCCCAGGAGCCAAGGTACCTCTCAGACCTCAACTGGTCAGATGGCCCGAGGTGGGACAGGAGAGCATGGGCTCATGAGTATCCATGTGTATACGATGCCTAAATCCGAAGGTAGCAGCTGTCCTCTAGATGAAAATTTAGAAAACAAAACTGACCAGGAAGAATTTACAGTCAGCCTAGGCTCAAGGACCGAGCCCCATCAGAGCTGCTCGATTCAGTTATCTGTAACACAGGCTAATGGTGGCTTAAGTATAAAGGCGTGCTGTGGGGAACATGGGATTGAAGTCCTGGGGACTCACATAGACAGTGACTAGAATCCTGTACCAGGACTCTGTACAGGGAATAAGCACCATCAGTGAGCCTGCTCCTGTCACTCGGCACTTTAGCCACCAGAAGAACAAGTATCTGCAAGACACAGAAACCCAGCGTCAAAGCCTCCCAGACTGACTGAACAGAGCCGGCCATGTGCATTCATGATTTTGACTTGGGTGTGATCAAGGGACATAAAGTTCACTTGTGATCTGATCTTAAGAGAATTGTCTGTTCTCATCTGCTCCCCCAGCCACACACATTCACGCCTCAACCACTCGCTCAAGGACCCAGATGACTCAGGTATCCGGCTCCTTCCTTATCACTATGCGGGAGCTTCCCCAGCACCCCTCACTCACAGTGAGTGACGCTGAAGAGCAGACAAATGTGGGGTCAAGGTCTCAGCCCAGAGGAGCAGCCCCTTTGACCCTGTTGCACACAGAGCAATGACTTCTTTTTAAAATATATTTTTTTGAATTATTTATGCTATTTTATATGTATCTTGGTTATGGTTTCTCTTGGTGTGATGAAGCAACACGGCCAAAAGCATCATGGAGAAGAAAGGGTTTATTTCATTCACTCTTCCATATTATATTATAGCTCAACATCAATATCAGTCAAGGCAAGAACCCAAATAAGGAGGGGACCCAGAGGCAGGAGTTGATACAGACATCATGGAATGCTGCTTACTGGCTTGCTCCCCACGCCTTGCTCAGCCTGCTTTCTTATAGAACCCAGGATCACCACCCCAGGGATAGCATCACCCACAATGGACTTGGTCTTCCCCGATCAATAACTAATAAGAAAATGGCCTACAGGCTTGTCTACAGCCTGATCTTCTGGGGGCATTTTCTCAACTAAAGTTCCCTCCCCTCTGATGACGCCAGCATTTATCAAGTCGACATAAAACTGGCCAGCACAGAGTGTTTGTGTCCACTGCCTGCATAGGTCAGCAGAGGATGTTGGATCCCCTGGAACCAGAGTTACAGGAGGTTGTGAGCTGCCATCCTGGTGCTGGGAATTGGACCCGTGTCCTCAGTAAAAGAAACAAATCCTTTTAACCTCTGAACCAACTTTCCAACCCAGAGAAGTGGCCTCTATCAACCCCAGTTTGCATCTCAGATCAGCACTTTGGAGAGCATCAGTTCATTCGTGTGAGGATGTCATTTTTACCCCCTCCTTGTTGAGAAGCACAATTATGGCTCCTCAGAGAGCTCAGAGATTTGACAGTGCCCAGGCTCCCAGCAGGAGCTGGGTATCAGAGAGGAGGCAATCTAGGACAGCACTGGGCCTTCGAGCAGAAGAGGGAGGAACTTGGCCTCCAATCCAGGGGCTGTGGGATGGACCATGGCTCACTCGGCACCCAGACCAATCCCAAAACACTCTGGAAGCCTAGGATCACGGAAAGTGCTAGAACCTGAAGACCACCTGAGATGTGGTCCACTGGAGTGTTCATGATTCTAGGGGGACTGGGGGAACTGTGTGTTAGGGCTGGTAACTCCTTCCTAGGGCCAGAAAAACAGGTGCCAGCACCACACCAAGATGGAGGGTGTCCATCGCCTGTGCTGATGCCATGGAGAGTAAGGTCTCTCCTGGCCCAGTTGCCCTTCACTCCATTCCTTCAACAAGTGTGAGTGATTGAGATGATTTCTCCATTAAATATTATTATTTATCATGTTTTTGTTTGCCAGGCCATTGGCCAGAGGAAAGAGATTTTTTTCCACCGCACATCATCTTAGCAATTGAGCAAAGATGACCTTAGACCTTCTGTGAAAACTGCCTCCAAATGCATCAAGGACATTATGTGAAATGCAAGACTGTCATTTCTCAGAAAAGGAAAGGAGCCATTTTGTGACCTTGGCGTAGGGGAGGCCGAAAGCAGGAGCCATGGAGGAAAATCAGGCGATTCCATCAAAGTTAAAATCTTTTGCTCTTGGGATAAAACCGGACTTGCTGAACATAGCGGACAATGAGGACTACAGAGAACTCAAGAACAAGGACAATGGGTTTTTGATCCTACTGCACGTGCTGGCTTTGGGGGGGCCTGGGC
>NC_022010.1:19391760-19397692 GCF_000317375.1 Microtus ochrogaster
AAAAAATAATAAAATAAAATCTTTTGCTCTGCTGAAGACACTGTTAAGAGAGGGACAAGCTGGGCACAGCTGGGCAGGAAGCATCTGCAATTCATATGTGACAATGCACTTGTGTGCAGAACATAAAAATAACCTCAGATGCAATATCAGCCAAACAAAGGACCCAGTGTTCTTTACGGGCAAGCGTTCACAGACATTCTGCTCCCCAGAGCACAAGCAGCAGCTCCGCAAGGGGAGGAAGAGATGCTCAGCTTCACGAGGCATGGAGAAGTGGAGGGTAAAGCCTCAGATGGTGCTGCACACGCACACCCATCGCCATGGTTGGGTTTTTGGTTGGTTGGTTCTGCTTTTGCTTTTTTAGGAAAGGAGAGGAGCTGGTGGTAGTGGCACATGCCTTTAATTCCAGCACTTGGCAGGCAGAGGCAGGTGGATCCCTGTGAGTCTGAAACCAGCCTGGTCTACATAGAAAGGCAAGGAAAGCCCTTTACACAAGAAAAGTCCACCATTTCTTTCCTAAAGAAAGGCATGTTTGCCTTCAGTGTTAACTAGGTGAACCTATGGTGCGCACTCTGGGGGTGTTACAAATGACACATCACATAATGAAGGTGCATATTTATATAATAAGATAAACGCGAGGCTTCTGATGCTGTGTTGATAGCTCAGCTGCCCACAATGCAGGGAAATGTGATCCAGAAGAACCAGCTAACCCTTGGAGCTCTGCAGACACAATAACTATTTTGTATTGAGAATTTAGCACTGCAGGTGTGGATTGGGGGTGGGAAGGGGGAGAAAGTGACCAGAGAGGCGGAGCTCCTGCTCTGGGGAACTCAGCTCTACAGAGGAATCGCATCTGTCAGCATCTCAGCACAGCCTAGACACAGGGAACAGTGAGAATGAGAGACTGGGGCGGGGCCTGTGAGCTTCCCCTGTAGATTTCATGACAGGTGAGGCTGAGAAGAGACAATGGAGGGAACGCGTTGTCGGTGGCTCACTGGATCCATGGGGACGAGACACCAGTTAGAGTGTGAAGTGTCAGTGTTTGCAAACCGGAGGGGCTGTGTCCCGTGCAACCGGTCTCTCGCTTTCAAAAAGAAATAGTAAACGCCAGCTCGAAAGTATGGGAGAAGATCCCTTTCTGCACGCTGGCTTGGGCTCTGTAGAACAGGTGTGAAGCCTGCTGGTCTAGAGGGGGCCGGAGTGCCTGCTGGCTAAGCTGAGGTGTCCTTAATCCTCCCACCCCCACCAGGGTCTGAACAAGACTGGGGAGAGGAGGGAGGGTGGTCTGGGGGGGGGACAGGACAGCTCTCTTCTGGCCAGACCCAGAGGCAGAGGAGGGGTGAAGGCCAGGGAGGGGCACAGACTCTGGAGCAGAGGGAGGTGGACACAGGTGGTGGTGGGGGACACAGTCCCAGGTGCAGGGGAGGGAGCACAGGTGGGGGAGGGACACAGACTCAGGTGCAGGGGAGGGGGGCACAGGTGGGGGAGGGACACAGACCCAGGTGCAGGGGAGGGGGGCACAGGTGGGGGAGGGACACAGTCCCAGGTGCAGGGGAGGGGGGACACAGTCCCAGGTGCAGGGGAGGGGGAGGGGGGGCACAGGTGGGGGAGGGACACAGTCCCAGGTGCAGGGGAGGGGGGACACAGGTCAGGGAGGGACACAGTTCCAGATGCAGGGGAGGTGGACACAGGTCGAGGAGAGGCACAATGGAGTAGGAGGTGTCTTCCAGGTCTGATGGTTTCAGGTAGGTTGGCTTAGGATTCCGGGGATCAGTTTAGAAACCCCATGTGCAATTGAAACTGGACACTTCAACAAGGTAAGGAAGCCATGGAACCCTGAGACTTTCCCTTGAGCACCCTCCCATTTGGACACTCTGACCATTGGAGCTGGAGAGATGGTGCCACAATGGTTGCTCTTCCAGAGCACATGAGTTCAATTCCCAGCACACACATGGAGGCTCACAACCATCTGTAACTCCAGTTCCAGGGTATCTGTGATACTCTGAATGTAATTGGCCCCCATAAGCTCATAGGGAGTGGCACTGTTGGGAGGTGTGGCTTTGTTGGAGGAAGCATGTCACTGTGGGGTGGGTTTTGAGGTCTCCTGGGCTAAAGATACACCCAGTGTCTCAGTTCACTTCCTGTTGTCTTTGGATCAAGATGTAGAGTTCTCCAGCACCACATCTGCCTGCACACCCCCATCTGCCATGCTCTCCACCATGATGTCAATGGACTGAACCTCTGAAACTGTAAGCCAGCCCCAATTACATGTTCTCTTTCGTAAGAGTCGCTGTGGTCATGGTGCTTCTGCACAGCAATGGAAACCCTAACTAAGTCAGTATTCAATGTCCTTTTCTGGCTTCTGCAGGCACCATGCATGCACATGACACACAGATTACACGCAGGCAAAACACCATAAGCATTAACTAAACAAACAAATAAATAAACTTTAGAACCCCTAAACTCGAAGAAACATAAATCTCCCTTTTAACTTTTTCCCACCCTCTGTGGATCTCCAAGCCCTCCTTACCCATCTTTCAGGGACTCCTCTATACTGTTATGTTTGTCCCTTTTAGGAGAGTGGTGTTTAAGCTTGCAAGCTGTAAGGATAGGTAAGAGGCCATCGGCCAGCAAGGTCATTTTTGTGGACAGTTTTGAAGCACAGGTGGAGCAGGCATGATACCTCTATGCACGCTGTGTTCTCTTTCACCAGACCCCACAGATCCTTCCTTTATCCCAACCTCATCAGCAAAGCAGAGGCCTGGAGCTGACCAGGAAGAGGTCAGCGTGGAGCTGGGCACTCACAAGGTGCCCAGAGTCCTTCTAGAACAATGGTTCTCAACTTTCCTAGTGTTGAGAACCTTTAGCACAGTTCCTCATGTTGAGGTGACCCCCCACCGATGAAATTATTTCATTGCGACTTCATAACTGTAGTTTTGCTACTGTAATGAATCACAGTGTGAAATATTTTTGGAGCTAGAGGCTTGCCGTAGGGGTCATGACCCGCAAGTTGAGAACCACTCCTCTGAGAGCTGTCTCGGCATCTCTCCACTAACACTGGAGGCAGAGGCAGAGACGCACGCTTCCCGGCCAACTCCATCCCATGCTCTCCGAGGCTGCATCCACAGGGTCTGCTGGGGGGAGACCAAGTCACTCCCTCTCCCCCAACATTTGTGTGACGCTGGGACATTCTCTCTGGTCTCTCACAGGAAGTTGAACAACTTCCATCCCATTAATTACTAGAACAGAACTCCGAACCAAAAACATCTTGGATTTCAAGCTTTCGTTTGCTCTGAACACAGTTTAACTCGGTTTCCCTTCAGAATTAGAAATCCCATTACCAGCACTTGCTCTGCTGTAAAATGGCTAATTGCTGCCTCTCATTAATTAGTGAGAGGCCTGTGGCTGTGTCTCAGCCACACAGCAGGAGGGGCAGTCATTCAGAAAATGAGGCTTGGGCGACAAAAATAGGCTTGCAGACTGGGAGAGCCCATGGGGAGAGCATCTCAAGGGGATGAAATGCCAGCTGAGCAGAGGCAGGGCTGGTCCACTCTCCTCCCCTGAGGCCACCTGTCACACCTTCCTGCAGCATGCTTGCCAGCTTCACCTTCCCTGGGAACCCTACAAGCTTCTCAGGACTGAAAGCTGGGGGAATGCTTGGGTGCTGTGGGGGGGGGGGGCAGCCTCACTCCGGCCTGGGTGGAGCACTGGCCTCAGCCTTTGCCCTTTTCGTTCCTTAGTTGTCCTAGTAACTGCCTATCAGTCTCTGCTCGTTATCCTCCCTCCCACTTTACAGATGGCAAAACTGAGGCCCAGAGAGGAAGACAGGATCAGCAGCTCCCCAGCTGCAGCAGAGAAGGATTTGTATTCAGGCTGCTGGGACAGAACCTGCTGCCTGGCCTGGCTGGGCTCCCTCTTCAGAGATGGCCTCTATGCATGGGATCCCCAGATCTAGGCCTTTGACTAATCCTTCCCAGGCTGTTTGTTGTTCACAGCACCAGACAGAGGTCTGAGTCATCACCATTGTCACCCTGGGCACTCATTGGGTGTCTTTATGGAGTGTGAAAGCTACCCGGGTGCCTACTGGGTACCAGGGATCAGAGGGCAGCCAGATGAGGGAAGAGGTGGCAGCCTAGGGAGGGAGGGGAAAGAGGGAGGAGGAGCAGACCGAGAGTGTTTCGGACAAGGATGAAACCATCCCCTTACCCCTACACCCCGCCCTAGACACACACGCACGCACGCACGCACGCACGCACGCACGCCGTCATGGTCGTCCTGTTCTCAGGGTCCTGAGCAGGGAGCTCCTTGCCCAGTTCAGCGCAGTCTCCCTCACAGCCAGACTCCCGCCCTGACTCCTATCCAGAGAACTGCGACCCTTCCCACTCTGTGGTCGGAGCTAGAACTAGACCTTCAGTGACCCCTGGAGAGTCCCACACTGCAGCTGGCTGACCTTCATCCCTAAACTCTGCTGGGTGGAACCCTCAGCTGAGGGGAGCCTGCTCCCCACACAATGGTGCCCTGTGTCCCTCTCTGAGGCCTTTCACAGCTCTGTCCTTCTCACAGAGGGCCCAGCTGTGGGGACCTTCTCTCCTCTGACCCCTGCTTCTCTCTTCTCAGACAAGCAAGGAGCGGCACAGGGGCTTCCAGTCTCTACAGAATGGTTTGGTGGTTTTCTGTTTTTGTTTTTGTTTTGCAATGTCCTTTCCCGTCCAGCCCCCACTGCAGGCAGGGATGAGTCACCAAAATCAGAGCAGGAATTGGCCAGTGAGGAGGGTGAGCCATCACCAGCTTGAGGACATCTAAAAGGCATTCTCTCCACTTGACACCTGTCTCCCGAGTGTAAGCTGTGCGCAGAGTGACTCTCCCTACTCCCTACTTCCTGTGTGTCTCTCCACCCCACTCCCTGGATACATGAAGTTTGAAGCACTCTGAGACACAGGCATCTGGCCTGCTGGGATGCTCAGTCAGTGGCTGATACTCTAATACTGAACCAACGCGCTCCCCTCCCTGACAGAGGGAGGATAAACTGTCAGGGAACAACCTGTTGTATTAGGAGCAGTGGGCTGTGTCCCCGGCACCCCGGCCGCCTGGCTAGCTTATGCCCCGAAATAACAACACACAAATTGTATTATTTTAAACACTGCTTGGCCCATTTCTATCTAGCCTCTTCTAGGCTAATTCTCACATATTAATTTAGCCCATTTCTAATCATCTGTGTGTAGCACCCCAAGGTGCGCTTACCGGGAAGATTCTAGCCTACGTCCATCCTGGGTCTGAGCTTCATCGCCTGTGCCTCAGAGAGCAGAGCTATCACGTCTACCCGGGAGAGCGGAGCATGGCGTCTCTGAGCTCACTTCCTCTTCCTCCCAGCATTCTGTTCTGTTTACTCCTCCCACCTATGTTTTAACCTCTGAGGGCCAAGCAGTTTCTTTATTGCTTAACCAATGAAATCAACAGATTGATATATGACACTCCCACATCAACAACCCTGGCTTCTCATTCTTTCTGTGTGTCCCCCCTACCCTGGCCACCACTAGCTCATCATACTATGTGGGTTGTCTTAGTAATTGGTAGAAGAAACAAATTCTAAACATTTGGAAATATTTTAAGAGCCAAGATTTTGAGTTGCAAGCAGCTGAAGCCAGCCAGGTTCTTGCTAGTAAAAAATGCTTTTTTTATGGCTGCATTGTCACTGTGTTGCTCCCTTGCCAAGGACTGCCATGGCTACCACCAGGCCAGGGAGGACCTCTGGATCTATATGGTGTTGCTCTGCCTTCTGCCTGGCAGCATCCCTTACAAGCCCCACTCAGGTCAGTCCCAGACCCTAAGCGTGTAAGCCCCAGATAGCCTTAAATGCTACAGAGATGGTGAGTCAAAGTCTATGGGAGTGCAAGTGTGTGTGTATGTGTGTGTGTGTGTGTGTGTGTGTGTGTGT
>NC_022010.1:19397792-19428071 GCF_000317375.1 Microtus ochrogaster
GAGAGAGAGAGAGAGAGAGAGAGAGAGAGAGAGAGAGAGAGAGAGAGAGACCCTTCTTAACCCCAGTTCTGTGCAGAGAGCTATTGACACGGAGGGAATTGGGAGAGCACAGAGCTGGTCAGCCAAGGTCTTCAGTTGTTAGAACATTTGCTTCAATGGACCTGATTACTCAGGGGTCCTTTTGATGTCTCCTATGGAGGGAGGCTGCCAAGGCTGACACGCCTTAACAGGACCCAGCCATCCAGTGTATCCCTCACTTAACAGGGAGGGGGCTAATACAGCCACAACGAGGACAGTGGCAACCCAGTAAAGGGGAAGACATTGGCCACACAAGGAGCCATAAGCGCCAGGAACGGATGTGGGGCACCACCACCTCGCGCAGCTCAATGACTCAGACAGTGCCGTGAAGAGCTGATGCCAGTTACTAGATGGCCTAGATAGAACCCAGAAGGTGCTAGAAACAAATACATATTGCCAAAGCTGACTCAGGAAGAAACGGAAAACCCAAAGCTACAGAAGTCCCACTAACAATAATGATGTGACAGAGCCTAAGAAGAACTTGGCAGAACACAGAGGAAGTGTGGCCTCATTTGTGACTGCATTGCAGGGAGCTGAAAAATGGCATGGCTCCTTTGGAAAACTGATTGGTGCTCCTCTGGTTAGATACAAAATCACCAGAGGGTCCAGAAATGTTGCCACTAAGTCCAAACCCCTTGAAGTAACAGCCATCGTTAATGCTCACAGTGCCAATCCTGATAACGACAACAACAAAACCCATAAACTACACAAATATCCAGTAATAGATCTGTGGGAGATGAAGGGGGGCTACATGCAACAGAACAGCTCACATCTGAAACTAGAGGGGATGCAATGACCCGAGTCCCCATGTAGATGGACTGCAGAGCATTGAATAGCAGAACAGAGACCAAAGGACCGAGTCAGATGTGGGGCTGGCACAGCTGTGGAAGGTATACACTAAATGCCACTAAGTATTGTGCTTCAAGGGTTTATTTCTGTTATATGAAATTGAGTTCAATAAAGAAAGCTCTTAGTAAAATAGTATCTGTGTAAGTGGAAAAGAGAAAAGACACACACACACACACACACACACACACACACACACACACACACACACACACACACACAGGTCCACTCCCAAATGGGGCTAGAATATTGACTTGTCAGTCTGCTACTTGAACACAGGAAGGAGAGCCTCGTTTATCCTGCTCTGATGGCTGGCTTTAATTGTTAACTTGATACAAAAATTGTTAACTAGAATCAACTGGGAAAAGAGTCTCAGTGAAGGACTGACTACATTGGGTCAGCCTGTAGCCATGTCTGTGGTATTGTCTTAATTAAGTCAATCGATGTGGGAAGACCCAGTCCACTGCGGGCAGCCCCATTCCCTAGGCAGAGGGTCCTGGACTGTGTAAGAGTGGAGAAATGGAGCTGAGCGCAAGCGAGTGAGCACGCATGTGTTCATTTCTCCCTGCCTCTGACTGCAGTGTAAGCTGTGTGAGGTTCCTGCCTTGGCTTCTCCACAGTGATTGACCATAACCTGGCATAATATAAGTTGAACTAAACCCCATTTTTTTCCTAAGTTGCTTTTTGTCAGAGGTCCTTTTGTTTGTTTTGGTTGGTTTGTTTTTTTGTTTGGACACAGGGTTTCTCTGTGTAGCCCTGGCTGTCCTGGAATTAGCTCTGTAGACCACGCTGGTCTTGAACTCCCCTGTCTCTGCCTCCCAAGTACTAAAGCTGGGTCATCACAGCTCAGCTGTTTTTTCTTTGTTTCATTTTTATCACAGCAACAAAAATAAAACTAGAACACTTGTCCTGATATATGGTGAACTGTGTTTCCAGGAGATTCACACCCCTGGAGGATGAGGGAGAAGTATGCTAAATCCGTCTATAGCAATCAGTTTCAGGAGGAATGAGGAAATTCGGGGCTTCAATACTTTCTTTTGTTAAATTAACTGTTATTTTCATTAGTGATGCTAATCTACTAGTAGAAGATGAACGTGGAAACCTATACCAGTTGGATCAGGTATCAGAGCCTCAAACCAACCAGAATCTACCAACCAAAGCCTGCCACAAGAACTTTTGATCGGGCTGAGCAGTCATCTGTATTGGGGTGTGATAACACACAGATGTCATATTCTGCCTGCCAATGATGCCGGAAGCCAAACCCCGGACTCTCAACACTCAGTGTCCAGTCTGCAGCCTTCAGCAGATGCCAAGCAAGTTAACCAGCCCTGCAGGAGCCACCAGTTAAAATCAGAACGCAATCTTCTGACAAGGCATCTGACTGGCTTCCTCACAAGGCCCCCAGAGACAACAATGTCCTTCAGGGGTAGGAAGGACAGTGCTCTAGATGTGAAGATGCTTGGGAAATGTTTTCTAACAGCCTGATCTGGCTACTGATATTTGATGTCTAAAGAACCAAGTACTTGTATATGGCCTGTGGTTTTGATGCAGTCCTGTTAGGTTGCCATGGCAAAGTCCCTGTCACAGACCAGGAATCTCATAAATAACAGCCCTGTGCTGCTCCAGGTACTGGAAGATGAATTCTGAGAGTGAGATGCCTGCAGACCAGGCATGATGTGAGGGGAGGCGTCTTGGCTCAGAGACCTCCTGGTTGAATCTTACTCAGTGTGCAAGGCCAAACAACTTTCCAGTCACTTTGTAACAACCCTTATCCCAACCATGAGGCTCCACCCTCATGATTATGTTCCTTCTGAAGACCACCGCCTCTTGATGATGAGTTTCTGACCTTGGGGACTTGACTGTGCTTGACTACAATGTCAAGCTACACACCAAAGAGCCTCCTGACCTCCTTGAAATTGGCGCAGCATGGGACGGGGATGACCAGCAGCTTCCTTGTCAGGGCACATGGGGACACATCAGTATGCAGCTTGAGAAGGGCAGTGTGCTTCCTGCCTTCCTCCTCTAGGTCCCCTTGGTCCTCTCCACCCAACTCTGGGCTAGAGGCTAACCTCAGTGCTGAGTCTTTTGACATGTTAGGGTCCTTCAGAAGGGACACTCATCCAAAGTACGTAGTCCCTGCTCTTCAAATGCTGTAGGCTGCCGCTGGGCCTTTGCCTCTTGCTAACCACAGCTCTGTAACTCTGGCTTACTGAGGAGATAGCCATGTACCCACCAGCTGGATGACACCCTCCTACCCAGAATAGGGTCCCAACAACTCCAGGCTCACTAGCTTATCTCTTGAGAAGCTACTGGCCTCCTCCATTCCCTGGACCCTGGACCGTGCCCTGAACTAGCACTCTCTGGACTTTATGATCACTGCTGATTGGTTACCTTCCTGAATCTATCCCCAGGGGAGGTACAAGGTCTGTGATGGTTGATATCAAGCGGTGGGTGTATATAGGTGTGACCTGCCTTCTACCTTTGTGTACACGCAGAATGTTTTCCTGGTCCGAGAACAGGCACACATACACATGCACCCGCACACAAGCTCTGTTTCTGTCATTAACACTATGCGGGATAAATGTGTGCTTTAGGCTACAAACTCAATTTCGACCGTAGCTGTCTCTCAGAAATGGAATAAACATGGAGGTGGCTGAGCAGCAGGCAGGGAGGACAGAATCATCTTTCTGTTTACTCCCTTTGGTGACCCCTCATTTCCTACGCACACCCCAAAATAGCTCTGCTTGGTGCACTCCATCCTCTGCCTCATCGTAGAGTCCTCAGCGTAGCCCCCTGTGATGTTGTTCTGCCTTCCCAAGGTGCTGTTTCCAGTTCCCTCTTGCCTCATCTCCCATCCTAGCTTCTGAAGCCCGAACCTTGTAGGTCGGGCCTTGGGCAACCACAGCCCATGCATTTTATCTTCATGAAATCACTTCTGTTGCATTTCTCTCTGAGAGAAATGACGCCGGCTTCCTGTGGTGGGTGTATTCCTCTGCGAAAACTGCTTTGCTCTAGATGCGCCCTACGGTGCAATAGTGGCATGAAGGTTATAGGGGTAACCAACCAGTTTCTGCTTGGATCTGGAGCCTGCTCCACAGAAAGGAATTCGGGTCTGGTGCTGTAAAACTACTTAAAAGTCCATGGCTGAGGATCATAGGCCCTAGCAGGGAATCTGTTACTGTTGCTTTGCTAACTGGATACATTGTCAAACTGCCTGTGTTTACACCAGTAGATCAGCTCTGCTTCCAGCCTTGGTCAGAGCAATTTCTTTGTGCAATGGGCGGCAGTTAGTGCAGGGACTCTCAACAGGACAAACTAACGAGAAAAAGTGATTACTGCGTGTTCTTCCTAAATGGGACATCGATGTCAATCCAATCATGTCTCAGAGAACACTGTGGAAAGGGGCGGGGCAGAAAGAAACCCAAGGATGGAGCGGGATGCTGTAAAATGTCTTCTGGACATGACATAGCCGTCATATTCATTAACTCCAGTTATGGTCACCTGCACAGGACCCAGCCAACAAGATCAGTCAATAGTCTAGTCGGCAGCACTAATTGGACTCAGTGAATTAAAAAAAAAAGAGAAAGCATGGAGGCGAAGGGGTGCTTGTTAGAGGGTGTCTAGGGATAGAGAGAGTGTGTGTGGGGGGTTATGTATGAAACTGTCAAAAAATAAATAAAAATGCTGCCTTCTGAAAAATAACACAGGGCCAAATCCCTTGGGAAAATGCCCAGGGCACAATGTGAAATAATTAAAAAAAAAAAAGCTTTTTCATACTTTATAAGCGGTTTTGTTCTCAATACATGTACAGTGTTAATGCATGAAAAGTGAACAGAAGCCCGAGGGTGGCGAGGGACATGCTGACAGCTACTTTGTCAACTTCCCATTTTACAGGACATGTTTTCCCATTGAACAGCAAGTACACAGAGAAAAGCCAGTGGCCTTTGCACAGAGTGTGGCCTGTGGGGCCAGCAGCTGCTGCCACCTCTTCTGGGAATGCAGGTGCCAGCATGCTCTTTAACAACCCACAAGTTTAGCCACACTGGACTCTGCACCCCCCACCCCCAGCTATGTCCCCAAAGCCAGGGACACAGGGGAAGGCCCCTCAGACAGATCACACACTCCCTCCCCACACCCCCCCCCAAGCCCCTGCCTGTCCCCGGCCTGTCCTTTGTTGAGAGCTCTATAGCACAAATAGCACTGTATCTCCCCCCCTCCGGCACCTCTGATTCCCCTAAGCCCTGTAATAAAGAGGAAATGCAAAAGTAAATCTGCCAACAGAAATCTAATAAGAAACAAGACCTGGGGCCTTTGGTGGGAAGTGAACGGAAATGCCAAATCTAATTTTTTTCCATTAACATCATAGCCACAACCTCTTGGCATGAAAATACCTGATGAGACCCCAAAATGAGCAATTAGGAGAGACTGTCTTCTGCATGGAAGACTTCAGGTGCAAGAATTTAATTTACAGACGTGGAAGATCTCAAGACTAGGGCCTGGCCATCATCTCAGGGGCAGGAGGGTCAGCCCATCAGAGAAAGGGTGCACGTGGGGAAAGAGAGGGCTGGAAATCCTGTCACCGCCCTCAGGGACATGGGAAAGGCCTAAGGAAAGCTCCTGATGTCTCCCAAGACCAGACATCTTACTCTAGCCTCATGCTGACAGACCTGGACATTGGTCCTCAAACCCTGGACGAAAGGCCTCCTGGGGGTGGAGGAGATGGCTCAGTCAACAAAGAGTTTGTCTTACAAAAACCTGAGTTTGATCCCTCCTATGTATGTTAAACCGAAAAACTGGTTGTGGTGATTCACGTTTGTATCTCAGCCTTGGGGAGATGGACAAAGTGGATCCCTGGGACTTACTAGCCAGTCAGCCTAGCCTACTTGGCTCAGTGGTGAGGAGCACTGTCTGCCCTTGCAGAGAATCCAGGTTCGGTTCCTGACACCCACATAGCAGTTCAAAGCTTCTTATAACACCAGTTCCAGTGGCCTCTTCTAGCTCCCATGGGTGTCTGCACACACGTGGTACACGTAAACTCATGCGGGCATGCATACACATAAATAAACTTTTTTTAAAAATAAAAGTCTTTTTAAAATGAGTCGGAGGAGGAGAGAAGAGGGGAAGGAGGGGAAGAGAACCTGACAAACAACAACCAAGGTTGTTTTCTGGTCTCTTCATGCACACCTCTGCACATACACATGGGTGTGCACAGCCATCAGTGCGCGTGCGCACACGCGCGCACACACACACAGTCTCCTCAGAGAATAGGGAGACTATGGGAAGCCATCACTGGCCAAAGGATCTTCTGGGAAGTGTCTGATGCCCTGTGACTTCCCAGAGCACATGACTGATTCAAGCCCGGAACATGAGTGGTGGTTGGGTAGGGTTCTTGGGCAAAGACGGGAAGCTGTGAGCACACACTTTAAGCAACTATTTCCGGGACTCCTGGTAGGAGAAGGTTTCACCCCATGCAGCCTGCCAGTGGTGGCCACTGTTGCACCCAGGAAATGTAAACATCAGCTTTTGTCCTACTAGGCCTGAGCTGCACACTGCCACCATGGTGCACATATGCTGACTGTGAGGTCGTGTGTACCACACTCCATAGAGCCGCAGGGCAGCCACAACCACTCTCAGAAGGGCCACTTCCTGTCTGTCACACTAGCACTGGGCCCAGGGAGGCCTGAAACCCATGAACCAACCTTCAAAAGTCAGGGATAATGGGTAATTCCACATCACAGAACCCCTTGAATAATACAACAGAGTCCACCAACATCTACCTACCTGTCTTGAGGCACATTGGGGCCGGTGGCCACCCCTCCATGGAGGCCCATGTGACACCCATCTCTCCCAGGCCTAGGATCCACTTCATTCTTTTTCTCAGATGAATGGAGATGACAGTGGCACCCAGGAATTCCAAAGCACGTAAGCGTGGGACTCCCAGGCCTTAACCCTGCTCCATTCTTCTCGCCAGGGCCTTTGCATCTGGGTACAAAACTATTCATGTGGATCCACCATTGTAAGTGGCAGCTGGGACGGGTTCCCACCTCCCCTCCCACCGGATCTCTAGGTGAATAGTGAGTACCTATCTTTTCTCTCACCTTGGCTCTTGAGAGGGCTCAGCCTCCACAGGAAATCAAAAGGAATGCTTACAGGTTCACAGAAGCCCCCCACAATCCCATAGATACCCCTGTTACCATCGTCGGGTCCCCAGGACCCCTTCGGTGAATCTCATCTCTTTGCTCCCTTCCTCCATTGCTCAAGATGTGCTAGGGCTGGAGTAGGGCCGGAAGTGACTCCAATCTTTCTTCCTGCTCCCTCTGAACAGAATCCTTTCTACCCTACATCCTGCGGCTGGCCCTCCCTACTGCCGGCTAAGCTACACCCACCTCTTCAATTACCCAGACCTTTGGGTCAAATCTAATGGCATGGCCGAGAGCATGCATAGTCATTCTCTGCCCACACAGAATGGGCAGGGGGCACTGGAGAGACTGTTGGTGTTATGACTGACTGCCTGGCTTTCTCCAGCCTCCGCGCCCCCCACCCCGTCTTCCCTGCCCCACAGGAAGTCAAATCCAAACTGAACACACAGCCTGCAGGTAACCAGTTGTGTTCTCTGTGGTCCTACAGAGCTAAGCGTGGGAACAGATCCAGTCACGGGCTCGGGCTCCGGGCATAAAACTAAAGAAGGCAATTTGGGGGGAAAGCAATGCAGAGGTGATGAAACAGCCCAGCTTGGGTACTGCAGCCCTCAAAGTGAAGCCCACGGGCAATCCTTGTTTTCAGCCATTTGCCCAGTGGCTGGTTGCGGTTGATGGGGTTCCAGAAACTAATGTTCTGCTGGAAGCGTGACAAGCGCCATTTTCTTAGTCCCTGGTCCTCGTGGCAGGCACATGCCCTAAAGATGGTAGGCAAAACACCAACAAGAAGCAAAACCTCCAGTGTCCTGTACAATGCCATTGGAGGGAGGGGAGGAGGCTCTATGTGGAGCGAGTATCTTGGACCCCACATGAACAAGCAGGAATGAGGAGAGTGGCTGGGAATCACCAGGATGTGAGAGGACAGAGCTGGGGGAGAGGGGGACATCCTCGGCCCTCACTGAAGGACTCCTTAGAGCCAAGCCAAGGCCAGGTCCAGGGTAAGACCCTATGAAAAGAGCTCCAACCTAAGATATATAGGGCGTCCCAGAAGTAGATAGTACCACAGGGGGCACTCCTAGCAAAGAGTTGTTTTGTCAGGCAAAGCAGCTTCACTGGAAATCCCCCCTCCTTTAGTCCTCGGGTGGGGAGGGTTCTGGATGTGTCAGGTGACCTCTGGGTAGATGGCTGTCACGGGAAACACTGCAGGCTAGTACTCAGTGGTGCGCGGGGCCTCATGTACCAGATCCTCATGGAATGCATAGCTTGCACCGTGAATTCCCAGCTCAGGGAGAGGCCTTTGTTTGCTCTCCTGAGTCCTCCTCAGCCACCAAGGCCCAGAGTGGATTTTCCTCACCTGCTCCTGGGCTCAAAACAGATAGAAGCTGCCACTCAAACATTTCTGTCACATTCTTCCGGTGTCTGGTCACTTACCCTGAGGCTCCAGTCCTACTCAGAGTCCCAGAGATGCCTGAGGCAGTGGTTTCTCAAAGTCCTGTTTTGAAAGAATGACTTTGTGGCTTTCCCTTCCAGAGGGAAACTCGGGAGTCACACAAGACTGAAATCGTGACCAGCAGCCAGCACTGCCCCTAGCCATACCTGACACAGCCTGACCCACAGCGTGAGGGTGACGTCCTCAGCTGCCTTCCCAGCCCTGGGCCAGCTTCCTGTCTACACAGCCCAACACTGTGGGGGATGCAGCTTGCAGGGAAGATGTGTATCACCATACTCCATATAGAGTTTCAGCAGGTGTCAACTTGCAGGGCCTCAGAGTGGCCATGTTAATGGTTTTTGTTCTGCACATAAGTGCATACACATGCATGCACACATGTGCGTACACACATGCACACACACACACACACACACACACACACACCCTCAGCCCAGGTTCTGAGAGGGAGGTAGGAATACCTGCTCCAGCTAAGCTGAACACCTTCTGTCTGTAGCTAAGCACCACATGAGTGACCACACTCCTACACACAGGTTCTCCCTCCCCACCTTCCTACTTTTTTCATACAGTGACTTTGTGCCCTGATGTCATTTCCTCCAAGGGTGGACAGCAATTCTCAGAGTTCTCTCGGTGGAAGAATTAGGTTTCAGGGGGCGGGGGCAGGGGCAGAAAATGACCCTAATCAATAGGCATTATATATCGTGAGTATAGCCATGTATTCTCATGTATATTCATTTCCAGTTGATGGGTGGACCATGGTGCTGCTAAGGGTAGTGCAAAGCCCATCTGAGTTGTTGAAGTGAGTAACCATCACTGAATAGCTAGAGAGTGCCCTGCTGGATTCTGAGAAAGTTCTGGAAGACATTCTTGTCTGTATTTTTCCTATGAGCCTAGGAATCATGTGGGCTTAGCTGTGAAACTCCCGAGTAAAGAGATAAATTCCAGTCTTTGTCTACTGAAAAGTCAAATCTGACTCAAGCTAGTGTGTACAGAGATACCCGATGAATGCAGAGACCTGGAAACGAAGAAGCCCACATGACAGCTGCCACCCAGCCCAGGACAACCATGCAATTCCTAGTACCTTGGGTTGGTGGAGGGGGCAGGGGCATGAACCAGGACTCCAGTCACATGGAGGCCTCCCAGAGAAGCAGGATGCACAAGGCTGGGCTTGGGGAGCCACAGAAGTGCAGAGGCAGGAGGCTTGCCTCTGAGTCGTTTATCTGAGCAGAAGCCTCTCAGACCCACGCCAGCAGTAGCAGGTGAACTTCCTTTCCCTGGAAGGTCACTGATAAGAAGAAATTCACTTCTGTCTGCTCTGCCTTCCAGCTTCCTTCGTTTTCCAAGTTACCATCTTCCTCTGTGCTGAGTTGATTTTTATTTTGTCGTTAAATGTTTAAATTCCTATCTCATTTCCTTTTGTGTGTATTCTATAGCGTTTTCTTTGTGGTTACCATGGGGATTACATGTAATGGCTTAAGGTTATTACACTCTAATTTGGATTTAGACCAGCTTAACTTTAATAACACACAAGAACTCGGCTCTCCAACACCTCCCCCCTCCCACGACTCTCAGTGGTCGATGTCACAAAATTACACCTTTATGCACTGTGTCTCAAAACACAAACAGATAATTCCCAAAGGTATTGGTCTCTTGAGTCGGGTAAAGAGTGAAATGTGGAGAGAGAGAGAGAGAGAGAGAGAGAGAGAGAGAGAGAGAGAGAGAGAGAGAGCTGGTGTGGGGTTGCTTCCACTAGGAGATCTACCAGACGCTACTCTTGGTTCGTGTTCTATTGTATCATCTGGGTCTCTGGGTTATGGGTGCTTTCCCTATGTTCTGAACATGAGTGCGTCACCCAATACCTGTGCTGTGAAGAGCCCTTCCCACTGGTTGGCTTGTATTTCACTCCAAAATGTTCCAAATGATCAGTGTTTGTTCAAGTATTTCCAACCTAGCCATTGCTATACCTCATAGATTTATTTTCTGTTTCAAGTCTTTCCCTGACTCAAAGCCAGGAAGTTACCCCCACCCCATCATCCTCCAAAGGTTCTTTCCTATTCAGACCAAGGTTCTACCTTAAAATGGTTAAGGGAGTGGAGGGATAAGATGTACACAAAGGTTCACTCATGCTCTTAGGAAAGAAAAGGATCCTGGGGCAACTCTCCATGAATTAAATGTGTGCTTGTATGCATATTTTTGTGTATTGCAAAGCTGTATGTGTGTGTTTGTGTGTGATACATGTTTATATGTTTATGTGTGGTATGTGCTCCTGTACTTGTGTATGTGATATTTGTACATAGTGTATGTGCTTTGTGTGTGGTAAACGTTTAGTTTATGGATTTGTGTGCTTATGTGGTGTGTGTGTGTGTGTGTGTGTGTGTGTGTGTGTGTGTGTTATCTATGTGTTTACTTTCAGCCTGCTTCACTACGTGGAGGGTGTTAAAGCTCTGTGATCAGGGGATCGTGACTTTATTATAGGTGTCGTGTCTGACAGCCGAGTCCTTCAGCCCAGCTGGTCAGCCCTCCTGGTTATTCTTGTCGTACTCACACAGCCAAGGACATTCTAAAATCAGCATGCCAGTTTTTGCAAAAGGCAACCTGCCAAGGTTTTGGTAGGCTATTTGAGGAATACTTTGTTCATACAATATTGGCCCACTCAAACTCAGGATGGTCTCAGAGGAGGCATGTGAGTAAGATGCTTCTCAGTGTCCACAGGGGACCCGTGCCAGACCCCCTACAATAGTAAATGCTTTGACTCCCAGCTTCCTTGCATGGACTGGCATTGTACTTGCAACACAGCCTATCCATGCCTCCCGCAGACCCTAACACATCTCTAGCTGTCGAAAATAACAAAGACTGTAAAATACATAAATACTCACTGTGCCGTGCTGTTTAGGTGATAATGACAAGGAAATGCCTGCATGCATTTTAGGGAAGACACACTTTCCTCTCTGGAAAAAGAAATCTCAGCTCATGCTTGGTTGAAACCATAACAAATACTATTTACAAAGAACCTTTCCTAGAGAGTTAGTGATGTCTTAAAAATACAGCGTGCGTATAACTCAGCTAGACAGGAGCTTTACTTTAAGTGGTTTATCCTGGTGATGTAGCTACTCACACACATGCAGATGGACAGATGTACGGATGATCATTGTTCCCTGTTTTGACCAGATGAGAAATAATCTAAATTCCATGTATTTGCCATGTCCTTGTTGAGCTCCCCACACCAGGGGACCACAGAGGGCCTAGCAGGGGCAGATATACTTCATTATCCCAATAACAGATGTCCCTCTTGGGTCATACTCTCAACCTTATCTTCTCTCATTTTAAAGGCATCCTAGTGAGTTTGTGGGTGTGAGCCTTCTCACTGGGGGAGGCATGAGCCATGGTCCCCTTTTCCTTTCTCTCCTACTCTTGGGTTTTTCTCCTTTCAAAAGAAACCAGTTGTATAAAAGTTGCCAAAGCCAGGCACATGCTGATAATCGCAGCATCGGGGAAGCTGAGGCAGGAGGTCAGCTTGGGCTATATAGCAAGAACCTGTCTCCAGAAAAAGAAAACGGAAGCAAGTTGCAGATGAACGAGTAATAGGAAGACAGCATCCATTATTCCAGCCTTGGAAGAGAGGAAGCTAATGGGAGTCAAGAACTCGTCAAGTATTTGGGGACAGGGCCATTTCCGACTAAGTGACTGTCAAGTGTTAAATGCGGTTTTTATTACTTTTGAGTCGGTTTCCAGTAAGTAGCCGGAAGCATGGCCACTGAAAAAGAAATAACCCAAGTATGCTTGGAAATGTTTATCAACAAACCAAAAGCAAACCGACAATTCATCGCCGTGTGATGCCGGGCCCCTTCGCACCTCGCAGACGGCTGACACTGTGAACCCCACATGTCAGTCACTTTACCAACTGCCGTTTGGAGGGAAAATAGCGGGCCTTCCCCGTAGTTGTCTAAACGAGAGGAGCTAGTGGCTTCTCTCCGTGGGGGGAAGCCGTCAAAAGGCGGGAATACTGGTGCTGGAGTTTGTGTCTGAGATGTCCCCACAGGCTCCTGTGCTGCTTGCTTGTTTCCCACCTGGTGGCACTCTTCAGGGAGGGTGTGAAATCTCAGGGAGGTGGGGCCTGGATGTGGGCCGTGGATCACTAGTGGTGGCCTCTGGTTCCTGCCTGTTCTGTCTGGTTCCTGCTGTACTGTACCCTGATGTGAAGAAGGCTCCGCCACACACACCCAGAGTCCACTGCCTCCATGCCTCCTCCACTACGAGAAGCTGAGACTCTCTGAACGTGCAAGCCAAAATAAACAGAAATGGGGTTCCAGGCTCAAGAGCCAAGTGGGAACAAGAACAGAGATGGGTCGCAGCAGGTTCCATCTGAAGACTGAGAAAGCCTAGGTGACAACGCAACACAGATAGAGCTCCACAAAGCATTGAAGAAACCAAGATCCGGCCAAAGTGTAGGGCTGCGAGGTGGAGCTGGAGAGATGACCCGGGGTAAGAGCACTTGCAGCTCCTGCAGAGGACCTGAGCTCAGTTCCCAGCGCTTGTCAGGTAAGGTTAAAACCACTTCTAACTCCCTCTTCAGGGCACTGGACATTACTGCCTTCCTCGGGTACCCGTCCAGACATATTATTTTAAAAAGGTTTAAGTCTTAAAGAATAAACAAAGTCTCAACCGGAGGGCACAGTAACAGATCCCTGCTTCCACGTATGTGCTACAGACAGCTCCTCTGAGAGGCAGAATCCCAGCCCCAAGGTCTACTGCCTCCCCCAGTCAAGAGAAGGCTCAGCCTAAGGGTCTTGGCATCTCTGGGCTCAAGGCCAAAAGCTAAGGGAACAGGCCAAGGTCTGGTCCTGCCCCAGCAACTGCAGCCTACACTTTCCTATACTCTTCCCAGGGGCTAGCTCCAAGTTCTGTAGAACTCACCCTCGATTCCAAGGACTCTGAAACAGTGGAGAATGTGTCCAGTATTGCTGATGCAAAGGGCATGCCATCCCTGACCTCAGAAATCTCAGGCTGCAGGCGGCAGGCAGCAGGCTACAGGCAGGGTCACAGATGGTACCCCCTTCAGGCCGGTCACCTCCCCTGGGACCCTGACTCCTCCACCTTTTGTTTGAATCCTGCCCAGCATGAAGACTTCACCTCAATATAGCAGCTGCCCCTGGAGATACCATTGAACCCCTCCTGAGCACAGCCAGGATGATCCCACTGCCCCACAGGTAAACTGCACTGTTGTGCTGAGTTGGGTGTCTCGGCTTTTCATTGCTGTGACCAAAGACCCAGATGACATTTCAGAGGTTTCAAATGGTCCAGGTTGTTTGGCCCCATCACAGTAGGCCTGTTGGGGCAGAGCATTGTGGTGGAAGGGTGTGGTAGAGCATCCAGGAAGTGGTAGAGGAGGGTCCCAAGACAAGGTAGAGCCCCCAAGAACATGCCACTACTTCCTCCAGCCATGCCCACTTTCTATTATGCATAACACCTCCTAATTCATTCTATTATAAATCTACCACTGCTAATCCATGGATTAGGTCAGAGATCTCCTATCCTTACCTATCAATGATTGGACCCTTAGCTGGGCACCAAGCCTTCAGCATGAGCTTTGGTGGGGGACACATCACATACAAACTTACCAGCTGGGATTGGTTCCCGCTAGTGCCCCACTATCATGGTCTTTGGTCGCCTGCCCATCCTTGGCTTTAGTTTCTACCTTTTTTTTTTCAAGCCACAGAGCCCAACTGGAGTTTCAGAGGGATTAATGAGGCTTGCTGACTGTCCAGAGATGGAGTTTATTTGGATGTTTCTTTCAGGTCTCAGTTCCCAATTAGCATTCCTGTTGCTGTCCTGTGGACCCCAGGGCATTGCTTGTGGTTGAGTGAGAACTGGGGCAGGGCCCTGCTTCCTCCTGGAAACTGATTGTAGTTGAGTCCCACACAACCTGGATCTGAGGACGCTTACTGTCCTCTGTTCCCACAAAACGTGTGCTCACGGTCCTGAGTTAAAGTTTCATTAACACACAGAACAAGGCGTACAAGGATGCCGTACTTGAGGAAGGCATTCCCACTCCAGACTTTACTGAACGGTCAGTACTTGGCCATAGGTGGACACAAAGACCAGGGGACCTGGGATAGACTTTCTGAACTACAAGTGATGCACATTTCCATAGAAACAACACCAAATCTGGCCAAGTGCAGAATATAAAATATTTGCTTAATTTTAATGTGAGTGGATTCTAAGCTGTTTATTCCCAGGGCTGTTTAAAGGCGTGTGTAGTGACTGTCTCTTTCTGAAGCCTCTCTTTTAATCTCTCCTTGTTTTAATTGGCTTTTCCAGTGGACTGATTCTTTGTGAACAAAGGGGAGGAAAGCAAGCAATACAAACAGAGCCGGGAACACAAACAACTCAAGGGCAGAGGAAGGAGAGTGGGTTTCTGAACCTAAGATTGCCCCTCTTAGGTATCTGCAAGCTCCAGTCTCTACCACAGTACCCTCTCTGCTGGCTGGACTGGCCATGTGAGGTCAGTCCTACAGCCACTGGGTCTCTGGGATGGAGCAGCCATGAGTGGAAGGGCCCGAATGATACTGGTATATCAGATATTAATTAACTGATAAAAGTTAGTTTCCTGAGATGTCAGATGGCTCTTGCTTGGGAACGGAAACGTGAGTCCTGTTACAGTGAGGAGCGTCTAGCATCAGGTACATCTAGCTTCCACTAGCCCAGTGTCTCTGACTTGCAATGGGAAGAGGTGTGCCTAGAACTTAGAATCCTCTCTTTTCCCTCCTGGCTAGAAGAAGCTGGTGTCTGTTCTGTTGCAACACAGGACACATCCTGTTGGGGAAGTAGATGAAGAGAGAAGAGACACTAACAAAACACTGGTTAGGAAATTCCTCGATCAGTCGGGAAGTGGTGCTGCATGCCCTTAATCCCTGCATTCAGGAGGCAGAGGCAGGTGGATCTCTGTGAGTTAGAGGCCAGCCAGGTCTACAGAGAAAGTTCCAGGATAGGCTCCAAAGCTACAGAGAACCCTGTCTCAAAAAACAAAACAAAGAAACAAAGAAACAAAAAAACAGCTACGTGGATCAGGAGGGCATGGTGGTGCACACCTTTAATCCCAACATTCGGGAGGCATAGGCAGCTGGATCTCTGTGAGTTTAAGGCCAGCCTTGTCTACAAAGTGAGTCCTGGAACAGCTAATGCTGTCTCAAACAAAACAAAACAAAACAAAACAAAACAAAACAAAACAAAACAAAACAAAACAAATGAACAGTAGTATATACTTCCAGGATGTCCCAGAGAGAAGAAACCTCGATTGGGGGGATGAGAAGTCATCCGGGGTAGAGGGCTGGAGAAAGAACTGGACTGAAGGAGGAAATGGGCTAGTGAGGCATCCGGGGATAATTAGAGATATATTGGCTGGCGAACAAGGGGCTCACCTGTCCCCACCATCTTCAAGGTCCGGTTGACCTCTACACTTTGTGGGCTGGATACACGCCACTATCTCTGGCAGTACTTTTTAGATTTTTTTTTGCCTTAAATCAACTCAGTTTTTACTTAATAAAGGAATAAACAGTCAGATACTCAGCACTCACTGTCCAAGGGCCAGGGCCCCTCCTCTGCTGCCGTCCAGGATCCATGGTGATGACCAGGAGGGAGCATGAAAAGCTAGCCTGGCCCTTGCCCCTTCCATGTCCAAATACAGCAGAACAGAGGGCATAGGAGTTCACAGGGAACAAGAACTCCCTCCCAGGCCTGTGCTCATGTTTTCTCAGTCCCGGGGCTGGGGGGTGGGGGGTGGACTGGCAGTGGGGGATGCGACGGGGATGTCTTCCTCCTCCTTATTCACACACCTCCCCACTCACCTGCAGTGACCTAAAAATCCAGACTAGTGCCTCTGTCCAAAGAGGACAGTTTACACACAGTATAAGATGCCACAATCGTTCCGGAAGGATTCACATCTTTCTTGTAAAGGCATGTTTGTGGGCAGGACGAGATTGTGGGAGGTTGAAAACTGTTCCCAGCCTTCCCAGGTGAGATAGAGCCATCAGACTAAGTCAGCTGATCCCTGGGCACCAGTGGCTCAGGGTGTCTATGTGGTGTGACAATCCCACTACACACATGAACATGAATTGGTGGGAGGACACTGCATACTGTAAAGCGCTGTGCCCATCCAGTGTTTCTCTAGAACCAACCCCCTGCAGACTCCTGTTGCCAGGACTTCTGCCCTGATACCCATGGGTCCTTGGGCTGCCCCAGAATCCAGGTCTGCAGTATCGGTATCCACCGTCTTCAACCCCCTCCACCTTCCATTAAAAAACCAGAGCAACTCCATATTTCATTTTAGAAATGAATATTCATTAAAATCTTGTAATACGAATTTATAGCCACATTTCAGGGGAATTAAAGGAATAAATAACCGGTATGTCTTTGAGTGTTGTCCTGAGGCACAAACATCATCAGCTTGGATTCAGGGCTGCCTCTTGAATTATTAAATTAGCCTGACTCACTTATTAGGGAATACCCTTAATGCTAACAATTCCGGCATTCCTTTTTATTCGATACGAAGAATTTTTGCATCAGATTCATGCACTTAATATTCTGCGAAAAATCCAGGACACTCACGGCAAATCGTGCTTCTAACCGATGTCTGATGATTCAGCGATGCGGTATGTAATACGGTCAAGTCTTTTGCAGGACAGTCAGCCAGCATTTCTTCCTTGAGAAGGGTGGTGGCAGAGCTGAGGCCCCATGGGATTACACCCAGACACTGGGCACAGAGTTATGGGGCATGGAGATTCACTGCAGTGCTAGGAGTGGAACAATCAGAGCATCACCAAAGAGGTGGCAGCCTGCAGATGCAACGGCCCCTCCTCCCACTTGGACTGAGAAGGGTAGCAGGCAGACAGAAGTAGCTTTTACTCCAGAAAGCAGGTCCCTAGGTACAAAGCTCCAGTGCACCTAAGGGTCCCAGGTCCCTACCTGGCTTATCAGTTTTCAAGAGTTCCAAAACTCAAACTTTAGGCTGGCACTGGCTGGCCAGTAGAGCCCAGAGTCCTTCCTCTGACTAATGCAGGCCTACCTTCTCTCTTCCTACATTTCCACAAATACCTTATGAAAATTTGCCCCAAGACAGACACGGATCTAAGCACAGGGCCTCTTGACAGTAGAGGGAATTGGACTTGTCTTCATGGAGTGTGCCTAGAACTAGCCTGAGGCCTCGGAGGAAGAGAATCACCCCGGTCCATGTTACAGAGCTCACTAGAAACATAGAATAGACAAATCCCTTTCCACTGGTGAAAGTCAGCCTCCCATTGCCTCTCTGCCCTGTGGATCTTGTTGGCCCCTCCCATGCTTACCCACATACCCTCTTGCCCCCCTTCAGAGTAAAAGTCTTAAGAACCTAATGCCCACCCAATTCCCCCACTGTACCCAGAGCAGGGACAGAGTTTCTTGTAGCACAGCCTTAGGTGTCCATCATTCAAACAGCTCATAGGGACCAGCAGAGGTGAAAGTGACTTCCTGCCATCCCTCTGCTGCCTCCTGTGCAGATTGCCACCAATGATTGTGTCCACACTAGCCACATGGGAGAGGGCTGAGGTCCCAAGCCATGGATTCTGGAATCTGAGGCCCTGGGGCTGGGCCAAGAGCAAACATGCATAAGCGTTGTCGTTCCCCCAGTAAAGGTGAGCTGAGCCTTTGAAGCTTCTGTCCAGGCTGCAGACCTTGGACTCTCAAGATACCCTCCCATTACCCAAAAGCCTTCCTATGCAACTGCAAAGCAGGGTGCAGGAACAGCTCCTGGGTCCTTGGGCTGAGCTAGTGGTAGCTTTGCTCAGTAGCAGCTAAGAGATGGGCATATTACAGGGCTGGTCACAAACTAGGAGGATGCCAGTTTCCCATCCCGCAGGTAGCCAGAACCCATTGGACATAGTGAACAATACTGTGGACCACAGGCAACTATGACCAGGTACACAGGCAGGGCTAAGCTTCATTCTCTGCAGACCTGGGTAAGGTGTTCTTCCCAAGCAGAGGAAACAGCAAAGTGGAGAAGAGGGGAGACAGCGCTGACCTTCCTTCTCGGGTGCACATGCTCATGGACCAGGATGGTGGGGTGCACCTGTGGGGCCCAGGCTTAGGTACAACCTTCCCTGGACCCTTTAGAGACCAACCCCTCCCGACTGTGGCCTGGGATGAGGAGAGGTGGAACTTTGACCCTGTGTCAGTCCTCCTGAATGCAGGCTCAGGTGTGGAGCCCTTTCAACCTGTGTGGCCTTCACTGTGGAGAGACAGAGTCAACCTCTGGCTTCTAGAAGAAGCCATCTTCTCCTTCACAGAATCATACTATCTGAAGGTTCTTGGCAGCCTTATACTTCACCAGCCTCTGCCCCAACACTTTCTTTTTTATTTTTCTTTAGACAGGATCTCATGAATATAGGATGACCTCAAATTCTGTAAGATGCCAAGATGACCTTGAATTTCTGATTCTGCTGGGATGATAGGCATCACCATGCCTGGTCTATTTGGTACTGGGAATCCAAGTCAGGACCCTGGTTAGAGATAGAGTGCCATTCCATGACATCTCATCCTATCCCCACACCCCAACACATACTTATACGCTATTTCAGGGGTTGGGATTTGAACCGGGCACTGTTCTTCCCAGTTCTGTTCCCTCCATCAGGGGCTCAAAATGGAGACACTTCTCCTTCCCTGGTCAGCTGCACCCAGCCTCACTGTAGTGGGACAAGTTAATGACACAGGGGAGAGAGAGCCGGCGTTTGGGAACCGCAACTGAGGCTGGAGCCTTTCCACTCCATTGGGAGACACAGAGCTGACTGCTAGGGGTCTGAGAACTCGTGCTCGCTTCGGCAGCACATACACTAAAGGTCTGAGAACTCACGTCGAAATGGAGCGGGGCATCCACAAGTCAGCTCCAAATGGACACTGCTTCTGTTTCTGCTCCAGACAGGTGAGTCTAGGGTCTCCACACCCCACAGAAGGAACAATGCCTTACCTGGAAGCAGACACACCTAGTGAGTTCAGACGCACCTTGTAAGTTCCCAACGCCAGGGATGATTCTGCCTCTGCCTGCTCCCTCAGCATTTGGTCGCTTGTATCCAGGCACACAACTTCCTTTCCCTCATCACTTTTCCCCCAGCAAATTTACAGGAAGCCCATTTAAGACAGTCAGAGTGTCTGCATTTAATAACTCCATCCTGGAATACTGTCCAGACAGGTAATTTAGTGGCCTGAGGGGACACAGGCTGCAGGCAGCCTGGAGGTTTGGCTCGGCTCTGACTTCCAAAGCACACGGCAGATGAGGACGCTATCCTGCTAATGGCGGCTGTGACTTTTTACAAGGCCATTGAACACTTGGAGCTAATATGAAATTACCTAGAATGGTAACTGTCTCTGTCCCTAATAAATTCCCCAGGGGTCATCATATAAATGTGACCAGAGGAACGTAGTGTCTCTTCTGAGACACCCTATACAGCTTCTTCCACCTAGGACAAAACAAACAGGCGTCACCTAGCACAGTGGCCCTAAGTGACCAGGGACTTGTCTTCTCTAGGAGTCATGTCACTCCCTGCTTGGTGCAGAGGAGGGAAAGGCTAAGAGTTTAGGTTTGTTCCCCTGACTTGAGGAATGCCCCAAATGCATCACCTGCCATAGGAATCCATGTCCGGCTGATCTGGGGACTCAGGAAAAGCCAGGCCAGGCGCCAGGAAAGATGTAGGTGGCCCTGTCTCTGCGTCTCATCCCTGCCAGAGCCTGCCATTCTCAGCTTTATCTGGAAGAACTTGTGTCTGCACATCAGCAGACTACGAACTCACATCCAGGAAGGGGAAGGATGGGTACTTGGAGCTGAGAGGAGGCTGTGGAGTAGGGCAGCTGTGGCCTGCAGCTGTTCATCTAAGCTGAGTTCCCTGTACTGCTGCCTGTACAGTTCTCATCTGCTGGAAACCATCCAGAGGATTCCTGCCCTGTCTCCATGCCTGCGCTCGGGGGTGGGGGGGTCCCCTCAATTGATTCCTACTCAGACCCATTCCCCAGCACTTGGAGGACACCCAGTGGACTCAGGGTCTCTATCAGCACCTTGTTATTTTACGATACAGACCATGGCCTTGTGGGGTGCAGAATCAAGCCCAGAATCTTACAGGAAAGGTTTTAAGAACATTATTTGACCCGGCACAATAGCGTGTGCCCCCAGCCTGAAGCCTGGTTTCTATAGCCAATTCCAAACCAGCAAGCATTATATGATATCAGAAGAAGTAAAAATAAAGAGGACATTGCTCACAGGGCTGTAGGGAGGCACGAGGAACCCATCAGAGATTTGGGGACCAAAGGACAACCCCTAAGCCTGAGCATCGTGGAATCCAGAGAGGGCAGTACTCCACACTGACATGAGAAAGTCTTTCTAGGTGGGGCTGGGGAAGCCACCAGCTTTGTTCCCTATACCACCAGGTTGCTGGGACATCTGTTGAGCAAGCACACTGGAGGCTGAGACTGGCATCTGTGGTGCCAGTCATCTCCAGGTTAGAGAGCAGAGGGAGCGTGTGGAGAGTAACTGTGGAAAGGAGAATGAGCACACATGGACACTGCTGGCATACAGCCACTTGTCACTTGTGTAGGCACACATTCTCCTTTGTTCTCTGCAGAGAGCTCGTCACTTTTCCCACAGCAAATCAGGAAAGGATGACACACGGAAATGACCCACGCCAGCAGATATCAGAGCCCATTCTCCTCCGTCCTCAATTCAGGTCTGAGGCAGAGCGTGGTCAGAGGGTGGGAGGGTGATGTGGGATCTGTGGAGGATCTGATCTGGGGTTCCCCATTTAGGTGCGTCAAGGTCCTCTGATTCTGGGGCTCTCCTCTTTTATTTCCCCCGGGTCACTCAAGTGTGACCTCCCTAGGCTGCTCTGTCCACTGTCAAACTGGGCAGCCTTATTTCATTTGGGTGATGCAGTCAAATCCATCAAGACTTCTCATGTGTCCTCCAACTCGATGCCACAAGGGAAAAACAAAGCCTCTGGCTCCACTCTCCATGGAATGAGACATTCCCTGGGGCAATGGGTCTGAACACCCATGCCAACCCCAAGGAAAGAGCCAAGAGGCTGTGGGAACCAACAGCCATAGGGTTAGTGCAAGTCTCTTCGAACAAGGTCACAGCTGAGTCTTCTGACAAACTGACCAGCAGCAAGGTGAGGGCGAGAGGCCCCTGGGGGAGGGGCTGCTGTAAGGGAGAGGCAGGCCAGGAATAATGAGACTATAGAGACACTGTGGGTGGCCTAAGGCTAGTTTCTGTCCTCTCTGCCCCCTTGCACCTGTCATCGAAGGACAAAGGGGCTAAAACCATGAGTGGTGCTAAAACAGTGAGCTGCTGGGGAGGGGTCAGTGTAGTCCCTGCTGAGGAGCAGAGTGGCCAGATTTTCAGACGGCCATTTTCTCTCCATCCAATACCTTCCCAAGCCTTGGGCATCTTAGCAGGGACGGGGAGGAAGGGAGGAACTGGGTTAGTTGATACAGAAATACCTGGAATCCAGCTTCATTCCAGGTGGAGTATGGAAAATACAAGAAGTTAATTAAGAACTAAATTATCTAGAAGAAACATTCTGAGTGACATTTCCAAGTGGCAAATCATCGAAAGCAACAGCAAGCCGCAGCAGGGAGCCTTTCCACTTCTTTGACATGGGAATGCGGTACAGACCGCAAGTCCCTATCCAGCCACATTGACCCAGGAGATGATGAAATACAAATCCTCCTATCTATATCAGGCCCTGCTCAGTGGCTACCCCAAGATCCCTCCGATCTCTCCTGAGATGCTGGCAGGCCAGCGGGAAGGCTGGGGAGCCAGGGCCACTCATGGGAGCTTACGGCCTCTGCCCAGCAGCTCAGCTAGCCCTCCAGCCAGGCTTACCTCCTGCCACCCTGACGCCCCCCCCCCCCGGACTCCAGTGCAGCTGAGGCCTCCGGCTTCCCAGCTGAGGCCTCCGGCTTCCTGCTCAGCCACTCTGGTCATGGCTAATGGAGCGGTCGGTGGCTCCCTCCCCTGACTCCCTGTACCCAGGTCTCACACTCATCATTAGATGTCTTTATTTAGAGAGTTTCCTGCCCAGGTCTGCCCCCAGGGCAGCGTGTATTGATGCTAAATCCATCACTTAGTGGACCTGGGCATTTAATCAATTAGTCTGCATGGAGCCCCATGAGATGGGAAGGGTACCAGGAGAGGAGGCCAGGCAAGAAGAGCATTGAGAGTGGTCGGAAGGTAGCTTTTCCCTGTGGCCCTGTGGCATCTGGGCTCCAGCAGTGAGCTGTGTGTCCCCTGGGATGCTGGCATCATCGCAGAAGCCCACTGAGTGTTCCCTTTGCATTCATTCATTAGCTCCTGCATGCATCCAATAAAAACACATGCACGATGCCAGGCATGGCTCTAAGGGGGACGACACACAAATTTTGTTCATATTGAGCTTGTGATGGAATAAGTGCTTCTGGGGGAGGGGTGACAGTGGCAATTGTCATGATGATGACTATGGTAATGGTGATGAAGATAATTGTGGTGACAATAGTGGTAGTGATGGTGGTGATGGTGATAGTGGTGGTGACGATGGTGGTGACGGTGACCATGATAATTCCCCAGCTGTGGCCTGAGCCATGGAGGCAGCCACTGTTCTCCCACCTGGAGTAGGGGGCAGACTTGGTGTAAGCTGTCACTCCTGCACTATCCGAGTCCCCGGTCCAGAATGTGGAAGTTACATAGGTCTGGCTGATTCGGGCACAATGCTTCCCTGATCTGTGAAGCAGCGATGCACTGGGTATGTCTTCTACCAGGTGAGGGGCCCTGAGAGGTTTATCAAGTCGGGTGCTGGGGGGGCAGGGTGCCTGGGCACTCTCTTTCCTGTGAGTTGCTGGGACACGAGAACCTGTATCGGGGGCTGGGGCTACGGAGAGAAGATGGATGAGCACACAGCCATGGGCGTCTATAAGGGAGACAAGTGATGCTCCAGTCCCCACCTGAGGATTCCTGACAGTGGAGTGGTTGCTACGGTGATGGGGGAGGGGATAGGACCATGGCCAGGCAGTGTGCATTGATTGGCTCCCCTTGAAAGCACACACACAAGTCCTGGAAATGTCAGGTTTCTGTTGGGAACGCCAGCTGTGTCCTTTCGGTCTTCAAAGCGCCCCATCGATGTGAGTCTGGTCCCCAGTAGGTGAGGCCATGTCAAGGACCAGGACAGAGATGACAATAGATCCACTCAGAAGCACAGCCCACAGGTGCTGCTGGCCAGTGGAGGGGTTAACATAGAATCATGCTTGTCCTGCCGAGAAGAATGGCTCCATTATCAAAGCCCGGCTTGGTCATTCATCCATCACTCACTCATTCATTCATCCATCCATCCATCACTCACTCATTCATTTATCTATCTCTTCATCCATTCATCCTTCCATCAAATAGTGTTTCTTGAAAGTTGTGTCCCAGAGAAAGGGTGGCTATGAAGAACGACAGAGCCAGTCTCTGTCCTCGCATGTCAGGTAGTGTAAAAGGGACATGCGGGAGCACGATGCTCAGAGACGTTGGCTCTCTGAGGGAAGTCTGTCCCAGAGGAATGAAGATAGCATTAGAGAAGTCTGTGGCATCTGTGACACAGATGTGCTTCATGGAAGTTGCCATGCCTGGATTTCCTGCACTTTGCCCTCATCATCTTCCCCTTTCCTGAGTGCAGAACCTGAGATCCCAAGTCTCAGGGTCAGAGCCAGGTCCAGGTCCAGGTCCTTCAAAGCCTTCCCCTTGCCTGCCCCCTAAGCCCAACACAGCCATGAGAACAGCCTCTGCCTCCTCAAGATTCCCCTACCCCCAACGAAGGACTAGGCTTCCCCGAAGACACAGAATGGCACGGTGTGACCTGGGAGATGTTCCCTATGCAGTTTTGGGCATAAAACCCAGCCTGCACATGGTTGGTTCTTTGATAAAGAAAGTATTGAGCAGGTAGACAGGTCTGCTCTCCTGGTCCCCGCCACAACAGCCCTCTGAGCCTTGGGTAAGTTCTTGCCTCCATGTGTCTGTTTTTCTGTCTGCCCAGGGAAGCTGTGTGAGTAGTGTCCAACAAGAACCTGGAAGTGGGACATTGTCCAAGATCTCCTCCCAGGACAGATAGCAATAACGGGGACAGCCTAGAGATCTCTGAGTTCAGGAGCTGTCCAGGCCCTGTGCAGGAATATAGAAGGCAAGAAATGTCTACAAGAAAACAAAAAACAAGAGGCTAAATACTAAATTTCCAGACCTCTTCCATCCAGAGTTGCTGGTCCTCTGGGTCATCTATCCAGCCACTTACCATCCATCACTATCTGCCACTCACCATCCATCCACACCTCTATCCATCTACCCATCACTTACCACTCATTACCATCAATCCGCTATCCATCCAGCCACCTACCCATCTAACCCATTGGTTACCACTCATCACCCATCAATCGGCTATCCATCCAGCCACCTCTCCACCAATCCATCATTTATACATCCATTCATCTATTCATCAATTCACTCCTGGTCTATCCAGGTCTCTGCTCGAATATCACCTCCCCAGGAGGCCCTCCCACAAACACTCCTAATATAAATTCCCATCCCATTTTTCTTAATCCTAATCACCAAGAACAGAAAGTTAGAGCTTTCCCAGGATGGCTGCTGGGGAAACTAAGGACCAGAGATTGACAGGTCCCATCTATGGACAGAGTGGTCCAACTGAGAGATGAACGCGGTGCTCCTGGGTGGCATGCGGAGTTCCTCTTTCTAAGTTACCTGCCTGTCTTTTTAACAGAAGTGGGTCTGGTGATTCCAAGGTCAACAGAAGCCAGTCACATCTCCATCGCGTGGTGAGGTGATAGCTCCTGGATTTCTGCATTCATATCGCTCCGATTGCTGCTGGGGGGGTGGGTCTGTCTCCAGACTGAGATCTTCTGAGTAGGAGTCGGCCTCCATGGTTCTCAGCCCATCCGGTGTCTAAAAAGAGCCTGGGACTGGTGGACAGCCACATCTGCTCCCCACAGCTGTCTCCCCTAACCTGCTGGCATCCTAAGACACTGGAGAGTCCTAAGGTGTCCCTGTCCTTTTGGCCTGGAGAGAGTAGGAAGCTGTGGGCATGGCGGTTCCTCTGTCTCTGCCCTGGGTCACAGTGCTAGGTGCCTCCTGTGTAGGTTGGTGATAACTACCCATGTGCCCTCTGCCCTACCTTGGCAGCTGCCAGGCATCCATCCCTTCCACCTCTCCTGGCAGAGCAGACTTGCAGTGAGCAAGTGCTGGGTTTCAGTAGTGGGTTTCTTGCTTTTCTTTGCTCTTAACTTTTTCTTTTTTTTTCTTTCCTTCCTTCCTTTTCTTCTTCTTCTTCTTCCTTTTTTTTTAAAAACGTTTTTATGATCCTGGGGATTGGAGCCAGGCCCTTGAGCATGCTGGGCAAATGCTCTCCTGTGGAATTCTTGCGTATTAACCCCGAGTCTCCCCACCCTTTGAAATCATCCCCCAAATGAACGTCACATCCCTCCCTCTCTCAGGCTTCTGCGTCTCCCAAATCGGAAACCTGCACATCCGTGTCACCTGCCTCCCAATCTCAGCCTGCATTTTAACAAGCCCTCCCTTCCCCAGAAGCTGTGCTCATTACGCCCAAGGCATGCTGCTGCGAGCATTTGGCTCTCACACCTGCTGCACACCAGAGCCTCCCAGGGACCTGGAACGGATGCCTGCTTCCCTCTGCCAGAAATTCTCAGCTAATTGGCTTGTGGTGGGGACTCCGTTAGGCTCCCAGGTGAACCCAATATGCAGCAGAATTGGCGAATCACCGGCTGAGAGGCAACCAGAGAACTCAGACAAAAGGACGGTCACGCCGAAGTGGGTGGAGCCCAGATGGGCAGCATGTGGCAAATGAACCGAAAGTGGCTGCATTTCCCACCAAAGGCCAGCAGGTGGGGCTGGAGGAGAGGGCCTGCCACCAGAGCCTGGACAGTGTAGGCTGGACCCCAAGTGTTTTAGGGTTCTCTAGGGGAAGAGAACAGATAAAATGAATGTATATTAAAGAGACATTTATTAGCTTAGCGTCCAGGATACAGTCTGGGTACTCCAACAATGGCTGTCTCTCACTAGAGAGGCTGAGAACCTAGTAATCATTTAGTTCGCAAGGCTGGAAGCCTCTGCAGTCTCCATCTAGTTCTGTAGGCCCGGGGGATTTCTGGAAAGTTATTGTCCTCTAGGCCTACATCAGAATCCCAGTAAGTTGGTTCGAACATCAGTAAAGGAAAGCAGCAGCAACAGGATAGATGAGGCTGCCAGCGAGAGTGAATGAAAGCAGGCAAAAAAAAAAAAAAAAAAAAACCCAAAAAACAGGGCTGGAGAGATGGCTCAGAGGTTAAGAGCATTGCATGCTCTTCCAAAGGTCCGGAGTTCAATTCCCAGCAACCACATGGTGGCTCACAACCATCTGTAATGGGGTCTAGTGCCCTCCTCTGGCCTGCAGGCATACACACAGACAGAATATTGTATACATAATAAATAAATATTTTTTTAAAAAAAACCAAAAAGCAAAAGAGCAAAGTTTCCCTCTTCCCTGTCCTTTCCTCTGGGCTGCCATCAGAAGGTGCCACCCACGGTTAAAGTGGGTCTCTCTACTTCAAATAATCTACTGGAAAAAAACCTTCGCAGCTTGTGCCCAGTAGCTTCCTTTTTAGTTGATCCCAGCCTGGTCAAGTTGGCACCAAGGTTAGCCATCACACAAAGTACACTTGACTGGATCCATCACCACCCTGTGTTCCTGTGGCTTTTTAAACTTTTATTTATTTATTTATTTATTTATTTATTTATTTATTTATTTATTTATGTGTGTGTGTGTGTGTGTGTGTGTGTGTATGCCTGCTTGTCTGTATGTACTCCACATACCTGCAGGTGCCAAAAAGGCCAGAAGAGGGTATCAGATCCACTGGAAAGGCAGTTACAAGTGGCTGTGAGACAGTGGGACCAAGCCCAGATCCTCTGCAACACTCCTTTGTAAACACTCACACTTGTGCACACTGCCACCATTCACACTCTGACCAAAGGAAGGCTTTGATGTCCCTCTGAACCTCAGCCATTCCCATGGGATTGACGGAGGCATTGGTTCTTTGACATGGCTGTGTCCATGTTAACAAAACACACTCCCTCAGAACTCCATCACTCTTTATGCACTCACTCAGGGCTTCCTTCACTCCCCACCTGTCTGGAGCAGCTGACTTCTGCTCAGGGAGTGCTCAGAAGCACCTGTGTGATTGCCTGGTGGGATGCCCAGTGGAATGCTAGATGCTTGATCTAGCTTGATCAAAGGAGGAGCCACTGATGTCAAGTTGATTGTGTGTGGAGGTCCAACTACAAATAAAGGCCACTGATAAGGTTAGACATGGCCTTTATGACGTCTGTACCCCAGTCCGATTTCTTTTGGAGAAGTACCTGACTTCCAGACAATGCAAATGAAGTCACCAACATCTATCCATATATCTATCATCCATATACTTATCCATCCATTCATCCATGGATGCATTCATCACTCATCCATCTGCCCCTCTATTCAATTATCCCACACCCATACTTAACAAACATATATTTATCTATATATCTACCTGTCGTGTACCCATCCTCCATTTATCTCCCATTCACCTGTTTATCCTTCCATCACCTACCCATACATCCATCCATACATCATCCACCCACCCACTCAACCATCTGTCCATTTACACATCCACTGATCCATATATACATCTATCCATCACTTACCCATCTATCCAATATACCTTCATGTATCTACCTATCACTCATCCATCATCTGTCTGTCCCTCCTCCAATCCACCCATCCATCCATCAGTCCACCACCCATCAACATCCCAGCACTCATCCACCCATCCAGTCTACCTTTATACATATCTACTCATCCATCATCCCTCCATCCATCTTTATTCTAGCCATGCGCTCATCCACCCACCCCTACACCAATCTGTTTACCCACTTATACATTCACCTATTCATTCATTCTCTCATTTTAAAAGCTTTCATTGTATGTCTTAGACACAGATAGGCAGCTGCTGGCTTTGTAAAGGTCCATGAAAATAGAGGCTCTGCTTTCTGAGACCCTCCATGTTTTATCACAACAAAGATCAGCTTAAGATGTTTTGAGAAAGAGACTACAAAGAGTGAGTGAAAGAGGATGAAAGAGTAGTGGTTTTTGCTGTAGTACAATGGATAGGAGGGATGAATGGATGGATGGATCGGTGGGTGAGTGGGCAGATGGATGCATGATGGCTGGCTGGCTGGCTGGCTGGCTGGCTGGCTGGATGGATGGATGGATGGCTGGATGGGTTGGTGGGTGGACAGATGGACAGATGAATGGACGGATGGACAGACGAATGGTTGGGTGGGTGGATGGATGTGTGGGTGGGCAGATGGATGGATGGATGGATGGGTGGATGGATGGATGGATAGATGGATGGATGGGTTGGTAGGTGGACAGATGGACAGATGAATGGATGGATGGTTGGGTGGGTTGATGGATATGTGGGTTGGCGGATGGATGCATAGATGGATGATGGATGGATGGATGGATGGATGGATGGATGGATGGATGGATGGATGGATAAATAGGTGACTGGGTGGCTGGATGGTTGGATAGATGGATGGAGAGATGGGTAGGAGTTTAAGTAGGTAAGTGGGTGGCTGGATAAATGGATGAACAGACAGGTGGGAGGATGGCTGATGGATAGGTGACAGATAAGGCTTCTGTGAGCTCTTCCATGTCTTTTCATCTAGTCAACCAACAGCATTATTGAGCTTTGACAGCCCCTGTACTCACTTACTTATTGGTTTGAGAAATGCCTTGTCCTGTGAGGAACCACACAAAGAACTAGCACTTATGAGGAAAAGAAACAAGAAAATTGCTACTGGGACCAGTGGGGATTTCTATGGCCTGTGTAAGTTCCTCTCTAAGTTATTCTGACTCCCCTCTTCCCAGACACTGCCCACACAGTGCTAGGTCAATGATTTCATAAAGGTCTGTGTTTGCAGACCTGTGGTGTGGGGTCCCACAGAAGCGTAATACCTCTCCAGAACCACATGGTTGGGAGGAACTAAGAATGTATTCTAAGAGAGCAAGGGTTACTTGTCACCAAAGGTGGAGGATGCTGGGCTGATGAGTGCTAAGTCCTGGTGTGAATTCATGACCCATGGCCATTCCGTAATTATAAGGGGCCAATATTGATTGTCAATGGGATCTAGGATTGCCTAGGGACAAGCCTTCTAGCACACCTGTGGGGGATTATCTAGGGAATGCCTGTGAAGAATTGTCTAGATTAGGTTCATTTGGGTAGGGAAGATCCTCCTCAACTGTGGGTGCTACCAATCCATGCATGGATGTCCTGGGATGAATAAAAAGGAGGAAGTGAGCTGAGTATCAACCTTCATCACTTCCTGCTTACTGCATATGAATGTAATGTGACCAGGACTTCCTGTTCGCATGGTTATGCCATGCTGGACCACAGCACCGTGAACTGTAAGTCAAAATAAGCCCTTCCTTCCTTCTTTGTTTCTGTCTGGTGTCTTGCTGCGGCAATAAGGCAAGTAGGTAACACAGTCACCAGCCTGAACAGTGAGTACAGAAACCTAAGCGTCATAGCCCATTTGAACTCCTTGGCCCCATGACTGTGGCAGCCACAGCCATGATACAGAAAGATTTGTGTGTGTGTGTGTGTGTGTGTGTGTGTGTGTGTGTGTGAGAGAGAGAGAGAGAGAGA
>NC_022010.1:19428171-19457153 GCF_000317375.1 Microtus ochrogaster
AGAGAGAGAGAGAGAGAGAGAGAGAGAGAGAGAGAGAGAGAGAGGCCAAGGAGGCAGATTTGGTAGCTGTCAGCCCCTATACCACAAGTAGACATGGCACCGCCACCAGATGAGAAGAAAACCCGGCCTCAGATCTGTTCTCCAAACTCAGTGGCCATGAGAACCACCGGAATCCCATGTATTCCAGGAACCACACTGGCAGTCACGCTGGCTCTGAAGTGTGTCCTCAAGCCACAGGCTCTGCTGCTCCTCACAAGGGATTCGAGTCACTCACTGGCATCATCAATGAAGACAATGCCCTCTATCTCCCGACTGTCACAGAGGAAGCCAACGGCACTAGGTGACTTGCTGGGTCATCCATGTTCCTGAAACGGGTGACAGACACTCCTGGAACGTCAGCTCTTTGCACCATTAAGTGACTGCCTCCTCCTTCTGGGTTAGCACTTTGGATCTAGGTGTGTGCATGGGGATGTCAGCGTCTGAGGAATACTGATCAGGAGGAGGAAGCCAGAGGCAAAGTCTCTGTGATTGCATCTCAGGCTGTGTCTGAGATGAACCATTGTCTGTTCTCTGACAAGCCGGGGGACGATTGCTCTCGGAAGCGAGACCATGTCAAGGGAAGACAGCACATCCAGATGGAAATCGGTACCCCACCTTTGTTTCTGACCTCTGTAAGCACAAATAGGACTGCAATCAGCCAGACGCTTGTGGTCAGCAATGGTCAGTGGCAGGGTTGAGTCTGGACTTGTCGGGGACCTGTGTGAAGCCGACATTCATGGAGTTCTACTTACAAATCCGCTAGAAGCTGCTGGGGACTGAGGAAGGGCTGCACATAGCAGGCCCTGGGGAGAGTCATGTGACAGCCTGGGGGAGGACTATAAAAGGAGTAGACCCGCTTGGGGCTGCCCTGGCATTGGAGATAATGGCAGCCACAACCAGGTCACTATCTTCATTTGCCTTACTCTGACTCCATTTAAGATGCCCTTGCCCTCATGGCCTTGACCTCCCTTCTCCATGTGTCCACCGAGACCCTGATCTAGCTTGGGGGAGCTGATGGCCTACGGTGCCAGGGACAGGATGGCAGCTCACAGCTATGGCATTGGCTTCACCCAGCAGATACAGCCATGTGCATTTTTAATGCCTCTGCTGGATAAGAGGCAGACTAGCTGACTCTCCCTGCTCCCTTTAGCTGTCTACTCTCTGCTGTGGTGTCTGGCCTGGGGTGGATACTGAGAAGTGGTTGCCAGCCTCTGGTCACATGTCTGTGAGTAAATGGATAGAATAGCTCATCCACAGAGCTCACCACACGGTGTCAGAGACCAAGGGAAGAAAAGCTGCTGGGGGCGGGGGGCTGGGCATGGGACTTTATGTGGAAAGGGGGGGAACACATGAGTCACAGGAGGTGTGTGCCAAGGCCTGTCACAGCTGCTCGTGATGTCCAACAGGAGAAACAAAACTAATAATGCCCCATCTGCAGAGTGCCCTCACGCTGGGGCATAAAACACCAAAGCAACAGTTTCCAGCTTCTTCCCCATGCCGCCAGCTGTTGTCGGTTCCGTTTTCACCTTTGAATTTGTGACCTCCAATCACTTCTAGGAAAACGAGTCTCACGACTGAAAATCCCAGCTTGTCTGAACTTGACTTCCCTTCTCCAGCTTATCGGGGACCATCTGTGCAGGCTGCTGTCCATCTCTTGAGTTCCCTCACCTGCCTGGAACTGGTTGCCGTCACAGATGGAAGGCTGTCAGTGCTGCGGACACACCCTGGAGCTCTGGGGCAGGGCTGCATCTCCCGGAGTCCATCCCTCTGCAGAAGCTTACAGCCTCCTGGATATAGCTGGATACATTGTATCCCAGAATAAAGACACAACCCAGTATCCCTTGCAGAAGGCACCATCATGTAACCATGGACTGTCGAGTGGATGAGAGAGAGGATAGCAGGCAGCCCTTCCCAGTCACTGCCAAACTCTTCCTCTTCCTTCTCCCCAAGGGAGCTGTATGCTCAAGAGCTATGCTGGATCCTGTGGTAGAGAGAGGATTGGCCAGTACTGCTGTCATAAAGCAGTAGAGAGCCTGGGACTTCAACATGGGCGTGGGGGTCATACAAATCTGTCACTCATGCCTGATTGCTGATGACAGAGGTGATATCTGTTACGTTGAAGGCACTCTTACCTGGGAGCAGCGACTCCACCGTCCAGTGCCTGCCACCAATGAAGCCACAGGTTCCCTGCAAGCCCAGGTTCGTGCTACCTCATGATGCCAGTCGGCCTTCCGTCATGTACAAAATACCTACAGTAATAGCTTAAGGGGGAAGGTTTACTTTGGCGCTGGCAGTCAGAACTTAGGTCCGTGGTTAATTACCCACATTGATTTCTGGACTTGTAGACATGGAGAGCAGAAATGGCTCAGTGGTTAGGAGCCCTGAGTACCCCTCTGGAGGACCTTGGTTCAGTACCCAACACCCACATGGCAGCTCACAAGTGTCTGCAACTCCTGTTCCAAGGGATCCAGTGCAGCAGGCCTGCACATAGTGCTCATATATGTTCATGTAGGCAAAGTATTCATATACATAAAATAAAGTAAATCTTTTAAAAATTAAAGGAAAGAAAGAAATGGAGGGTAGGCAAGCTGTTCACATCATGGTAGTCGTGATAGCAGCCAAGAGAGGAGGAAGCCAAGAGAAGAGAAAAACACATTTCTCCCCCCCACCAAAAAACCCTGACTTCTTCCCTCCAGGTTTTCCCTAAAGGTTTCACGATCTTCCAGAAACACTATACTCTAGAACCAAGCTTTTGGCACAGGAGTTCTGGGGTGCCCCAGATGCCAGCCACAGCATCGGGAAGGCATGTCTTCTGGTCCCCAGGAGCACTCACCCCTGCCTCCTGCGCTTCACATGCTAAGCACGAGCTCTGATTGAGACTTTCTGTTTTGCTCAGGGGCTTCAGCCAGGAACCCCAACCCTCCTGGAGTGGCCCCAGCATGTCAGCCCGGGCTGCTCACCAAGAGTGCAGCATTGGCCGGGTGGGTGGCACCTGCCTGGATGTTTCCCTCAACCTGAGTCAGCCAGCCATCCTGGGATGAGTGCTGTGGGCCTTGGGCACGTGACCACCCAGAGCCTCTAGTCATTTGTCAATGAAATGGAGGACACTAGAGTGCTATCTCACTGTGATGTGTCACAGTGAGCTGACAAACCATAATTGTCCGTACAGTGGCAGGCAGATAGTGGGCCCATGAGTGATAGGGACTATTGCCATTGTGTAGGGATGTCTGGTCTCTCTGATTCAGGTCTGAAAACTTTATATGTAATCAAAATCCTCAGTTTAATAAAACAACTTTGAATCAATGTTTACTGAAGAGCAAGAAGTTCAGCAGATCCCAAATGGGAGCAGACAAAATCCATTTGATCCAAGGAAGGGTGTAGCCAACTCTTAAGTGGCCAAGAAGATTCCTTATGTTGTACAGCGAGCTCCAGAGAATGGAGGACCAGGTCAGACACAATTAGGAGTTAGCAGGAAAGAAATGTCAACTACACAGAGGGTATAAAGACTTGTGTGTCAGCCTGCCTACAGCGTGGATGCCAGCTCTACCAGGAAATGGCTGGGCGCTGGGCAAAGGATTTGATGTCTAGGGGCCTCAGTTCCTTGATCTGCAAAACAGAGAAAATCAGATCTGGCTCTAGCTGAGATGCAGCAGGATTCAGGGGACAGATCGCAATGTTCCCAGCAGAGCTTGGCAGAGCGGGTGCCTGGGCTAAAGTAACCATGATGCTTCAGCAGAGACCCCCATCTCTGTCTCTACTTCAGTGTGACACAATTTATAAAGAGCCAGGTTCTCCACAGAGCCTCCCATGAGTCGATGTCAACCTGGGCACAAGAACCATACAGGGATAGCAAGAACATTCCGCAGCCAAACAACCAGGAGCAGCGACTGACATTTCCTACACACCTGCCACAGACTAGTAGACCTGGGCTACACCTTGCACATCCACAATCATCCCAATGGTTCTGTGATTGTCCTGCAGGGATTCCATGTTCACAGAGGAGGAAACTAAGGCAGGAGATGGAGAGGCTTCACAAAGACCACATGTGTAGCAGAACAGGAGACAAGATTCTAACAGGCTGCACAGGCTGGGCAAAAGGACTTTTCAAGGCCACTGCTACCTTGGCTTGTCCCCAAGAAGTGCACACTTTCCCTTTTCCCTTCCCAAGGAAGTGTACATGATGGAGACTTAATTTAGCTAGCTTACCCCATCTGTTCCCAGTCCACCCAACGCATTTGTTTGACCGGGCTGGCTGCTCCGTTTCAGGAACGGCATGCCCCAACCCTCTCTCTGCCCCACTTTCCTATGAAAGGGGTGGGTGGCCTCTGGCTATGCGGCCCTGTGGACAAGGCTAGGCAGCCGAGGAATGATTACACAGGGACGAGGAAGCTGCCCAGAGCAATATCAGGGCTTCATTGCTGCATGCAGAGGAAGCAGATGCCAGATGGGCAAAACACGGCACAATATGCATGACGGGCCACCTGATCACGGTGAAGGTACGCAGGTGACCCCGGGGAAGCAAATATGAACATGGTCCCACCTGGCCTAGGGTTATGTTATTTTTGACATGGGAATGCCCATGACGGGTCGCTCCCTTATTAAAGAAGAGATGAGACTGTGATGGCAATCCTCTGGAGGCTCCTGGGGACAGGGAGGAATCAAAGCTGACCTCTACCCCGCCAGCTGGAAGCATTCATTTCAGCCCGTGCAGTCAGAATGTATTAAAGCTACAGGAGTTAAAATGGGAACAGCAGGGGTGACGGGGAGCCAGAGGAGAGGAGGACACACTAGGGGTCCCATGAAATACAGGTCCCTGCATCTTTAGCTGCAGCGAAAGACTTCATCAAGAACAGGTCCTCCTAGAGAGTTGATCTCCATTATACCCAGGCTAGGTCTCTACTGTAGCCCTTCTGTGACCCAAAGCAACTCCCCTAATTCTAGATTCCTTACATTCCGTGGCCTCTGTTGGGTTTAACTATTTACTTGTACCTACCTGGCTAGGTGTTGGGTTAAGTTAGAAAGTTCTAGAAGGATTTTTGTTCGCCCACCGGCATTGTTCTCAGTACCATAGAAAAACAATCACTAAAGGTCCCCAGAAGTTAGGTTGGGATCTTTTTATTAGCAAGGATTATTGGGGGAATATATCTGTGTCACGAAGTAGCATCACTGGGTGGCTCTCCATCAGCTGAGTGATTTCCAGTCCAATGTTATAGGCTACTTGAGTTTGAGGTCTCTTATATAAGTACCAGTGGAGCAATGGGTCTAACCCAGTGGTTCTCAGCCTTCCTAATGCTGTGACTCTTTAATACAGTTCCCATTTTATGATGACACCTTCCCCCAACCATAAGATTATTTTCATGGCTACTTCATATCTGTAATTTTGCTACTATTATGAATCAGAATGTAAATATCTGATCTGCAGAGTATCTGATAACGTGACTCCCAAGAAAGGGCCATTCGACCTCCAAAGGGGTCATGACCTACACGTTGAGAACCACTGGTCTGATCTGAACCTGGGGGCTGCTTGTCCTCAAAGCCCAAGCAGCCAGAGCCTTGGTGAGGGTCCCTCTGAGCCTGAGCTTGAGGGTTAGGTCCACCTTGCTCTCTGCCTCTCCTTCCTCCCTCTCCTCCACCTCACAGAAAGAGGATGAGAAGCACACCTTTGGATCTGCTAATTCCCAAAAAGGGAGCCAAGAAACTGTTCTGTGGGGCTTCAGGATGCACGTGTGGCAGTGTCACATGACTCTGGCATCAAACTGGCATCTGGTGGAATGGCAGGTGGTCACTGAGAGAGATCAAGATGTGATGTGCCTGTTCCACAACACCACAGGGACCTGTGACCCATGATCCCTTCGAGAGAACTAACAATCCCAGAGGCCTGCAGAGGCTCAGAGTTCCCACCACCATGGTTCCCTCCACCGCTGTAATCAGAAGCCTGGCTAGCCCAGCCCAGGCTGCTGAGCCCAGGGAACGAATGAATTTGCCTGCTGATATTTGTCCAGCTCTAACTCTGACCTGGGCCCTCTTCTGGACGCTGGGAACATACTAGATCAGATAGAGCCCTACCCATGCAGACCACTTCCTGGGTCCCCGGGCAGGCTGAATCTCTCACGTAGGTCTCCCCAAATGGTCAGCCAGCAGTAGCCTCTTGGCTGCAGTGAGAAAGGGAACAGTGACATTATCCCCTCAGTTGGCACTGCATCCTCATACTGCCACAGTTCCTGCCTCACCCTAAGATGCTAGCACCAGCACCCTTTGATGGGCCTCATCTGGAGAGTGAGTCTCTGACCACGGGGAGAGGGGAAGTTTCCATGGTTACAGAGAGAAAGGAAACGGAAAAGAGACCCAGATAACTGAGGGATTCAACCACCTCAGGCAGGGGCATTTTTTGCAAATTTATGGGAAACTCAGATTCTCAGAGTTACATTGCCTTGGGTTCTGATCATGGTTTTATCACTGAGTTACAATAAAGCAGATGGACACATGTCCCTTGGTGGGGACGGGGGTGTCCTTGACTTTCCGTTTCCTCCTCTGTGAAGCAGGAAAGTCCACGGCACTGGCCTCCTGGATTTCCGGATGGTAGAAGGAGCTCAAACATGCGGACAGTATAACCTCCACCACCATCGCTCACAATGCTCACCAAAGGCTCACAATGCAACACCACTGCCCTCCCCCATCACTCACTTCCTGAAACCCTTGGTGCTGAGTCTGACCCTGAGTGGGCTCCAGCGCCCGCATCACATCTCCCAGGCGCTTCCAGCGAAATCACCTGCTCCATTTCCGGCTATGGTTTCCTCTGCTTCCAGGCCAGAACGATTTTCTGCCACACTAATGAAATGGCAGTTCCTCCTTTAGAACACTTTAGCTGGAATGGAATTGGAATTTAAAGAGGAATACGGAGGGAGCTTGTGCTGGGGGCGTGGATGGTGATAGATAACAGGGGACACGGCTATTGGAGAGATGAGACTAAGTCAATTTCTTCATCCTGCAGAAGGGGAAACTGACGCTGAGAGGAAAGAGATTCCCCTGGGCCAGGGAGTCAGGCTGAGGGAGAGCTAAGTCTAGCACTGAGATGTCTGACCCCACTGTGTGTGTCACTGCAGGTGAGCAGCTGTGACACAAAGAAGGACCAGGTTGCTTCTTGGACCCTTGTGTCTGTGGGAGGCCAGGCAGCCTCTCTCCCCTTTGCTGGATGCAAATTCTCCAAGCAGGGGGCCTCTGTTTATAGCGTGGCTGAGATTGACTCTTAAGTGTTCCCAAAAGCCTAGATTTAGAGTCCAGGCTTGGTCCTCCAGCCTGTGGTGCTAAGGAGAGATGGAGCCTTTAGGGAGTGGGGGTGGGGGTATGGAAATGTGTGTGGGTGCATTCTCTCTCTCTCTCTCTCTCTCTCTCTCTCTCTCTCTCTCTCTCTCTCTCCCCACTCCCTCCCTCTTCCCTGGCTGTCCTAAGGAGAACTGGCTTCCTCCCTACTCTCCCACCATGGTGTTCTACCAAGATGAGCAATGTTGCTGGCACCCAGAGCCAAACAAACCATGACAGTACTGCAGTGTGTCCTGTCACTCCTTGCTGCCAGGTACAGCAAGAGATTGGGACATGGGGACACATAAGCCTTGAAGGTAGGAGGGCCGCTACATATTCTCACCAACAGGGAGGCCCAACCCAGGCCACAGGGACAAGTGCTCAGATGGCTGAGAGTGACTGTGGTAGCTGGGAGGGGGGACCGTTACCTGGGCCAGGGACACTCTGGAGGACAGAGGGGGGAAGTGTGTGGCCTGGCAAGAGACACTCAGCAGTGAGGCCCGGAGGGGATGGTGTCTGCTCAGCAGAGAGAGGATGTTTACAACACAGTAATTCACGAAAATAAATGTGTTATAAACAGAAGGGATTTAATAACAACACCACAGGTGTTCGTGCCCAGAAGACAGGGAGAGAGAGCACTGAGCAAGGCTGATGCACAGGAAGATGGCACCAAGCCCCGCCTACGACCAGCCCAGTAGGAAGGGAATCTCAGGAAAGGGCCTGAGCAGCCACATTCATTGCTGGACCCAGAGAAAACACCGCCTCCTACTGACAACCATAGTACTTTATAATCCCCCAAATGGGGAGGGATCACGGAGGAGAGAGAGAGAGAGAGAGAGAGAGAGAGAGAGAGAGAGAGAGAGAGAGAGAGCGCTTGAGACCAGGATGTGGGCAGGGACCTATGGAGTGACGCCTAAAAAGTGGGTGAATTCAACCTGCGCTCTAGAGGGACTAAGAGAAGATGGAGAAAACAGAGCAGGAAGGTGACTGAGGGACACTCAGGGACCCATGGAGGTGACCAAGGTCGTGCTTCCTCCCTTGCCTGTTTAGGAACCCATCCGTGTCCACCCATGCATGCATTCCTACCTCTCTGAGGCCCCAGGTTCTGCAGGAGCTCCTGGGACAGATGCGCGCCCCATCCACAGCCCTGCTGTGGGTACAGTTAAGATGATGGATGGAGCTGAAGCCAGGCCCTTGGAGTCAGCATTTTTGTCTGTGTTCCCTATTTATTTTCAATTTCACCTCAAGCCTAAGTGGTTTTGGAGTTGGGAAATGTGGACTTCATCCACAGAGGCAACCTTGTAACAAAACTGGGAAGGAAGGAGAGACTATTTGGTGCCCTAGATTCAGAGTGAGCCCTTCCCTGTTACCTGGGACTGAGACATTGTATCCCGGAGCTTCAGTCTCTCTTGGCCACAGCTCATCAGGTTTCGTCCAAGGTCCTGGTTCTGACCTTTCTGGACAGTGTCCACTTCTGCTGGACACTCTGGGCATGTCCCTGCAATGATATGGGATACTCCTCTGTATGCTGTGAATATGTTTTATGACCATTGATTAATAAAGAAATTCTGTGGCCTATGGCAGGATAGAATACAGCTAGGCAGGAAATCTAAGCAGAGACAGAGAGAAAAGGAAGACAAAGTCAAGGAGACACGAGAAGCCGCCAGAGAAGCAAGATGTGCGGTCACAAGCCACGAGCCACACGGCAAAAATATAGAATAATAGAAATGGGTTTAATTTAAGTTGTGAGAGCTAGTTAATAATAAGCCTGAGCTAATTGTAATTAATATAAATTTCTGTGTGATTACGCAGGACTGGGTGGCCAGAAAACAAAAGCACAGTTTCCAGTTACACCTGCAGCCCAGTACATGGGGTCAGGAGCTGTCTTTTCCTGTTATTCAGCTTCAAAGGCATGTCCACATTGAAGGCTAATTTCCAGGACTCATGGGAGCCCATAGGAAGAAGCAAAAGCAGATCCAATCTAGACAAGACAATTAGAGGAGATCCTGTCCTATGGAAGATGGACAGTTATCTGGCTGTCTTGACAGCTGTCTGTTACGCAGTGAGGGTAGAGTTCTCGTGTGGGTTGATATCAATACACCGAACATGGACTTTGTCCCATCCTTGGCACAGAGGGCAAAACTGCTGGTCACAATTACTTTAAAGACATGTCAAGTCCCCGGTGACACAGGGACACCAAGGTTCTGCGGCATGTATGGAGGTCAATGTCAACACATACAGAGGACCCTGAATTACTGCATAACTCCTCTCAGAGCAGGAAGCTCATATGCAAATGTCATTTTTCTATTTAGCTCAAATTTCTTCTCCATTTTTCTCCCTGCAAGCCGTTTTAATTCATGAGACTTATCAAGGGTGTGAGGAGAGACAAGAGCTGTCCTTCATGCAGGGGCAATCAACACGGCTTAGAAACACATGAGGCCTTTTTCTTGTCTGTCCCACTGCCCCTTATAGACCACTACAGTGCAACCCGTCATCCTCAGTGAAGACCTGGAGCTCAGGTATTGTTGGTGCCTTCCACTCTCTGAGCTCTCCTTGAAGTAGGTGCCTTGATCGTTCACCATGACTGGAGTGGCAAATGAATCACGTGGTGGCTGTGTGTGTTTTATAGACTAGGGAATGGAGACATCTAAAGCATCTTTCCAACAGGGCCCAGCAGTGAGGGATCAACCCCAACCTGTGTTGTTTGGACTTGGGACTGTCTGGTGCATGAGACCTTTGAGCTCACTGTTACTGTCAAATGACATCTGGATCTAAACTCCTTTGGGGTGTGCTGGTTGTCACCCTTCATGGGCACTCGCATGCAGAGGGAGAGTTCCAACCAGCCCCTGGGAGCTATGTCTGCTACAGGGAGGGATTAAGGATGCTCCCCCCCAGGTCCTGGTGCCTTCCCTTTGTTCAACCCCAGCTGAAAAGACCCATCTGAAGTCTATGTATGCCCTTCAAAGGCCTGATCCTCCTGTCCCACTATGTCCCGCATCTCATCAGATTGAGGAAGCAGAGAGCTAACCCTATGAAAGCTAGGGTCTCCAGACTGCCTGCATCTATCAGCTAGGAAGCCTAACACACTGGTCCCAGGATCAGCCAGTTCCAGAGGCAAGAGTTAGTAGATCTTTAGAAGGACCCAAAGTCCACTGAGACCCAGGGAGGCTCAGATTGCTGAGGTCCAGCTTCATGTGGGCAGAAGCCCCTCATTCAGGATACACTTGACCTAACAGGCTCCATCTTGGGGATAATGTCACCCCAGGGCTGGTGTCTCCAGCTTTCCTCTCACATGCCCTAACATTGGAACTTCATTTCCTACCCAACCAGAGCCCAGGGCAGTTTGACCCAGCAGGCTGGGTTCCCAGGAGGCACAGCACAGAGGTCAGCAGCCCGGGGCTCTTCAAGCCAGGAGGTGGGTGTCCTCTTCCCCCCAGGCTGAGCAGTTCACAGCTCTCCCTGCCTCTCAGGGTCTCCGCCTCACCTCATCACAGAGCTGGCACCACAGGTCTGGATACAAAATGTCCATTCAACAGAAACTGATAAACTCTGACAGCAGGTACCACCTTTCCACACCAGGAATTTCAAGGTCAGAGTTCATGTTCACAAACACTTGGTCATGGAAGCTGGACATCTTAGGTCAAACCCATGTTAACACACATCCTTAACCTCCAAAAAATATGGCAAATCCAGCAAAGGGTAAGGGGCCCTTGTGCCCGACTTGATCACCTCTGCTCAGACAATCTGGGATCCAGGGAGGTTGACTATGGACCCAGAGTCGAGTCATTGGCCCCTTACAGCAGTGAGCATTGCTTACAGGAGCTGGAGAGGCTCACCTGGTCTCCAAGCCCAGCAAGGATGAATGCCTGGCTGTTAGCAGCAAGGACTAAGCCATGGATAGTGTGGGCTCCAAAGAAGCAAGTCAGTCCTAGAGTTACAATGATCAACATAACTGATAACCTGCCAATCAATACAACAGACACTTTGCCAGTTAACACAACAACCTGCCAATCGCCAGAAAAGGGAATTTGCCAATCAATGTAACAGAGAACCCATGGTGCCCCTGTGGGGCATGTCTCACCAAGGATCTTCTTTTAATATAGATGATGATAGGCACCGTGGCTGGATGTGTTCCTTCCTGGTCACTGTGACAAAATTCCTGGCAGAATAATTTAAGGGAAGAAGGGTTTTAAATGGTCTCCATCCAACACGGGGATGGGGAGCCATGGAAGAGCATCTTCATCATGGCGGCAGGAGGATGCAACAGCGCTGTTCATTCTTCACCTGCAGATGCTCGCTCTGCCCCAAGGTTTTGGGGAAAGAGCCCTGGAGCTGGGCTTATGGAATCGCGGTGGACCAGTTGACTCAGGCAGCACTCAGCTGGAAAGAACAGAAAGGGAGTCCAACCAAGCATCCCACTCCACCTCAAGCTTCTGACTGCTCTGCCCCTGCTCCATAGCCACAGGTTCAAGGCCCATGTCCTCCTTCACTCTGGGTGGTTAGAAAGAAAGACACCAGCACTGAGCAACATTTTACTTATGCCTGTAATTCATGGCTAAGCAAGTCTTCCTGGCTCTGCTAACAAGATAAAATGACTAAGTGAGTTCCCAAGACCCATGCGAGCTCCCAAGCTCCCCTCAGGGGGTCACACTAACCACACTTCTTCCAGAAATGAGTGGAAACCATAGAATCCAGGGGTTCCATCTCAGGCTAAGCACGTAGTACTCCTCTGCTGGAAACCCAGCCACAATTGCAGAAGTTCCAGACCCAGAGAGAAGGCAGACACTCCATACAGAGGGCACTGTTTGTTCATCTCAGCAGTTGGCATTGTGGAATTCAAGTGCACACTTTCATCAGTAAGTAGCACTGGCAATGTCTCAAAGACACATTCCCAGAGACTGGACCAGCACACATCCTGAGAACTATTCCCACCCCTGAGTAAAGGTTTATGAGGCTGAATCACAGCTGATCCTTATGTATCCTGCCAGCATCCCTGCTCCTTGCCCTCATCCCAGGAGGGCTGCAGCATCTTCGTCCCGTGTGGTCCTCTGCACTGCCACAGCCCCTGTTCTTTACCTCCACTATCTATATCCTGTGAAGTCAGCCCCAGTTCTGCTTCCCCGTATGGCAAAAGGCCAGAGTTTCCAGGAAACCCCATGGATAACTCCTTCTGTTAGGAGATAGCTAATCTCATCAACTTGAAGGCATCTGGAATCAGCTAAGAGATACTAAAGGGAGACAATCCTCCTCTGAGGAGGAGGCAGCATCTTCCAACAGGCAGTAGAGATTTAAAGAGGTCCAAGGAAAAGGCAACCAAGGCAACCATGCTTTCTTATCTTTTGCTGAGAGGGTACGCCTACTTCTCCTATGGCTGATACTGATGATGGCGATGACAATGACAATGTTGTCCTTAACTGACGTCAGACTTTGGCTGCTTCAGTCAACCAAGGAGGACTGAAGACCAGTGACTCTCCAGGAATTGTAGGGATAAGTCCCGCCCCTAAGGGGGCGTGTTTGCCTCGGGCTAATGTTTGCCTATAAATTTGGCGAGGTGCTCCCAGCCTCTGCTTCTGCTTTCCTGGTCTCCACAGGAACGGTGGTTCTGTAAGTCTATTTCTCCATTAAAGCTATATATATATATATTTTTACAATCTGTCTGCATTCATTTACGCCGTTACAAGGAATTCCCCAAGCCTTCAGCTACTGGGTTCTCAGCCTCTCCAGTGCACAGACAGCCACTGTTAGACTGTCAGGCCATTATCGTATAAGTCAGTCTAATGAATCCCATTTATAATATATGGTATTATCATTTCTCAGCCTTTTGGCTAAGATCAAGTGTGATGTCTTTTCTTGTCAGTTTAATATATGCTATATAAGTCCTGTTCCTCCAAAGAACCTTGCCTACAGTTGGTTGGGTCACAGCTCTAAGAGACAAAGCAACTGTGCCCAGACCCAGCATCAAGGGCAGAATCAATAGCAAACTGACCCTACACAATGTCTAGTCTAGACTGTGAAAATCAGCCATGTTGGATGACTGTATGCCTGGCTGCCTATGTGTAAGGAATCTTGAGAGGTAGCTGAGGGAATAAGGGTGAGCCTTCAGAAACCAAGTGAGAAGCGAGCATTCCCATTACCAAAGACATGAGGTTGTATAGGGTTAGTAAAAGAATGTGGAAGCTGGAATAGCTCACCACAGAGCAGCCTGCATCCCTTGCATCACCAGGCACCAAAGCTAGACTCCATGTCTGGGGGCTTGAGAAAGTGTTCACAAGAGGAGGGGGCTGGAGAAGTGTTCAAGGACGCTTCCCTGTTGTGGTAGCACACGGGGACAGAATCCCTGCCCAAAAAGGTATAGAACACTGGTGTTATGCTAGGCAGATTCTGGGAGGGATGGTAGGGGAATAGATGGGTTCCCAGGAAGCCTCCTTCCTCCAGAGTTCACTACGTAAGAGGGGTTCACTTCCTATTACTGACTTGAGGCCCTCGTTCCCACATCTCAACCACAGACTCTAGCTCAAAGGGCCGCCACACACACTCACAGTGCCCATACACAGCTGTTGTGCTAGCTGCCTCGATACCGTGTGGCTCTCAGACGTCTGGGAGACACCCTAACTTTGATAAAATGCCAGAGTACTTTGTAATCTCTCACAGTGGGCAATTTCGAAACACTCAAAGACAAATTGCCCGTTTGCAGAGCGTATTTCAAAGCAACTTCCTATTTGTTTAATTTCATGGCTTTTATGACTGGGAACGTCTCGCCAGGACTCCAAACTTGCTTTTTACCCACCAAAGAACGGTTGCTCCCCGTCTCCAGAGACATCGCTCACCATTCGCTCAGAAATTCCCCGCTCTGCCTTTTAGGCTGGGATAGAGTTCAGTTACAGAGCACGGTCTCCCTGCCAGATACCAAGGTTCTCAGCTAGTTAGTGTGCTTTCACTGAGGATGGAACATTGCTGGTTGTTTCCTCGAATTATGATATCTCACTGGGTCCAGCAGGATATGAGGGTAGGCGTCTACCTAGGACCCCCCAAATAGCATTCTGCAAGTGGTGAAAATATACATACACGCACCCATATATACACAGAAAAGAAAAGAAGTGTGAAGACCAAATAATCTCCTACTTGTCTGTTTGTTATTTTATAGTACTGGGAATTGAATCCAAGAGCCTTGAACATGCCACGTAAATATTCTCTAAGTTGCATGCCCTGACTTATTTATACATTTTATTTGAGACTGTATCTCACTAAGTTGCCCGTGATCAGCTTGAACCCTGTCTATAGCCCAGGCTGGTCATGACTCTTCATTCCTGTTGCAGCCTACTAGGTAGCTCTCCTGGATAGCAGGGATGACAAGCTTGCCCCATCTCTAAATCATTCTGAAATACTCAGCTAAAATCTGTATGATCTGGTTCTTACTGCGCTGTGATGGCGCCTGATGCACTGATGGCCTTGGAAACAGGCATGGTTTGCTGGAGTTTCCCGGAGGCAGACACTGTAGGCATGCATGCGCACATACACATGCACACACTCACAAACACGTATGCCATACACACACACCCAAACACACCCCAACACACACACACAAACATATGCTACATACACATACACAAACACACACCACACACAAAAGCATACACAAACACACATATACCATGAACACATAACACACACATACATGTAGTGGCATTTCATTTGTATTTTAATAAATAAAGCTTGCCTGAAGATCAGAAAAATAAAACAGCCACACTGGCCAGCTTTACAGACCAAGCAGTGCTGACACACATCCTTAATCCCAGTAGCCACACTAGTTTGCCATAAGAAACCAGGCCATAGTGGTGCACGCCCTTAATCCCAGAACTAGAAAGGCTAATAAGATGCGAGGAGACAGCTCTCCATCTCTGTCTCATTCTGAGGATTACTGGAGGCAGAATTGCCATTTTCAGATTGAGGTCAAAGTAAGAGCCAGTGGCTTTACTTTTCTGATCTTCAGGCAAGCTTCATTTATTAAAATACAAATGAAATGCCACTACACACACACACACGCTCACACTCATGCATGCAAGTTCAGGAGGTGTGTGAGCCACCGTTTAGAAGGCTCCCAGCTCCAACTCAAGCAAGGGGACCAGGTCTGTATGTCCCCACTCCCATTTAGCTCCAGCTGTCTGTGCAGTCCAGAAATATCTATGGGAGTTTCAAATGAGGGAGTGTCTCCATCAGACTGACCTGTTGGCAAAACTGGGCATTTTCTTGATTGCTAATTGTTATAAGAGCCAACTGTAGGTGGTGCCATCCCTCATGGACCTGGGCTATAAGCTAAGCATGAATGAGAGAGTGAGCCAGTGACCAAAATCCCTCAATGGTCTCTGCTTCAGGTTCCTGCCTGTGTTCCTGCTGTGGCTCCCCTCGATGATGGATGGGCTACAACCTGTAAGACAAAATAAACCCTTTCCACCCCAAGCTTCTTTCATGGTGTTTGTCACAGTAACAGAAAGCAATACCCCACTCCCTTCCTGTGCACTCGACAAAGCCCATCTTCTTCTCAAGTTTGACCCTGTGGTGAACCTCCATCAGCATCTGTCTACTGTATCCTTAGGCAGGCGTGTTCCTCCAAATCACATACAACCCCGAGCCAGAGGGCATGGACTGAGGACAGATGGGAGCATCTCTCTGCCAGGCAACATTCTCCTCTGCCCACCCAGGGGCATTTACTGCTTCCTGCTCAGGTGTCCCGAGGCCCACACTGCCAAGGCTTCAGAGGAAGTGTGATCTTTAAGGGATTCAAAGTGGTTGTCAGATCCTGTCTTAACGCTCTGAAAATATGACTGCCCCCTTCACAGGGATTTTCAGTCCCCTCAGTAACTGTCCTCTGGCTCCAATAAACAGCTCACCTGTCTGTCATTTTTACTGTGCATGGCAGAAGCCAGCATGTGAGTTCCCATCTGCAGCAAGTCCAAAAGTAACCACAGATACTGAGGGGTGAAGGGTATCATGTTCCCAAGATGGCAACATGAAGGCTCAGAGCCCCCAACGCAGACTGAGAAGGTAACAAGGATGGGGGGTGGGGTGGGCAGCAGTAAGCACAGACAGTTCACTGATGGGTCCCTTGTTAACAGGCAGGCAGACACGGAGAGGACACATCTGCAGAGTCCTGGTGATAATGGGGACTAGCAAGTGTTTTATTTAATTAATCATGAAAAAGAATTTCCCCTCCAGCAAGGCCTTAGACGTAGAGGCCCCCTATATAGATGGCGAGAACAGATCATTCAATTAGATCTTGCAGACTCGGCTAGACTGCTCTTAACTTAATTCTGCGAAACAGCTAGTCTCGGGAACCCTGCCCTGCCACCGGACACCCTCTGCGGCTGCTGGGTCTTCTGGACTGCTCTGCTTATGGGGGGTGGGGTGCGGGAGGGGCTGACCTTGGGACTCTCTCTCTGGCTAGCCCTTCTCCCCCTCAGCCTTCTGCTTCTTTCCCGGCTCCCTCCCTCCGTGTAATCAGGAACTGGGCTCTTTTAATATCAGCCACATCAGATATTTTGAAACATAATTCTCCCGGGAGGAAACGGTTATTAAAAAGGTAATTAATTTATGCCGAAGGCATACACAAATCATAAATCATCCAGAGTTATTTGCCCTGAGATTCTTTTTCCTCCCGCTGGTGTCTTTTCACCAGGTAAACAAGGTGTGTGTGTGTGTGTGTGTGTGTGTGTGTGTGTGTGTGTGTGTGACCTCGCAGCTCAATGCCAGGTTGTTCCAGAGCACACTGGCCAGCTTCCCTCCTCCTGCTTTGGGGAATCGGTGTCTCCTCAGACCCCTGCTATGTCCACCAGAGCTAATGTGTGTGTTTTTTCCCAAGACCGCGAGACTGCCTAGGGAGGCGGTGGTAGCCAGGAAGCCGAGCCAATGTCTGAAAGCTTTCTATCCGCCTAATTGCGTAAGTTATGCATATTTATTACTTAGAGACACAGGGTTGCAAGGGGGCTCAGTATCACTGACAGCTGGAAAAGACACCATATAAACAGCTATTTAGAGGCAAATCACATCACACTGGGCTCGGAGTCTGCACCTGCCATCCCAGCACTCAGGGAGGCTGAGGCAGGAGGAGTGCTGTGAGTTTGAAACCAGCCTGGATTATGTAATAAAACTATCTCAAACTCCCACAGGCCCCTAAAAGTGCCAAATCACTGCTAATCAGACTTCAGCTTTGCCATATGTTATTCCTCTAAGATGGGACATTCACGGTCCACATGCAGATACTCAGGGAGATCTACACAGCCTCCCAGTGCTGCCTACCCCTGACAGTGACCGGGCTTCTATCCTGAAGTTTCCTGGCACTGAACCACACAAACCAGACCTCCCAGTCCCTGGCCATGGAGCGCTCTAGAGCATGGACTGAGAGAGGCACTGGACAAGTTCTTCTGGCCCCCTCCCTGCCAGTGAGCAGATTCAAGGGGAGTGGAAGATGGGATGGGAGCCCAGTGGGATTTCCAGGCTGCAGAGACAAAAGACAGCTGTCCCCAGATCTACCCAAGACTGTCTTGGATCCTCTCTGACCCTGATAGGACCCCGTTAAGTCCTGTCTTTGAACTTTGAGGTTGAAACAGTGCCTCCTTCTAGCAGAGAGCACCAGCCACAGCTTGCTCCTTAAGGGCTAACTGCAAAGTCCCTCCATGAAGATCTCATACACACCTGCATCTGCACACATTACTTTGGTTTCATCTGAATTCCTTCGGAATTAATAAATGATGTATTTTGTGCATGAATGCTAATATTGGTTCAACATCTAAAGTGGATCCACTTACACAACATGAGGAGAAGCAGCCCCCATGCCCTGGGTTGTGGATGGCCGAGGTTTGACATCAGGGGAGTCTCCCATCTCAGCATTCACCAGGTCCAGCCTTGCTTATCAAGACTGAATATGCTCAGATGCAGCTCCACGAAGGAACCAAGCCTGGGTCCTTGTCCTTCTTCGGCTTAGACACTCTCCCCTCTGGGAGACACTTGGGGAAGACCCGGATGCAGCCCTCATACCCACAAAACTACACTCCCAGGCTAGGGAGACCAACCCAGGACAAGAACAGTGGACCCTCAGCATAATGGCCATTCATCTGCTGATCGAGGAGGGGACTTGTTCGGTCCCAGTGTCCTCAGGACCCTCCCAGGTCTGCTGCTGAGCCAGCCTGACGGCTACACTTTTGCCAGGGATGCAGTGGTCATCGCTTGACAGCAATTGCCTTCCACTCCAGCCAACAGCTCCGAGAACGTGAGAAAAAAAAAAGTGCTCCGAGACCATGAGGAAAAGACTAAGACACAGGACAGGGGGGAGGAGCCACCAGTCTGATGACTCCTGATCTGTGTGAGGACAAAGCTTCCCTTTCCTGCAGGAGTCCTGACCCCGGGGGTTGGGGGTGGGGGTCAGCCGCCAGCGACTCATCTCCTACTACAGGCCATGGCCATCTACATCCCCACTGGGTCTCCACTCCAAATTCTCAGGCCTACTCTCTTCCTTCCCTCCTCCACCCTCCTTTAGACGGACCAGCAAAGCAGTGGAGATGCCTGGGCACTAGGATTCAGTGACACGATGGGGACAAAGACATGTGTGGCTCTCTCAGTAGCAGCCTGTGAATCCCTCAGTACCAGACTGATGGCTACACCAACCACGGATGCCCGAGAGTCAGCGAGAGCCCAGTCAGTGTAGTAGCAGGGACGGGGGTTATTGCCTTCGGTGAAGAACCATGTCCTTCTGCCACATCCATTGGACACTCAGCCATGTGACCGGCTAGCTGGATGGCCGGCTGGGAATTACAGCCCAACTCTGTAGACTGGATGGAAGATGGACTCCAGGAGTGGTCCTAGGCCTTGGCCATGGCTCTGCTCTAACTGCCATGTACTTCTCAGTACGATCTACTTTGTGGCTGCACTGTGTTAGGAATGGAGAGCTGACTTCACTCTGGTTAGAGGGAAGCACAGGTTCCCAGCAAGGAGGAGAGTTCTTCTCAGATGTGGGTCAGTACCATGGTGGGAAATGCCTGGGGCTCCACGGAACCGAGAGCAGCGGAAAGTGTTACTCCCAATTCAGTGTCCGCAGTTACATTTCTTTTATCAGGTGCCACAGTCAGGGTGGTACTTGGCAGATGGAGAAGATAATGGGCTAGGTAGATACTGCGTCTGCCACCATGGGGTCTAGAGACTATGAGTCTCTGTGCTCAGGCTGCTCAGAGGTCAAGAGCGTCCTAACCAAAAAGGGCACTGTTCGCACATATGGCCTTTCCCAGGCTGCTCGGGCCACTCCTCTTAGGACTGTATTCCCACACTCATTGGATCTGAGCATAAAAACTGTTTGCAGTTGGACGGTCCATGTTGATCCAGCATGAAGCAGCGTTCAATGAGGGTCTTCTTAACCAAGATGTATTTCTACAATACATCTGCATTCTACAGTCCTGAGATACCCAAACAGGGATGTCCTCGCTGAGTGGGAATTACCAGGGAGTGCCCTAGAAGCTTGCCTCTCACAGGGACACAAGAAAAACAGCGCCACCTGGACCCTCCTTGGGGAGCCAGGAAGAGCTAGGGACATGCCCAAGGACACCATAGTGTTCAGTGTCACCAGCCACGGTGCAGCCAGAGCCATCACGGAATCTGCTTTACAGGGTCGCAGTGCGTGTAGATCACGTTGTACTTCCCAAGGCCTGCAGAGGGGCTACATGGGTTAAAGAGAAAGAGGAGATGCTCTATGAAGCTGGCAGGGTCACAGTACACAGGTGGGTCCAGACTTCCCAGAAGGAAAGGCCATGGGTCCTGGCCAGTGTGGCTAGAGATAAACCCGAGAAGGACCCAGTGTCAGTTGTGCAATGGAAACAGAAAATGAGAGGGGGTGAGGTGTCCAGAGTGTTGAAAGAGGACTTGAGGATGGGTGAAGATCTAGAAAGAATGTGGGAAATAAACCCAGGGCCCCTTGCCACCAGACACCCACAGGATAGACACAAAGAAACAAGACAAATCTCGAGAAGTAACATTGGGGTACAGCCAGTTACCCCGAGAAGATGGTGTGTTGAGGTGGTACTGTGTAACTGTATTAGCAGCCACATTTAAAAGAATAAAAACGGAGAAATAGGCTGAGTACTAAGCAGCCCATCAGCCCAGGCAAAGACCTGAATTAATCGCTGTAATCTAGAAGGGAGGTGAAGACATTAACTTGTTTAAAGTGTAATAAATTAAATGCACATGTTAAAAGGGTCCTTCATCCTGCTGTTGATCTCACCGTCCTCTCATGACTTCTGGGGGACCAAACTGTCCCAGGGACATTAGCAGGTACCTAGGCTCTCAGAATAAGAAACACAGGCAGATATAGTATTATCATACCAGCTAACTGTGAGGGGACTATCTCCTGATGTCCAGAGCAATTCTACCAGAGAAGCCAGCAGACATCTATAGGACCGAAGGGACAGGAATGTGACAGGCATGATTTATGGTTCAGTTAATTTAAATAAGCAGAGTCAAGCCTCAAATCAGTCCAGCACTTTCCATCAGAGATCCGAGGCTCTCATCAGCAATAGCCATCTCTTCAGTCATCAGCCCCAAACAGGTCCCCTTCCCCATCACACAGTCGCTTTTCCCAGTACCCCCCCCCAGCATGTCCCCAGGGAGCTGGACAAAGTCATCTTCGAGCTTTCTCCCCCTCCAGGATAGACCACAGCTATGCTCAAGGGAACTGTGTTCTCTTGATTTGAAGGAACAGCAGTGATACCATGGGCTAGCCTGGGCCAGCTTAGAAGAGAAATGGACGCTGTTGCAGCCTGAGCTGCCAGTATCTGGAGACCTCTGGGGGCTAGAGGCAGGGACCAAGAAAGTGGGACCCACAAGGGTGGGCAGGGGTGTATGTCATAGTCCAGAACCTCCTGCACAGGCCTAGCTGATGAGCCATCACCATCTGGTCCTCCTGGCCTGGAGTCTCAGAATCCACAGGATGAGCCTCGACTGGTCATCCACCATCACTTCTCCAACACTGCCTGGACCTGGAGATGGATAGAATCTCAGCTCCAGAGCATCCAGGGAGAAACTGCATAGGATGATGGGAGATGAGTTAGTCGGTTTGTGGATGACATCACAAGTATGTGAGAAGGACATTTCATAAGAGGAGAGATGGTTTGGGCTCACAGCCGCGGGCTTCAGTGCACAGTGGGCTGGCTCATGGCCTTGGGCCTGCGGTAAGAAGAGCATCATGGTAGGGGTATGTGATGGGGAGGTGGCTCAGCTCATGGAAGCTGCAAAGCAGAGGAGCAAGGATGGATAGGTCAGGGGCAAGATGTCCCCTTCCAGAGCACACCCCAGTGACCATGTCCCCCAGCAGGCCCCACCTCTACCAGGTCCCAAAGAATAACAGATAAGAACCCACCTGTGGGCCAGTCCACTGATCAGGTCAGAGTTTATGTGACCCATGACCTCTCAACGACTAGATCTATCACATGAACCAGACCCTCAACTCATAAACTTTCTAACTCATCTCCAAATCATAACACCTTCAAGTCATCATTGATAGGACCCCAAACAGCAGATGTCAGACAGGACAAGTGTCCCCTGCACAGTGAAGGGGAAGGATGGGGCAGTCTGTGGCTGGCTGACCACGGGCGATGAAGATGGTATTGCCTGGACATTCCTGATCTTTGTGTGCTATCCTGGCTCCCCCTGGGGACTGGGGAGGGTAGCAAGGGGTATGCAGGTGACTTTGGTACAAGTCTGTGAGAGACACATGTCCCCCATCCTACTTCACACCCGTGAGCCTGTGGTCCCCAGATCCCTCCTCAGAGAGATCCAGAGAGAAAGGAGACGAGGGGCTGGGGAGGAGCTAGGGCCCTTCACCCTCAGCCTTAGGGCCCTCAGACCAAAGGTGGAGGGGATATGTGATTGAGCAGAGTCTCCGTCCTAGAGTTGCTGGGCTTACACATCTGCAACCGACCAGGGCAGAGTTGCAGCCTTGGCATTTCTGGCCAGAGAACATTGCTGCAGCCAGAGTGTGAACATTTCCTTAATTTGGAGGAAAACAGAATTTGAACAACAATCAAAGAGATTTTTTTCCCTCTTTCTCTCTCCCTGTGGGATGCCTCAGGCAAGCTCTGTTCTCTGACTCCTTTGTCCAGGGTGGAAATGCATCTCCAAGTCTCGCCTCTGTACAGCAGTTGAGAGGAATGATTGACACTGGTCAGGCCATGTGCACACCATTGCCAGCCCCAACTAGCAACTGGGGCCTCATCGCCTCGGATGCCAAGCAGAAGTAGGAAAAGGATTGATGGGAGACTGAGACAGTGAAGGCACATAGGGGCCAGGTGGGCACATCCAGGAATATAAGTCCAGGTGGGTTAGTAGGGACAGAGACACAGGACCACGTGTGCGGGGACTTGGTATTCAGGGTGAGGTGTACAGGGTGAGGGGGCAGTTTGTTGTACAAGACCCATTGGGAGGGGATGAAGTACACAAGGCAAGGTGAGCAGGGTAGACCCAGTTGGTCAGTGGATGTTGAAAGGCGGCTCTCTGTGACTTGGACACTTGAATAGAAAGGACTGAGATTCCACATCCGACTGATGCAGATGGCGCCGTGGGTGTGGATGATGGCCAGTCAGGACTCAGGGGTTCTTGCCATGTAACACGCTGGCCCGGGTTTCAGTGCTCTATGGAGCAAAGGCTGATTCCTGGCAGGTGCTTTCTGTCCATGGTCACAGGGCCAGAATGTCACTTCTTGTCATCTTCATGCTGCTTCCTGTGGTAGAGAGAAAGACAAAATGTAACAGATGACACCCTACGTCCCGAGGCTTCTGTACTGACGGCCATCAGCGTTTCCGCTAACATCTTGCAGGACAAAGGTTCAACCAGCCAGTATCAATGGAGACATGTCCTTCTCCAGGGAGAGGCCAGCTGGCACACAGGCAGCGCCACAGTCTTTGGACACGGTGTCATCTCCTCTTCACTCTGGCCACTTTCAGACCTGCTTTGGGACAGTGGCCAGTTGCTACAAATGTTACTTTTCTGTTGCTGACAAAATACCTGACAGAAGTGACTTAAAGAAGGAAGGGTTTGTTTGGGCTCGCCAAGATGAAGACTGGCTCCTTGGCGTGCCCCTGGGCATCACTGTTTCATCTCCATTGGGACTGGGACAGACAGTGCCTCCTTGGCTATGCGAGAATCTAGGAGGCTGACAACTCCCAGGGCTCCCTGTAAAGGGTCAAGAAATGATGGCGAGGCTCTTCTGGCTCCCTAGTACCCAGGTCAAAGTCTACCACAACTCAATCCTCAGGAAAAGTGACTAGGGGACAATTTATACACTGTGGGCTAGGGGGCCCCAGATAACATGACCCTGGAGGATGCAGGGCAGGGGTTCATGACCAGGAAAGCAGAGCGTGCAAATGTGGCGAGAAACACGAGGACGGGGCTTGTCCACTGACAACCAGGGAGCACGGGTTGGGAGCCTCTGGTGCTATCGTGGGCTTCATGTTATGGCAGCAGACAAGCAAAGTGAGAACACATCCGGTTAAAATGGTGTCTATGATTTCAAAACTCACACAGATTTCAAAACAGCCATTAGGAACTGTTCTGTGCTGATCTGTTATATATTTAGTGAAAGATAACCTGGTTTGCATAAAAAGCAATGCTAGAAATGGAGCCGTCAACATAATACTAGTGAGTGGAGCCGGGCACTGTGGCACACTCCTTTGATTCCAGGCAGAGGCAGGTGCATCTCTGTGAGTTCAAAGCCAGCTTGATCTATAAAGCAAGTTCCAGGCCATGCAGGGATACATAGTGAGATCCTATCTCAAAACAACCCCCCCCCACAGAGAGAGAGAGAGAGAGAGAGAGAGAGAGACAGAGACAGAGAGAAAGAGAGAGAGAGGAGAATATCATATATATATGATATATATCATTTATATATATATAAAACAAATGGGCCAGTTTTTTAATTTTCTGAGTCCCCATAGTGATCCCACTTTAATTTCACAGTAACTAAGTACATTGTCTTTGTATTTGATTAATGTATGAATATTTGGGGGTTTTAAATTAGAGACAATTTAAGCGAAACCTCTATAAAAATGATTCCAATGTCTCAAAGAAATCGATGACTTATACAAAAGGGACCCTTGGCAAAAACACGAGAAGGAGGAAGAGGGTGGGGCTGTGGTGGTGGCAACGCTGATAGGGTAGTGATGGTGGGGGGTGGGGCGAGGCGAATGGTGATAATGGTGATGATGATGATTACGACAGCAGGGATAACAAAGCTGGTGATGGCAGTGACATTATGGTGATAAGGAGGGTGAGGATGATGGTGGACATACGGCGGTGATAATGGTGGGGGTGATGAAGAAATGGTGGTGATGGAGATGGTGATCGTGACGATAATGATGATGACGATTGATGGTGGCGTCAGCGATGGCAGTGACGATAAACATGATGGTGAGGGTAGTGATATGAAGATAGTGATGGGGGATAATTCAAATATGATGCTGGCCTGCTGCCAATTATGAAGATAATTGTGAGTGAGATATTAATACAGGATAACGTTATTCCTTTCCCTACTGACTTGTGTCCTTGGACAAGTGAGTGCATCACTTCTGTGACTCAGTTTCTTCATCTCCAAACTGAGCAAAGACAACTTGAGTCTTGGGGTAAGGACCAGTGGGAAGGTCCTATAATCAGTGCTTCCGTGGGTGCAGCAGCTCAAGGCCAGCATTGGGAATGTTGGTTTTTCACAATGGTCAGTGGAGACCCAGTGTCCTCCTCCATGGCTGGCATGTCACTCCTGCCAGAAAGCCCTGCCAGAAAGCTGAGCCGTGACTCCCAGGAGAGTGGCTTTTCTCTTGAGCTGTCACTACCGAAGCCCGGACTGACTATTAAACAAGCTGCTCCGACTCCACATCCTGCTTCCTGTCAGCGGAAAAACTACCGCTCCAGAGGACAGATCTTCTATAAAGAGAGACAAAGTGTCACTAGCAGAAATGAAATCAAGAGTGAGTCCTTTGGTAGCAGGTGCCGGCCGGGCTGTAAGGAGGCCAGACCCACTCAGCTCCAATTTGTTTCGTTCCAAGTTGGTATCTCCCAGCTGCCCACACAGCCCATGCTCACCTTCAGATCTGGGACTCTAGGGAGGAGCAGCAGGAAGATAGGAAGGAGGGGATGACATCATAGTCTTGAGGTTACTGTGGGTTGTGATATAAGGATATGAGTGACCAGGTATTTCAGGCGACAAAGACCTACCTCTGTGGTCCACCAATAGAGTCACAGCTATACCAACAACAAGGCGGTGCTCCAACCACCCAATGAGGTATTTGGGACAAGAGGTGGGTTATCCATGGGAGAGAAGGAGAGGATCCTAGGGTACTATACAGGGTCAGTGGCAGCAAAAGGATACAGTAGTGTTGAGAGCTGAGCTAGGTGTCACACAGAGAAGGACTTGATGTTGGGGATGGCAAACACACTTGACATTGGCCTGACGGATGGCCTTCTGGGACAGGCAAAGATACATCTCCAATAATGGGGGTCTGAGCCAGCCCAGCAAGCTCACACAGGTGTTGGCAGAGCCTGTGATTGAAAGTGTGGACTGTGGCGACAGACAGCTGGGTCCAAGACTCAGGCACACTGGAGGATTCTCTTCAGCTTCCTGTGCCTCCGTTTCCTCGTCAATATAGTACGAGGTTGGTCACTACCTTATAGGCCTCTGTTCCCTCTTTAATTCCATTCTCATCTTCACTGGCATAACCGCCCAGGTATCTGAGAGCACAGTATGGGGGCTGCACTCAGCAAGCACTTCCTGTTTCTGCACACAAGCTAACCATTCATTGGCCCAAACCAAGGTGGGGCTCGGGCCATATGGGGCAGGGGCTCAGGCCCAGTCTTGCTTTAAGAACATGGGTGTGGGTTCTGCCTCTCATCAGTGCTAAAACTAGCTTCCACCTCTGCAGAGTGAGGATGACCTTTCTGCCTGTGCCATGGGTTACCATAACTACCGCATCACTGATAAACAGCACACTTGGGCAGCATCCGGCACACAATGAGCACGATATTCCTGGAGCCTGTTGAACTTTCCCTCCTCTCCCTCTGTGGCTCTTCCATCACTAACGTGGCTCTGCCTGGGACTTGTCGCCTAGTCTCTCTCCCTTTTGCCCTGGAGAAGAGGGTCTCAGGTACGCCATTCTCCTGGGACAGAGGGAGCATCCTGCTTTTGTTCCCGTGCTCTGGGGAAGTGACCACCCTCCGAGGACAGCACCTCTGTCTTAAAGCCAAGGACATAGCCCCACCATCCATGTGAAGGGAACTCTCTGCTCCAGAAGGGAGCAGTTCTATTTATAGACTGAGCTGTGCACTGGTCTAGATCATCAATAAAGCACCGCTGTTACCAGTAGTGGCTGTGAAGGAGGCTCATGGTGGAATATCAACTCCAGTGAGCTCGTGAGGAGGTGACTTAAAATTACACCTCAGGGCCACCTGAACCTCCATGTTGAACATTCCCAAGCTCCTCGGATGACCCCCATCAGAGGCTATTTAGTGACACTCTGTGTTGGTGCAGAGATTGGGAAAAGGGTGGCCTGTGTACAAACAGGCAAGGCCATGGGCAGACTGCAGTGTTCTGGGGCAGCCGAGACCCTCGGGGACCCCATCCCTGAGCCTGCTCTTCTGAGATGAAGCGCCTGTCAAGAGGCCATGGCCCCAGGAGAGCAGAGCTCCTCTTGGGGAGCAGGAAGAAGAGCCCAGGAAACCAGACCCCGTGTCTCCAGCCTCGACGTAAGTAATGGGATTTCATGGAATTACAATTTCAATTACTGCACTATTACTGTCTCACAAATGTGATTCTCTTCTTTTTAAATGGATTAGTGGGATTGACTTGGCCCAGGTACAAATCGGCATTTGTGGCTGGATCATGGATAGATGACGATGTCCCCACTGTCCCTGTGCCCAGTCCCTCTGCCAGGCTCAAATTGCAGATTCCATATCATTCCAAGCTGAGGTCACTGCACAGCCTGCCTTCTCTGACCTTGTGGGACACGGGTGCCCTTTGTTGGGATGCACTGCCTGGATCCCAAGCTGATCAACCAGCAGTCCAGCTCAAGAAGACACCAGAAACAGATGCATATTAATCTGTAGCCTAGTTCTAAATTTTTCCCAGGACCTCTTCCTGAACAAAGGCTCATGGGTCCTTTCTGATTGAAAAGGCATGGGTCATGTGATAGGACTTAGGTTATCAGGGTGGGTGTGTCACTACAAAAAAAAAAGTTGGGAAGAGGAGTGCTGGATTCCTCTTCAAGACAGCAAGAATCTGGGTGAGGGAAAGAATATCTCTGAGAGGATGGCATCCTCAAGAACCACAGTGCATTTGACCTAAGGCCTGGCTCTCAGATAGTCATGCCTTCCCCTGCTCTATCCATGTTCCATATACCAGGTCAGTGCTGTTCCCTGGCAGCAGGTGCATGGGACATGGGCCTGAGGGGATGCTTGGCCATGATTTTCATGCAACCTGCTGACGGACATGGACACGCACAACTGCACGACAGTGGCTCCACCTCATCTCCAGAACATTCCATCTGGGGCCACATCTGACTTGAAGATCCCCAAGAGAGTCCATGACTGCAATCTATCTGGGAAGCTGAGAAGAAAGATGGGAGGAGCTTGCTAGGAATTGTCAGAACTGGGTCACCTGACCTCCCTTACTCATTTGCTGTGGGGGAGTGTACCACGGGGATGGGTGGAGTGACTGTCCCCAAGTAGGTAGAGAAACCCATGCAAGGAGGTGACCTTTGAGTGAGGCCTGGATGGGGCTATGGAGAATATCCTAGATCTGAGCTAGGGTGGACCTGTGTGAGGCTGTCTCCAGTGAAGACTAGCTAAGGTGGGGAAGACCGGTCTTAAATATTGGTGATAGCATCTAGTCAGCGGGAGTCCCACATAGAACCGGGTGGGAAGGAAAAACCCAGGCAGCCCACACCAGCTGTTCTCCGTGAACCACTACCACCGCATCCATCACTCAGGGACATCAAGACCCTTGCGTCTTCATACCTTTAATGGGCTTACACCAGAGACTCTCCAGGGAGCTTCCAGGCCTTCAAGCACTGGACTAGGATAGTGCCATCGATTCCTCCTTTGCGCTGGTTAGTCTCCTGTCAACTTTGCACAGGCTAGAGTCATCTGGGAAGAAGAAACCTCAGTTGAGGAAATGTCTCCATCGGACTGGCCTGTAGGCATGTCTGCGGAGCATGTTCTTAATTAATGACTCACTGGGAGAGTCGGGCCTGCTGTGGGCATTATCACCCCTGACGTATAGGAAGTACGAGAAGGTCCTGAAGTAGAAGAAAACAAACTGACAAAGCTCTGGAGAGCAAGGCAATGAGCAGCGATCCTCTGTGGACTCTGCTCCAGTTCCTGCCTCCAGGTTTCTTCTTTGACTTCCTGCCTTGGCAAGGGCATAAATGGACTGAGAGGGTTGGAGGGATGGCTCAGCCGTTAGAGAGTAGGCGCACAACCAAAAATATAAACAGACTGAGAGCAGAGATTGTAAGAAAAAAAAATCCTCTCCTTCCCAACTTGCTTTTGATCAGCGTTTTATCGCAGCAACAGAAAGCAAAGTGGGACACACTTGCTTAAGGTTTTTTTTTTTTTTTTTTTTTTTT
>NC_022010.1:19457976-19469838 GCF_000317375.1 Microtus ochrogaster
TTTTCCATTTCTCTCTCTCTCTCTCTCTCTCTCTCTCTCTCTCTCTCTCACACACACACACACACACACACACACAAGCATTAACGATTTACAGGAGAAACCACTGTCATTAGCTCACAATTTCAGAGGCCTCAGTCCATTGTCACTTGGCCCCACGTGACTGGACAGAGCATCACTGTGCCAGGAACACGAAGTAAATGAAAATACTCACCTCATGATAGGCAGGAAGCAAAGAAATCAACAGATAGGGACCAGGGACAATAGGGACAACACACTCTCAGGACCAGCTCCTCCTGTTAAGCCCAACCTCTTAAAGTTTCCAGAACCTCCCAAAATTTGAAGCTCAGCTCCTCTAACACACAAGGATGTGTGGGACGCTTCTTTTCATGTTTATGATGGTCGGCTTTATTTGTCAATGTGATGAAATTTAGAATCACTTAGGAAGAGAATCCCAATAAGGAGTTTCTTAATTGGCCTCTGGCCATGTCTGTGGTAGAGTGCCTTAATTAAGTTAATTGATGTGGGACAACCCGGCCCACTGAGGGAGGCACCATTTCCTCGACAGGGTGTCCTGAACTGACTGTCTAAGAAATCAGAGCCAAAGCCCGCAAGCTGGTGAGCAAGCACGGCATCACTGCTCTCGGCTCTTCACTGGGGATGCAATGTGACTATCTGGTTTAAGCTCCTGCCGTGACTGTTGGACTCTGGCGTCCAAACACCGAGGAGGAGTTGCCCCCAGAGACCACCTCACACACCACAGCCGATGCAAAAGCATGAGGATTTTGTTTGTTTGTTTGTTTGTTTGTTTGTTTTTTCGAGACAGGGTTTCTCTGTAGCTTTGGAGCCTGTCCTGGAACTCCCTTTGTAGACCAGGCTGGCCTCAAACTCACAGAGATCCTCCTGCCTCTGCCTCCCAAGTGCTGGGATTAAAGGCGTGTGCCACCACCGCCGGGCAAGCATGAGGATTTTATTAATTCTGTTATGGCAGGGTCCCCCAGCATTCGGGAAGCCAAGGGACCTCGAATAGCTGGTACAGTCTACTTTTAAAGGGGCCACAGAAGCAAGGGGGGTTGTTCTTTGACTATTCTGATTGGCTTATTCGAAAGGGCTATTACCAATAATTGACTGGAGAGCTGTTGTCAGATCAGATGAGGTAAGAAGTCATTTTGACCCCGTTTCCCAGGGGACCGAACCAAAGCATACGTATATGGGTAATTGCTCAGGAAATGAGTATGTGCGAGTGTAGCTGTTAGGTCCTTAGTTCCCAGGGGAGGAGGGGAAGCACTATGGCACAGAGGCTGAGAGGATTCAGAATTGTCAAAAATGGCTTCAGGATTGTGTTAAAGTCTTACAGTGACATCTCTGCTGTGACGGACTGTAACCCAGACTGGTGAGCTCCCCCGCAAAGTCACCCTTGTCACCCTTTGCAGCAAGAGGAAAAGGAACGAGGACGATATTCAAAACATAATGTGCCTGAATTGAATGTGGGGTTCACCACGTGGAGCTCAGCTAAGGGATTTTCTTCTTTTTTACTATACAGTGCACAGTGGGATCCTGGTATATTCCTGTGGTTATTCAATGTGAATGTCCATACTCGAGACCAGAGAGAGAAAGAGGGAAAGTGGTGGTGTGGGGGGGGGAGTGGAGGCCAGAACACCCAAAAGCACAGGAATTGGGGATTAAAGATCTGATCCCAAGGTTTCCAATAACTTTTGTGTTTCAAATGACCTTGCAAAAAACAAATCTACTTCCTTCACACGTGCTGTGATTTGAATGTGAAGCATGCCCCACCCCCACATCTCTCATGGTTAAACCCTTGTCTCTACTAATGGTGCTGTTGTACAACACTTAGGAGGCGGAGCATCACTGGAGGAAGTGAGTCACTAGGGGTGGGCTTTGAGGTTTAGAGCCTGGGGCCATTTCCTGTCTGATCTCTGCTTCCGGACTGTGGATGTAATGCGACCTGTTGCCTCACTGCCCCACCCCATCATGCCTTCCTAGCTGTGATGGACCCTCAAGTTGTAACTCAAAAGAAACCCTTCCTCCTTTAAACCACTGCTTATCAGGTATTTTTGTCATAGCAGCAAGCAAGTAACTAATACACCAAGAAAAGTAACAGATACCATATGATAATGAACAGAAGATGAAAGCAAAGAACTAGGTGTGTCCCAGCACTGGGCAAACTGTAACTTCCAATGAGCTGAATCTACACAGGGCTCTGTCATGTTGTCACTCTCTGACAGCCTCCATATATGGTTTGCTGCTACCTCGCTATGCAGAAGCTGGGTGCTGAGGGTGGGAGTCCCTGCTCCACCCCTCACTGCCCCTGTGACCTCTAAGACTCCAAACCCTTTGTTTCTTTGGAGATAGGAAGTGCACAGTGTTTGAAATTCTCCTGTGGGGTGTAAACTTAATGTAAACTTCTCAGATTCTGACCTAGTCCATGTGAACCGATGTCCTGGTCACTGTCGTGGCTAGAATTTTTTTTTTTTTGTCAGTTTGACACAAGCTCAGGTTACCTAGGATGAGGGAGCCTCAATTAAAGAATTGCTTCCACCAGATTGAACTGTGGGACGTTTTCTTGATTAATGACAGATGGAGGAATGCCCACCTCTTGGTGGCTGGTGCCACTCCTGCAAGATGGTCTTGGGTTATATAAGAAAACTGAGTGAGCAAGCTGTGGAGAGCAATCCAGTGAGCAGCATTCCTCCACGGCCTGTGCTTCCATTTCGGCCCCCAAGCTCCTGTGCTGACTTCCCTCAGAGACAGGCTGTGCTGGAGACCCGTGCGACAAACCGCTGACTTCCCTCAGAGACAGGCTGTGCTGGAGACCCGGGCGACAAACCCGTTAGTCCCCAGGGTGCTTTTGGCCATGGTGTTTATCCCAGCAGTAGAAGGCTAACTAGGACAGCTAACCATCATCACAGTTACCAAACTGAGGCCGAGTGGACTCCTGGGCTTGCCACAGCATTGCGTTGCTTTTGCGGAGCAGAGCCGGCACTGGATTTAAAGACTTTATCAAACACTCCCCCCTCCTTTCTCATTCCTCGCAGTCCAGATGCTGATATTTCTTCCTTTTAAAAGTACATTGTTATCCCTCTCCGGGCCGCATCGAGCTACACTTATTACCGCCTCCATCCTAATGCGTAAATCTAGACTCCAGCATTCTCATCTGTTAGATGAAAATTGATTTTCAGATTTCACATGATCTTGCCACTCTCATGTGCTTGTGGATTACAGAGATTTACTCGAGACCAATTTGGTTTCTACACACACACACACACACACACACACACACACACACACACCTGCCAGTGGCGTCCCTGGACATGCAGTCAGCTCACTCTAGATGAGTTTTAATTTATACCTGAGAGACAGCAGGGACTGCTCAGCCTTCCCTCCTGGTCCCCCAGGCTCCATGCCAACCAATATCATTTTTCTCTCCCTCACTTCCTTACGTTCTAGCATACAAACTTGACTGACTTCCAACACAAGGGAACATGCCCCCCCTCAGGAAAGCCTCTGGGGTTCTACAGGTGGGTCTGAACCTCCATCTTAGTCCAGGTGGATTGTTGTAACAACAGCAGCAGCAGCAAAAACACAACAGGCTGAGTAATTTATAAACAATAGAGACTCATTTCTGATAGTCCTAGACACTGGAAGCCCATCATTCAGAAACTGGCAGGTTCATCTATCAAAGCAGCTCTCCGTTCCCTGAACGCCATTCCCTCTAGCCCTGAATAAGATCCCCAGTCACCATCACGAGGGCTCCACTCTTACAGCAGAATCACCTCCTAAAAGGCTCACATCTTTGCATCTTTGTACTTTTTAGTATTATTGCTCTGGGGGTCCAGACTGCACAGAATTTGAAGAGTACTCAAGCCTTTCAGTCATAGCCCCCATCTCCAGAGCACCCAGCACTCCCTTGACTTCCTCCCATCTCTGTTTCTACCTGCCCCGCTCTGATAAAGAAAGACCCAGGAGGGCTGTGGGGTCACCTGATCCTGCCTCTCAGACTCTCAGAGATACCCGGGACCAGTGCCCACACTATAGTCCACAGCTGATGTTTGTTACACAGGTGAACGGGATTCTTCCTGAAGGCCTTCTTTATCAGGCATCTTGATGTCCAGTGTTAACTGTCAACCGCACAGGACCTGCAGGCTCGGGGCATACCCGTGTGCTGGGGTGGAGGTGGAGCTTAAGTTTGTTGAGGGAAAAAGACCTACTCACTGTGACTGAAACCCTGGGCTCTATTAAAAGAGAAAGGGAGAGCCAGGCGGTAGTGGTGCGCACCTTTAATCCCAGCACTCGGGAGGCAGAGGCAGGCTGATCTCTGTGAGTTCGAGGCCAGCCTGGTCTACAAGAGCTAGTTCCAGGACAGGAACCAAAAGCTACGGAGAAACCCTGTCTCGAAAAATAAAATAATAATAATAATAATAATAATAATAAATAATAATAATAATAATAATAAACCAAAAAAATAAAATAAAAGAGAAAGGGAACTGAGCACCAGCATTCAGTTGCTCTCCGCCTCCTGATTGTGGGTGTGGCCAGCAGCAATTGTGGGTGTGACCAGCTGCGATTGTGGGTGTGGCCAGCTGCTTCAAGCTCCCGCTGCCTTGAACTCCATGCCAAGGAGGACTGTACCTTTGAACTGTGAACCCAAATCAACCCTTTCTCCTTTAAAAAAACTTTGTCACAGCAACAGTGGAAGAAATTAAGACAGTCATACTCCATCAACCACCACCACCACCCAGAGGGGGCACTGAAGCAACAGACGTGTCCTTGCAGTTCAGGAGACAAGAAGTCCAGGCTCAGGTGCCAGACGATGCATTCCGGTAAAGGCCACTTTCCAAACAGCAGACAGGCCGATTCCCACTGCATCTAACCATACAGAAGAAACAAGGGAGACCTCGGTGTTCCCTGTTGGAAGGGCGTCTTAGTTACTTCTACATTAATAATAAAATACCCGAGAGTTCAGAGTAAAGGAGAAACAGGGATCTGGTACAACCTTTAGAGTTGCACCCAGTCATCTTCTTCCTCCATCTGGCCCACATCTCCTACAGTTTGCAGAACCTTCCAAAAAGGGTGCCACTATACGGTAAGGTTGAAGTATTCCACACATGAGCCCGAGAGGAAATTTCATATATGAACCACATCAAGCTCAAATGCTCTCCCGAGGACTCAACCCATGACTCCATCGCCTTTGAAAGGGCCAGAAAGGACAAAGAAAACAGAACAGCCACCCGCAGACTCCTCAGTGTTGAAGGTAGAATGTTGGGGCATGAAGCTAGGAAAGGCTCACTGGAATTCACATTGTTGGCTTGAAGTCAATTCAATCTCCAGCTGGGACCAACTGAGCAGATGTCACCCGTCACATCTCACTGCCTTCCCGGATTTGCCTCCAGGTGAATTTAATTCACAGAATTTAACCTTGCTGGTCTCCTCACAGGCAGCACCAGAGAGGCCCGGCCCTGGTGTGTGACAGAGGCCGGGTGAAGTGGAAGGTACCTCAGGCAATTGGTCAAAGACGAGGGTCCACCCATGAGAGGTCCTGTCCAGGATACAAGCTCAGTTCCCCCAGAATTCAGTGTTGGTTCTAGAAATGACTCCGCCCCTCCCCACAAGGCACAGCCTTCTGGGACTCATGCTTTGGCCTGTGTGCTGGTTAGATCAGGGAGGAATTTCCCACTGCTCTGTAAGTGATGGTGTGTGGCTGAGACCTGCCAGGGAGAGGATAAATAGTCCCCAAGAGCCTGTGGATGTGTGAAAGCCCAGATCATAAAGAGCAGTTTTCTTAACAAAATCAATCTTTAGATGTATGGTTTTCACAGCCGGGATGGGGAAAAAAGCACAAAACACTGTCATCTTAACAGAACGCGAAAACACTCCTCCGGCAGGTCCAAGAGGTTTCTGAGCTGGGAGGTGACTGCTGGGCCTCCACCAAGTTTGTTTAGAAATGGCAGTGTTGCCCCTGCAGGGTGGGGACTCACTCACGGGTCCTGGCTCATAATGATGGGTGTGCAGTCACCTTCCTGCTCTGCCTATTGGGACTCTGCAGGATGCTGTGCTGGTCCCTCCTGGGCACACCCATCTCACACCTGATTTTTCTTTCCTGCATCTCACCCCTGCAGGTCAGCCCCACCCCTGGCAATGGCACACACACCACACACTTGGCCGCTGGGAGAGCAGTCAGCCTGATTCTGCATCTCCTCTGCTTTTTAAGGGCACGAATGTAAAACATCCTCACAGAATCACGGGTCTGAACACTTTGTCCCCGGCTGATGGCACTGTTTGGGGAGCTTGTAGAGGTGGGGCCAGGTAGGAGGAAGTGGGTCACGGGTCACTAAGAGACGCATCTTAGGATTTATAGCCTGTCCAGCCTGCCTCCCCTGAGCCTCGGAAATATAAGCCAGAAGCCTCCCATTTCCCGCCACTGGAGCTCCCACTCGCTGCCACAATTCCCCTCCCATGACGCACTATAACCCCATGAAGCTTGAGCACAATAAATTCTTCTTCCCTTAAGTAGATTCTTGTCAGGTGCTATACAAAGGAGAAGACACCCCAGGTTGGTGGAGAAGAAATGAGAGACAAATCCTCCTTCAGGACGAGCCTTATTAGGGGGGAGAACGCTGAGACAAAAGGAACATGATTGGGCCCTGTGGGGAGCGAATGTTTTCGGCATAAGATGATATTCTGACTTGTATGGCTTTTGGGGCTGGGAGATGCGGCATTGAGATCTGTGTTTTCACAGCAGGGTCTGTCAGTTCTTTGTCTCAAGGGACAGACTGCAAGGTGGCCGTGGTTGATTTCTCCAAAGTGAGAACCTGCTCTCTTAGTGTGGCCCGCACCTCAAAAGCGGTAGGCCCGGTTCTGAGTCCCCACATGCCTTCTCTCTCACGGTTTGCCAGACTGGCTTCGCCATGGTAAACACCTCCATGGGCAACTGAAAGCTCACGGTCAGCGAGAATTTGGATGGCTGCGTGGAGTCACTCGGCAGGGGCTGTGATTCCAGTCAGGTGGTTCGCACAGCCACGCCTACCAAAGTCATCGAGAAGAATGGGGGTATTCGCATCATAAGAACACCCGAGTCCTCCAAGGACACGGAGATAGGTTTTCAGCAGCAGATAACAGGAAGGTCAAGTTGCTTATAAAACTAGATGGAGGAGCCCTTGTCCAAGCGCAACAGTGCAGTGGGCAGGAGAAACACTTAATTGGAACCTAAACGATGGGAAACTGCTCCTGACACTCAGCCATAGCAGTGTGCTGAGCCCTTAAACGGCGAAGAGGTGAAGAGGTGTGTGGTGTGACCTGGCTGCACCATCACTGACTCTTCCTCCACCGACTGGCTGCCCCACCCAGTTCAGCACCCTGTTCCTCATCCCCCAGTCACTTCTAACAGTCTGTAGAAATACGTTTTGGATTTTTATGGTGTCAAGGCACCAGTCTAGATTCAGACCCCCAGCCGGGCGATGGTGGCGCACGCCTTTAATCCCAGCACTCGGGAGGCAGAGGCAGGTGGATCTCTGTGAGTTCGAGACCAGCCTGGTCTACAGAGCTAGTTCCAGGACAGGCTCCAAAGCCACAGAGAAACCCTGTCTCGAAAAAACCAAAAAAAAAAAAAAATAGATTCAGATCCCATTGCATATGTGTTTTTAAAAAAATGAACAAATAAACCTATATCCAAAGGGTGTTCTGAGGTCAACAAAGCAGAGTGGAGTTCAAAAAGAATTTTTAAAAAAATAGGCCCATTGATCTAACAGCATTTGATCTGACCACAAAGTCAAGAAAAGAAAAGTAACAGATACAGTGGCCATAGGCATTGGATTTCCTCTGCTGCTCTCAAATGTCCCCTCTGACTTAAATGAAACAGACAGGTTTTCTTACTATTCCCCTGTCAAATGAGACACAGATGTCATAGCTTAAGTCAAGGCATCAGCAGCACAAGCACCTCTCTGGAGATGCCAGGAAGAGCCCTGTATCCTTGCTCACTTGACTTGTTGGAAAACCCAATGCCTGTGGTGGCGGGACTGTGATCCCTCTTCCCTCAGGGATGTCAGCTAAGGCCCAGAGGGTTGTGCTCACATCTCCTCTGTTCTCCCCAACTCCAGGCCATCTTTCTGGAACTGGCCATCCCACCAGAAGGACTCGTGTGTTAGCTCATGGGCCAACTGCTCTTAAGACCAGATCTGTGGCCTGGAGAAATCAGACCAAGCCTCCGCTGCTGTTCTGGCCCCTATCTCTCAGGGATGTAACAAGAATGTATACACAAGTGTCCTTCACTATCGCTGATACCCACTACAATGAACCACTTTGGTAGCTGCCTAGGAATCTAGACTGGTGCCTATGCCAGCCTTCTGCCCACTGGGAAAATTACAAGAGTAAGGCTCTCTGTATATATCTGTGTGCACACTTTTTCTCTCCTTTCTTCTCAGATCCCCTACCATGCTGTCTATACAGCCCCTCTCCTACTTTTTGACTTTAAGCTACTACTATCTTAGTGTTATCATAATGTGTCTGATGCTGTCCCACCCCACGGCCCTGTCACACTGCCTCTGGTATGATCTACTGTCCCTTCTTATGTTTCCCTAACTCAAGATTCAGCCGTCGCTCTCCACGGTCGTGAGGACTGTGCACTCCCTCTCTCCTAAGAAAACTCACTTTCTGAACGGTAATTTCATGTCAACTCCTTTCCCAACCCTGCTGTTCTTTTCTCCTTAACAATGTAATGACAGTGGTCCACCCGGCCTCCAGGTCCCCTGCCATTCCAAGGTCCATATACCTAATCACAAAGTCTTATTCTCTAGGTAGGGGATGCAGTCAATACTCCAGAAATGACCATCCCAAACCATCATTCTGCCAACCACACTACCACACGACCACAGGCCGAGTTAAAGCTACTTCCAGTCCATTTCTATATATAGAACTTCATTACATATTGCTCACTTGTCTGTCCACCTCCTCTGCCATGAAGTCAAACATCTCAAGATCACAAGTGTTGGAACACAAGTCAGTTTCCAAAAGGTAGTCAGGACATAGGTGTGCTCACAGACATAGTAATTCCGGGAAGGAACCCAACAGAGCAAATGATAGAGATAGAGATCCCTCAGCATGGACGGGCTGCTCGGGAAACAGGGAGACTAGAAGGAAAGGAAGAAGAAGAAGAGACAGGGACGGAAGGTCTCCAGGTCAACTGTAGACTCTTAACCTTCCAGCTTCTTCTTCCAACTCAGATACTCCCCACTCTGACACATTTCTTTGGAGAATGGATTTCAGCATTGCCATTTCCGTGGCTGGGTCAACACACTGCTCTGGCAAGATTACAGGAGAGTTTCATATGGGGTTCAGGGGCTGCTCCCCTGATACTGTGCCTTCCCTAAGTACTGCCATTGTCCGTGTGGCCGAACCAGGGAGCCAACCTCAGCATCCAAGAAAAGAAAAGGGAATGAGAAATGCAAGGCATGTGGCTTCCTTTTAAGGAAGTCACCAAAAACTAGAGTTCATCGTCTACATTCCATTGGTCAGAACTTAGCTACAAAGGAATATGGGAAATGTAGTCCCCAGCCTGGTAGCCACTCACCCATGCTGCTAAATATAGAAGCGTCATTGAAAACCATAGAAGAGTTTGAAAGTTCCCTGCATAGATCGATGATGAGCGTGTAAAGAGTTGAGATGCTAATTATCTTGGTCTGCTCATTAGGCATCATTTACATATACCAAACTGCCACACAGTCCCCATAAATATGTTCATGTATAGAAGGTTGTACATCAGTCTTTGGCGCAGATACAAGAGCCCAGAGTTCCTGGGGGAGAGCAGGGGTGTGTGGGTGTGTGTGACCTCCCTCCATCTGTGGGAGGGGCCCAGTCTGGTTCTGCAGACTTCTTCAGTAACGCAGAGCTTTTGTGGAAAAGGGGATAATAGCTTGAAATGGCACCCTGGGCGTCAGGAACCACGGGGAGTCATTTTACCTACGGGCCCCGCTGGGAGTGGTTACCCTGCTGGAATGGCAGCAAGAATGGGCCATAAAGAGCCTGATAGACTTTAATGAACTTACTAGACAGGAACGGAAGCTAGCCAGCTTTTGCCAAACCACCCCTTTGCTTCCTAGGGTGTGTCCCTTTGGGAAGGAAGAGTCCAACATGCCGCAGATCAGAGCACCTTTGACGGTCCCTGGGTGTGTACACCAGAGAGGTGGAAGAAGCCCATTTGCTGGTTATGGTGCACACTCTATTAAACTCACAGAGCATTGAAATAAATTTAACTAAATTCTTCAATGAATTCACCATCAGGTGGAAATCAAGCATGAACTATTTAATTCCTAAGAGGAAGCTTTTAATAAAGCCATGTACAGCTGAAAATGAGGTGGCTAATGAAATTATTTTCTGAGTGTCTGATCGGTTCATACACACAGGCAAGGGGCGTGCAGGGGAAGCGAATTGGCTCTGGGGATGATGAGGGGATTCTCTGATGCTCCGGGGCTAACATGGAAAGGCCCCGGATGCTGGGAGAATATGCATAGCCAGCACAGAGATCCCTGTGAAGAGTTCAAGAATATTTCCTCGTGATTTTCCAGGCATTTCTCCAATTCTGGGAAAGCCTTCGTTGAAGGTGCGGTGACAAGTGGGGCTGCCTTCCCATTCCGGCTACTGAGTTTAGACATGGGCCATGTCTCCCATGTCCTTCAGGGTCTTCTTTGAGTTAGCATCCCCTGGAAAAAAGGAACGAGAATATGGTAGGTGACCCCAAGGAGCACTCTGAAAGAGCAGAGACTCCAGCAGACTTCATGACAATCATATCAAGCTGGCCACCTGTGAGGCCCTGGTTCATGGAATTTCTTGTGTCCTGGCTCTGCTTAAACACAGGGAATGTCAGAATTTGCCAAAGGGCCCTGTGCTTCAGGGATTGGCTTATGACCAGTCACGTGGCCTCTGCCTGTGCAATCAGAGTGAGCCTCAGACCTGCCGCTGGGCAGAGAGGACCAATCCAAAGGGAAGTAAGGATTGGCCAGCGGCATAACAACGCCAGAAGCCTCAGTGACAACAGATGGCAAATAGAAAATCTGAACTCAGTTCTGTTGGCATCATGGAATCCCGAGACCCCAGCTAAAGCCAGGCCTGTGCTGTAGTATTTCAAGAAGCCACACCCCTGCATGTTTGTCCTGAGCCTCAGAAATCCTGAGAACCTGCGGTTTTGGAAAACAAGGCGTGAGCAGATAGGACAGTGGGCTTGGTTTGGTCCTTGCTCCTCAGAAGCAAACTGCTCCTATGTGTCTGGACATTATGAACCATTCCTTCACTCTTCTAGGGAACATCAAGAAGTTTAAATAAAATAACCCTCGAGAATCAATTGCTTTTCCGGCTCCTAGGGAGCCATAAATCTCTAGCAGTAACGCCTTTATCTCTGAGATAAAAAAAAGAGCTTACATGGACATTCCATATAGACTTGCTTCATAAATCTTCCCAGTCTGACCCGGTGCCCCCCCCCCATCCTATGCAAGCTTTGAATGTGACAGTGTGCGTGACCGTCAGGTTGGCTGTGGGTACCAGGGATTTAGGAGGCTTGAGCATCTTCAAGAATGGAGCTGACATCAGGTGAGGAAACAGTCCTGTTGTTGATAGTTGTTTTGGCTCTTTGGGTTTTGCGGGGAGGCTGCCACCAAATAAATCACACACAGAGGCTTAGTATTACTTCTAAATGCCCAGCCTTAGCTTGGCTTGTTTCTAACCAGCTTTCTTTAACTTAAATTATCCTGACTACCTTTAGCCTCTGGGCTTTTTCTTTTTCTTACTCCTGTCTATCTTACTTTCACTCTTACTCCGTGCCTGGCTGGGTGACGGTTGGGTGGTTGGGTGGCTGGGTGG
>NC_022010.1:19469938-19472973 GCF_000317375.1 Microtus ochrogaster
TGGGTGGGTGGGTGGCTGGTTGGCCCCTGACAAGCTCCTCCCCTTGTTCTCTCATTGCTCCTCCTCTTCCTCATTTCTCCTTCTGTTTATCCTCTCTGCCTGTGCCAGCCCCACCTATCCTTGCTCCTGCCTTGCCATTGGCTGTTCAGCTCTTTATCAGATCATCAGGCGTTTTAGACAGGCCTAAAAAGAATCACAGTTTCACAGAGTTGAACAAACGCGGCATAAACTAAAGCAACACATGTTTACATTATTAAACAAACGTCCCACCGTATAAACAAAAGTAACACACTTTAAAATCATATTCCCCAACACCTGTTTGTCACGCCCATCCCAGAGCTCAGAAAAGAGATGAGGCCAGAGATCTTGGGAGGTGTCTGTTAAGAAGGTGGAAGGTGGAGGACGCACAGGGGCCACATTCTGGAATGCGTCGCCTCTTTGCAAATGTACGACCTGACTTTACGCTGTGGGACAGTGTGCGTGAAGTTGTCAATGACCACCAGCCAGAGTAGGGACAGTGGGAGAAGTAATGTCATCCAGCAGAATCCCCAGAGGACCACGCCCCTTGTTGATGGTCTGTCGTGGGAGCAGGAGTCCATTGGACCTCCCCTTGAGTATCTAAACACTATCCCTAGCTATGTGTATGCAGTTCTGCCCTAATCACATGGCAGTGGGTCTCAGGGAGGGGCTGGAGTGTATAGACTGGGGGAGGTTAATAGAAGGGTCCCCCACTTTTGCAGCTACGGGGAGGCCAACATCCATGCCAGGTGTGGCATGGCATCTTCCAATGTGGCGGCTTTCAGGTCACCGACATTCCTGCCCGTAACCCCTCACCCTTTCTCCATAGAAACCCTAATAAACTAGGTGGTTCCCTAGAGTGAACTGAGGTGAACTGAACCTTGGTTTGTCACTGAGACCTTAGGAGGAGGAAACAAATATTACTTAGTCCATCCCCCCCGACACACACACCAGGGGAAAATTCCCGCAACAAGATGGATTCCAGAAGTACCTATGAGTGTGCTCTGTGGGATAAGTTTGGGAGCTAAATGATTTCTTATAGCACGCCACTCAGCCAGCCCGAGCTATCCCTCAGCCCTCCTCCCAGCATGCCACCTATCCTTGATGTACTCTGAGGGGCGTGGAGAGCTGAGAAGAGGGCTCCGTGTGAATTAAAATTGCATTAAGGCTCACAGAAGACATCAAAGTCAATTTTGGTTTTCAAGAACAAAATGCATGTCTCGGAGCTGTGTTCCAGCTCCCATTAAGAGCGGCCCCCTCCAGCGCCATCTCCGTAGCTCACTTCCTACATGTGGTCTGTACTCGCCACCGTTTTAATCACAAGCTTATAACGAGCACGCACGCGCGCGAACACACACACACACACACAGTTAGGAGGAAAGGAGACACAGTTTCCCTTAGAGAGTAGTAATGTGCTCATTACAGCTTATTTCCTGCTTCATGGTGTGTGTACAAAGTGGTTCACATGCCCAGAAAAGTCTTAGTGGAATTATTCGTCACCATTCCAGGGTGTTGAGTGGACCCAACTTCCAGGATCTCACACTAATCAGCTCTCAGTATATGGATTACCTGAGTCCTCAATGGCTGGAGGATGAAAGGTGTCTCTACACACCCCACTTCAGCCCTGGGGGACAGTTGGTAGTGGCCAGCTCAATTGGGCCAGCCATTCTGCACATCATGTTCAAGATTCCCTGAATTGTCAGCCACAGCCAATGGCATCGTTTTTTTCCTGGTAAAGGAGCCCCTGGGTGAAGTCAGCTGAACTTCACCTTGAGTGCCTTCCCCCAAGGGCTGGGCTCTAATCTCAGCATTGCAAACTCAAGCCAGTGAAGCAGAATCACCTCCTGGCCTCAAGTTCACAGCCCAGAAGAAAGATCCCAAGAAGGAAAATGTGCCCTTAAAGACAGGGCTTCGGGGCTCAGAGCTAAAGAGTGTTGGCTGCCCTTTCAGAGGATCCGGGTTTGGTTTCCAGCACCCATGTGACATCTCAAAACAGCCTGTGACTCATGTTCCAGGGGATCTGACACCTTCTGCCAGCACCAAGCCAGTCTGTGGAACACAGACCTGTATGCAGATAAAACCCAGTCAATCAGCTCCTCGCTGAACAAAAGCACCAGTCACAGCGAACTGTCAGGGAGACAGCTCGCTCCATTTAGAGACCCGCAGCAGGCACACCCATACCTGTCACCTAACGTCACCAGCTGCATTTAGGGGCTCTTGCTGGTTGACAGGACTGTGATGATTTTTCCTCCCTTGTGTGTTATAGAGATTCAACTTTTCTTAAATACTAAATTTCTTCTACAGTAAATATACTTTGCAATAAGTTATTTTCAAAAAAAGAAGAAGAAAAAGAAAGAAAACAGCAGGGCAGATACCCTTGCAATGACTGACAGCTGCATCCTGGGGAAATACAGAGACAGAGCAGAAAAGAAAAAAGTCGGAACCAGAAATCAAAGCAATTAGGCCAGAGTAGAGCCATGGCTCTTGAACACTGGAAACAAATTTAAAGAAACAGATCTCATAGTTTCGTAGATCTCATAGGCAGCTTGGAATATTGTCTAAGCATCTGCTTTTCTAATTTTAAAAACTGCCAGGTGTAAATTGGGTGGTGGTGGTCACGCCTTTAATCCCGGCACTCCAGAGGAAGAGGCAGGCAGATCTCTGAGTACAAGGCTAGCTTGGTCTACTTCGGGAGTTCAAGGACAGCCAGAGCTACACAGAGAAACTCTGCCTTGAAAAATCAAAAAAAAAGAAAAAAAGAAAAAAAGAAAGAAAGGAGGGAGCACTCAGGAGGGAGCGACAAGCGGATCTCTGTGAGTTAGATACAAAGCAAGTTCTGGGACAGCCAGAGCTACATAGAGAGAATCTGTGTCAAAAACAAAATAAGACAAAATGTGCTGCTGGTGCAAAGCTAAAGCTTTCTTCTTCCTCTTCTTCTTCTTCTTCTTCTTCTTCTTCTTCTTCTTCTTCTTCTTCTTCTTCTTCTTCTTCTTCTTCTTCTTCTTCTTCTCCTCCTC
>NC_022010.1:19473073-19487582 GCF_000317375.1 Microtus ochrogaster
CTCCTCCTCCTCCTCCTCCTCCTCCTCCTCTTCTTCTACTTTTTCTCTCGAGGTAAAGGTCAGTGATAGAGCATTTTGTACTCAGGAGGCCCTGGGTTTCACGGCAAGCACTAGAAAGAGAGCATAAATACAAACCTATGTGGGGCCATGTAACGTGGGCAGTGCAGCAGTACTGAGGCCAACCAGGAAGTCCGCAAGGGTTCACAGAGAGAGGATAAGATGTGCACCTGAAGGCCAGGTCCCTGTAGGGTAGTCTGGTGACCAGGAGAGGCCGCTGAGGAGCATGGGCCCTAGCAGAGGTCACTCTCTCCCCACCCATAACTTTCACCTTCCCCACCGTAATTATAGTGTGCGCGAACCTGGGATGAGCCAGAAGATGCCTCCTAGAATGGAGCTGAGCATCCACACAGATTACCAAGTCTCCTCCCGCAGCCTCCAGTCTTAGATTGTTAGCTGAGCTTTGAGAGAAACGGGTGACATCTCAAGCCAGCATGTGGCTGGTCCCACCACTGCCACCTCTGCTATCTCCTGCTGCTGTCCAACTGTCTCTTAGGAGGATGTGTCCTGGGAAGAAGCTCTCAGGCAGCCAGAGGAAAGCAATGACAATTGTCATAGAGGTTAAAGACTGGTGAAGCAGCCTCCAGAGTGCCATCTGCCCAAGTCTCTTCCACGTCAACGCCTTGATGACTGGGGCTGGCTGGCTGTCCTCGCTAGGAACGTCTGGCTGGGTCAGAGGTTGGTTCAGAACTCTGAACCCTGCTGTCCAAGGACAAGAGATCTGTACCATGACATCCCTGCCCCACAGTCTTCAGAGCTGCAGATGCCCAAATCAACATCTTCCATCTAGGCAGAACCAGGGCCACGGGGGCTTTGGGAATGCTCTATGTTGAAGGTTCCAGCTGTGGGGGTTGCTCTCTATAGCTGTCCAGGAAACATTCCTCGTGGGACTTAAGTTTTACTTCTGGGTTTTTTACCTTTCTTTTTTAATATAATTTTCCCTCCTACTCTGTGGCTGGCTGTATGGCTATGTGGCTGGCTCCTGATTGATATCCTCCCTCTTCTCTTTTCGCCGTTCCTCTCTTCTCTCCCTAGATTTCTCCTCCTACTTTTTCTCTCTGCTTGTCAGCCCTGCCTACCCCACTCCTGCCTAGCTATTGGCATTTCAGCTCTTTATTAGACCTATCAGGTGTTTTAGACAAAGTAACACAGATTCACAGAGTTAAACAAATGCAACACGTCTTTGCATCATTAAATAATATTCCACACCATAAACGAATGGAACACATCTTAAACTAATATTCCACAACAATCTTCCATCAAAAATCAGGATAGAGAGTAAAGTCCAGAGCTGGTCTTGCCACCACTGTGGGGGAAGGGTCTGCTTGTCCTGTCTCCAGTGTGCCCTCTATGTTTAACTTTCTCCTAAGTTTCCACTGTGGCTGCTGAAGCTCCAGCCTTCACATCAACATCCCACCAGTGTGAGACACGAAGGCCATCATCGCACCTGGCTGTATTCTGGCCTACCCCAGCCTCCTCCCAGCTTGGGTACCAACCACAGTAGCCTAGGCCTGTACCCTAGGAAAGGCAAAGACATTCTCCCCGCAGGACCAGAGGAAAGGAAGGGCACAGAGTGCCTCAGGCCCCAGCCCATGAGGAAGGGGCCTGGCCAGTATCTGTCTATAGCACACAAGGAGAGAAGAGAGTGGCAGTTCTATTAGGATTAACATAGGGAAGCACGGAAAGATCCATAAAAGCAGGCAACGGAGAGGCTTGGGCGGCAAGGTTGAGTGCACCGCTCCTAACACAGTAGGTGCCCGCCCAGCCAATTACCATAGAGCTGCTGAGCTGCCGGCAGGGGGCGCTGAGAGTCCGACTCCCTGGTCAGACCCCATTAAGCCCATCCTTCTCTCCTGATTAAATCTTCTGTAAATGCTGGCTTCCCAGGGGAGGGAATGGGCTGTCGCCTGCAGACGGCTTGCTGGTGCCATCCCCTGGACTCTTGCCGTACCCTGGGCTCTGAGTTGCCTTCACTCAGGGAGGATATAGCCTTCTGCCTATGACCAGCCCCACCCCAGTTCCCACTTTTGCCCTCTGAGTGACAGCTTCATTGACCGGCCAGTTCCTCCACTTTGGAGACTTACCAAGTTTTCTCAGGGTTCTTCTTCCTCGACGGCTCTTCATCTATCTCCGTGTCTGTTTTTTCTGCTCCCTGTGACCAAATGCAGATATTCCCTAACAACTAGCCGCCCTCCCTCTGGAATTCAATCCGCGTCTGGCTCTCACTCTCCATATGGGCAACCCTTGTTTCTGCACTACCAGTTCTGACTTCTCCCCCAGACTCTGCCCCTCTGACCAGCCAGGTGCCACCTCCACCGTGTGCACCTGGCCGCCCAGTGACGGCTCTCGCCATTCTCACTTCCCCTGACTTGAATGCTCTCCCTGACTACTCCCCAAGCCCCCTCGACTACCCTCCATTCTACAGGCAAGGCTGATGGCCCCTGGGTCTGTCCCATATGGCTGAGGTGTCACCGACAGTGATGGCTTCAAGAGCATGGATCCTCAGAACTGAAAATCAGGGCTGCCTCCTGCCACGGGGCCCAGGTCTATTGCGAGGAGAAACCTGGGGAGCTGTAAGGTGAAGGTTCCCCCTGGGGACCCAGTCCACATCAAACTACCCCTCCCCTTGAGGGCGTATGCCAGGTAAGAGCAGTGCATCAGCTGGGTTGTCATTTAGTGGACACAAATTATCAACTCCCAGCCCACTGGCACCTAAGGGTGAAATGTGTGATGCTTCATGGAGGCACGTGACCTCCCTGAAGGGCAGGTAGTCACTTGGCTCTTCCGGGCAGGTGGCTGGGTTAATGTAAGCGGCACTGTGATTTGTCAGTGTCAGGGAGAGACGTCCTGCAGCTCAGGAATCCTGATGCAGAGCTCTCCGCCCCAAGCGGACCTCACATCTGCCATTCATTCCCTGGCCTTAGTCAGTAAGTGGCTGATGGGGGACAGATGTGCCCAAAGGCAGTATTGATGGTCACAGCCTCTGGCCGAAGCCAGAAGCTCTGAGTTAGAGGCTGAGGATGGTCTTAGCTGGCGGGCATGTTTCACAGCCACAGAGAGACACTCGTTTCCCTCCAGCATGCTTATTTCCTCATCTTGATGGCCGATCGATCGTCATTGAGAGCCGTGATCCAAATGATTGGGAGGAGACACATACATACATCTTCAGGGCTGCTGTCTCTGCTCCCTGTCTCTCCGCAGCAGTGTTCAAGGGCCCAGAACAAGGATTAAAGTTCCAAAGACGGCAGAAGATATCAAGACAGAACCAGCTTTTCGTCCTCCAGGAGGGTCACGATATTGTCAGGATCCATCTTGCAACTGTTGAGAGTGAAGAACCTTCTGGATTGGGACTGGAGAGACTGTCCAGTGGTTAGAGCACTGGCTGTTCTTCCTAGAAGACCTGGGATCAATTCCCAGTACCCACATGACATCTGTAACCATCTGTAACTCCAGTTACAAGGGAGCTGACACCTTCTTCTGGCATCTGTGGGTACCAGGCATGCACGTGATGCCTGAACATCCATGAAAGTAAAATATTCATACACAAAAAGTAATTTAAATTGTTTTCTTTAAAAGGGAACTGTCTAGATTACAGTAGATGATTGCAAGTGTTTGCCCGCATTTAAGGTCACCTGGCGGTCAGATTAGACCCAGGTTGCTGGGATCTACCCCAGTTTCGGGAGAGATCCAGGGCCAAGGCTGACTGTCTGTCTGTCCATATGCTCCAGGTGACCCTAACAGTTCCAGGGACGTCATAGTGAGAAGCAGTGGACTAGAGAGAACAGGGGCGACTTTCCACTGTGTCATGAGACCCGGGCTGGGCTCCTTTGTTCAGAGCAAGAAGATCATGTGCAGTCCCACGGGGCGGTGCTGACCTCAGCTGCTAGAGATGGTAAACCCCAGGTGCCTGGTGATGTGACCGAATTCCCGCATGTCAACACAAGCAGCTCCGTACCGTGGCAGGACAGGCCCACCTCTGGGTACAGAGTATGGAACTGAAGAGGATGGCTCAACAGTCACCAACACATGCTGTTCTTGTAGGGTACCTGTGCTGTTCGTGTCCAGTCTGATCCCAGGGACGAACTTGACAGGGGTAGTGAGGGAATGAAGAAAAGATGAACACAGACATACACACAGACAGAAAGTTGGGACTGAGATAGCCACAGCATCCTGGAAACTCTACGTGTTTATTATATAGAGTTGAACAGAGAGGTGGGGGTTATTGCATATGGACAAACAAGGAGACCGAGTTACTACATACAAGGAGGCAGGGTATATGGTATACAGCTGGATCAAGGAGACAGGTTTAGCTAATCTTGTCTTGGCAGGAACAGTCTCTGTAGGCCATGAACATCTTGGGCGGGGGAAGAAAGCTGGGGTAGACATTGTCTGCACATACTATCAACATCCACACACGGACCAAAAGGGAAGTCTTTGCCATCTCCCCCTAAGGCTCACCCCAAGGGTGAGGCACCACCATCACTCCTTCCGTCTAAGGCTCTGGGGTCCTCAACACGGCCGTGCCTTATCAACAGAACACACTCCCTCAGGACTTCACTCCCTAAAGATCTCCTCTGTGCCAGACAGAGCTGCATCCAGTTCCAGTTCCAGCCTGTGAGTCCCTGTAAAAAGAAGGGCTGCCCCAGGGTGTCAGAGCCCAGAGAAACCACAGCCCTGCACACAGAATGCTGAAATGCTGAGAACGAATCCCCTCCCTGGAAACATAAGCGTCACACCCTCCCTAGCTTCACGTCCCGGGAACCCTGTTTACAGGGACAGCCAAGAGAGGTAGTCTTAGCAGGTATTTCATGGTGACAACAGACAACAGCAGGCTTGTGAGCAAGCAAGTGAGCTCTCAGGGGACACTGCACAGCCAGTGCCACCAGCATCCTTGTCAAACCCAAGAGAGGAGAGGCCAGGGATAGTAGGTTTTCCCTCCCTGGTGCTACCAGAAACTTGCAAGCCCCCAAAGCCAGCCTGACATGGCAGAAAGTGGTGTCTCAGGCCCTGATGAGTCTCAGCTTCCTGTCCATCCGGCCCAGATTGTTGGCTGCCCATTGGCCCATCATGTTTCCACCCCTGAGGTCTCACTTGCGCAGCCCGAGGCTGCCTCCTTCTCTCTCAGGAATTTGGCAAGGCAGTCAGTAACAAAGATGTCTGCAGAATGAAACCCAGCCCCTTTGGGGGTACTCCTTGTGACTTGCTGAAGAGAGCAGCTTGGCACAGAGAGTCAACAGCTTGCACCCACCACAGGCACTAGCAGGAGCCAAGATCCCCAAGGATGCCGCCAATGCTCCTCCCGCCCACTGCTCCCTCACCGTTCCTGGGAGGCAAGTGAGAGGTGACTGAGAGCCACAGATGCTGGGAGGCGGTGAGACATCCCACAGCAGACAACAACACTTGGAGAAGAGGCACTTCAATCAGCAAGGATGCACTGGACTTACTCCAGAGAGCTACCTGCATGGCTGGTCTCTGAGGAAGGTCATACCCCCATTCCGTCCCCACCCCCACCGTCAAGCTGTCCTGTACAGATTCAAAGGGAATGTGCTGGGCACAGTGAAGGCCCTGGTCTTGCGAGTGCTGATCTGGACAAGAACAAAAGCCTGGGTTGAGCAGAAGAGCTAAGCACCCTAAGCACCAAGGGAGCCTCAAGCTTGTGGGGAGACCTCATATAGGGCCTTTCTGGTGGGGCTATGGTGGCTCAGGGGACAGACCAGGCTCAGGGCTTCCTGGGCCCTGTCCCCAATCTGATGGAAGAGGAAAGGAAATGAATCTAGACCCCATGAACTCTCCTCCTCACCCAGGAACAGCCAAGAAGGCTCCAGGGACTCCAGAAGTCCAAGGGAGCTGCAGCACTTGTCAGGTTAATTTATAGTGTTTGGATTCATTACAGAATAATTATCTCATTGATTTGCTGTTGGCGTGTTTATGGTTTCTGCTCTCAGATCAGAAAAGATATAGAGAAGCTAAAGTAACTTTAATTATGTTAGCGCCTGGGAAATTTAAAAGTTAGCACTTCAAATATTTTTTAAATGCCGTAAAACAGAAGTGACCGTCCACAGCAAAATTCTAGCACAGAAGGGCCAGTGAGTGGCCTGGGAGGTCACATCCTGACCCCAGGAGAGAAAGACTCTGTGAACTCTGTCCACTGGTATCTGGGTGGGCTTGCCCTTCATTTTTTACAAAGTAAAGGGCCCATTCCATATATGGCATCAGTTTACTTCTCCTGCCCTAAATGTTTATAACAGCCCTTCGGTTCCCTATAAGGAGCCACTCCTACCCTCCAGCCCTGTGGTTGAAGGTGCTGCTAGTACCTCAGGCCAGGAAGGGCCATGAGAGTCCTGTGGGCATCCTACACTCTGTGGGGGCAGAAGAGGGGAGGGGTCCTCTTGAAGGCTGAACTGCTGCAGCCTTTCTGCCACCAGGAGGGCAGTGCATCTGGTCCTGAAACCAGACCAGAGGGTGGAAACGCTAAGAAGCTGAGCCGCTGGGTGTGACTGGGAGGCCTCCGTGCTAGGTCACGCAGTCACTTCTCAGGGCCTGCACACACAGGCGCCAAGAAGAGCCATTCTCTGCCGAATCCACACGTTAGTATCTGTTCAGTGGCTTAGTCTTGTCGTTAGGTGTCACACACACACACACACACACACACACCTCTTACAAATCAAAGAGCTGGGGCTAGAGCTTGGAGAGTGAATGTGACCATAACTTTAAGGAATAAATTCAAATTATAATGAAGATTGAATATAGTGGATGAGGGGAGAAATTCAGTGATTTGTCCCTAATGCAAGTGTCAGAATTGACTCAGGTTTGTTTAAACTGCCAGGAGCATAGATGATAGAATCAAGGAAGACAAGCTGTACAAGGGTTATCGAACCCAAAGTTGCTTCTCAAGTCTCCCTCCCCAGTCAGACTGGACCCCAAACCTGGGCCCATTCTTTTTCTATCACTCTCTCCAGCAAGTCAGCCCCAATTTCTCCCTCTCAGAACTGGGTCCTGCAGCAGCTCCCCGTCGAAGCCTGAGCTGAAGACAGCTTCATCACGCCTGCACAGCTGTCGCCATATGAAGAAGGTGGATTTAGGTGCACCGTAAGGCCTAGAGGGAACCTTGAGGGTCTCCCTGTGCAGCAGCCAGTCGTGCAGGGACACCAAAGACCTCATCCTTCACCTCCCCAGGGATGGGGTGTCTCCGTAATCCCCTCACTGGCCTTACCTGGCCCCTCTTTCCCCCAAGTTCCCCAAGCCTCAATGGACTTGACCCTCAGGGGCCAATGACTGGGTGTCACTCCCCACGACCTTTTCTGCTAGTCGCGGGCCCATCTTCTCCACCAGACTAATGGAGAAAGAGTAGGGCCACAGCTCACCACTGCCAGCTATCTGGGGCTCCACCCCCTGAAAAGAGAAGCCACGGATGCTCCAGTTCCTCCCCTCACACTCATAGGGAGCTTGTTCTGAGCCACGCCTGAGACCCACAGAAGGAAACTTCTGGAACAATTGCATGGCAGAATGTGCACCTCCAGTCAGCTCTGTCTGCCCGATCTGTGCAGAAGGGGAAAGAGCAAGATAGAACCACTGTGAAGACAAGTTGACTCCTCAGGGGTCAGGAATGAGGGAGCCACAGGCTCCTGGGTCCTCTGGGACACGCCATGAGAGGACTCGCGGATGAGATCATGCATTTCAAGAGCATCTAGCATGTGAATGATTGATGGGACTTCAGACCTTGGCTGGCTCTCGGCTTCTGTGCTTAGCACTCTAAAGGTGGCCCTGAGGTGACTGTGGTGACTGCTGGCATCGTTGCTCATTAGAATTGATTGGATTCCCAACACTCAGAGACTCCAGAGAGTGGGATTGTCGCTAACGGTGCCTCAGGAGACACTGCAGCCACGGGTCCAGTAGCCAGGAGTTAAATGGAGGCTGAGCAAAGCAAATTTAGACATTCCAGAAACCAGAAGCAGGCTGGCCTTGCACCTTCCCGACTCAGTTATAGCTGGGTTTGTGGTTGTTTCATGACCTGCTACACCCCAGAAAGGGCTCCAAGGGAAGACCGTGTTGTGAGTATCAAGCCGATCTCACCAACTGAACCTCCCCCGTCAGAACAATATAAGCTGCTTAGGCCTGACAGGGAAGAGGGAGCTCTGCAGTCCTCAGCCAGGGCCAGACAAATGTGGGGCCCCCACTCAGGATTAATAAGCCGTGACACAGGTGTTTGGTCTGGTTGTTTAAACTGGGCGGGATTCTTGCCTTTCGGGTTTTTGTCTTTTCAGCTCACAAAAAGGCTATTATTTGTGTAAGAGCCTCGTTCTGAGTGGTGGCTTAAGTGCCGGGAAGTGGAGAGGAAGGAAAGGCGGGTGTCTCGCACCCAGACAGCTGGGGAAAGGACCAAGAAGACAGCAAATTAGCAGCTTGAGCCAGTGAGAAAGCTGCAGGGCAAGCTAGATCAGTTCCACAGGCAGCCAGGCGCCTGCAGAGAGGACAGACTGTGGCAAGTGTCCTCAAACCAAGGTGGCTGAAGAACAAAACAGAACAAATGAGTTAGGCAGGTGGGCAATCGAGGGAAGAAGGGCAGGGCTGTGGACACAGACAGGCTCCATGCCAGGTTGGTTTAAGGTTTTCTTATATCTGTGCTCTCTCTTTCTCTCCCTGATCCCTCCCGTGTGTGTGTATGTGTGTGTGTCTGTGTGTCTGTGTGTGTGCATGCGTGTGTGTCTGTGCATGGTGTATATGTATGTGTGTCTGTGTGTACGTGTCTGTGTATGATGTGTGTGTGTGTTTGTATATAGTGTATATGTATGTGTGTAAGTGTCCTGTGTATGTGTCTGTGTGTGCATGTGTGTACTCATATACAGAGGTCAAAGGACTACTTGTGGGAGTCACTTCTCTTCTCCTACCATGTGTGTTCCAGCGGTTAAACTCCAGTGACCAGGCCTAGCTGCACACCCTGTTACCCAATGAGCTGACTTGTTGGTCCTGTTTATCGTCATCTTCTGGAAGCCTACTAGGTACCCTCAAGGAATGTAGGGGGGAAGTTCCCTGTGGAGAGAGCAGGGCCCATGGTTGCCCCTCATCAGCCCAGAGAGAGGAGCAAAGACCCCCAGGCCACCCCTTTCCGAGGTGACCAGAACACAGAGTACCACACCCTGGGCATGACTCAGGGTGAGTAGAGAGGAGAGTGAGGTCAGCCTGCTTCTGACTGGCATTTTCAGGGAATGCCAAGGTCCCCTGCAGGTGGGGCCCAAAGCACAGGGCAAACCCAAAGGCAGACTTCCAGCCTGTGCCTGCGAGCAGAACCTCACTAGAAACCAGGCGACATCTTTCCCAACACTCATCACCACAGCATGAAGTCCTATACTCATGTGACTCGCAATGACTGCAGTTGCTGCCTCTCCAGGAAAGGGAAAGACCCAAAGAGGTGAACCCCATGCCTAAGGGGGACAGGATAGCCATAGCCACAGTGACCCCCCATTTCTAACTCAGCTTGTCCTGATCAGTGCAGTTCCTGCACTGAAGGCATGGAGCAGAGCTCCAGTTCACCTCAAGCATAAATAACACTCAGTGGAACCTATCTCCTCCGGATATACTTCCGGCTTCCAGCAGAAGTCCTGAGATAGACAAGGCAAGATAAAAACCACCCAGAGTAATCATCTCAGCGATGCTGAAACACAGCACTGGACCTGAAGACAGGAAATTAAAAACTTAGGAATAATATGTTAAAGGCTCCAAGGGTAAAGATAATCAATGTACTGTGTGGTATGTGATTTCAGTAGAAAAGAAACTACGAGAAAGGACAATTCAGTGACATGAGAACACACAGAGACAGAAACAAAGAAGCCAACCAGAAGGCTCATTGGCACACTTGGCACAGCCGCACAGTGGGTCACTGGGTGTCATGATAAGTCAGAGGGAAATTTCCCAGTGACAGACACAGAGGGAACAAGATAAGCAGAAGGAATAGGACATAAAAGAATTGCAAGAGAAGACAGGCCAGATCTTCCACAAACACTGAGACTAAATCCAAAAGTATAAAGTACCCATACTCTGAAATCCCAGATAAGGAATTTTCAGTATTTGGAGGAATGATCACTGGGAATTTTTCCAAAACTAGTGACGGTAAATCACAAATCTAGGAAACTTAGCACAGAATAGGATAAACACTGACAACCAAAGCAAACATAGGCAACGACTATTCAGATTGCAAAACAAAGAAGAGAGACTGAGGAACTGGAAGAGGGACCTGGACACAAGAACTGAGCAACAGAGCGAGTGTTTCAGACCATGTTTCGAAGAAACATCCACAAAGAAGACAGACAGGATGTCAACAATTCATTATGGGAGAGAAAAGGCCCAGAATTCCTTGTCCACTGAAAACGTCCTCCAAAAGGGAAGGGAAGCTGAGGAGCTTCCTGGCAATGGCTCTTCCCTACTTCCTGTCTGCAGGTCTCCCACATTTCTTGTCAGAAAACTTCCCACACTTCCTGTCAGCATACCTCTTCTACTTCCTGTGAAGTAAGACTTTACTTCTCATCAATGAGCTTCCCCAACAACCTCTCAGAGCGTCTCCTCTACTTCCTTTCAGAGAATCTCCCCTATTTCTGGTCCAGTGCCTTCTCTTCTTCCAATCAGTAGACTTCCTCTACTTTACTTCCTCAGACCCCTTCTACTTCCTGTTAGGATCTTTACTGTTGTATACTTCCCAGTATCCTGCCAAAGGACCTTCCCTACTTCCCGTCATCAGACTTCCCCCACTTCCTGTCAAGAGTCTCCTTTATTTCCTGTCAGCAGGCCTCTATCTCATCTCAGAGGACCTCCTCTTCAAGCAATGACAAAGACAGAGTAAGTTTCCCAGGCACAAGAACTGTAGCATCGGGCACAACGCACATCTAAAGAGGAAGGAATAGCCTAAGAAAAGGAGTAAGCGAAGATCAAAGGTTATGACTTTATTTTCAAGAAAACTGACGCTAATGACTTTAATTTTTTTCAAAAGAAATTTAAAGATCAGTGACCAGGCAATAATAGTGCTCTGTGAGCTAAATGTTTGTACCCCTTCAAAGTTCATATGTTAACATATTCATGGGGGCGGGGCCCTTGGGGTGTGATTGATCATGGAATAGACCCCTGTAAAAGGAATCCCAGAGATCCGCCTCACCTATTCCACCATAAGATACAGAAAGATATTAGCTCTAACCCAGATAGCCTGGACTGTATACCAAATCTACTGCTGTCTTCATCTTGAACTCCCGGGACACCAGAATCATAAGAAAATACACTTTTGTTATCCACAAGTGTCACTAAAATCCTTCCCTGGGGGAAACAGAAGCAATGTCTAATAAGACTTTCTCTTTAGACTCTGACCATAAACTAAAGTCCGTTCCTGCTGTAGTTCACCCTGGAGAACCAATGAGTTTATGGGGTCTATTTACAGAGCATGGATGAAGATTTGCTGGTGGGAGCGTGGGTGACCCCAAAGCGCTGGAAAGTCTTCAGCCAGCACAGAGAGTGGCTTTTCCATAGCTACAAAGACAGAGCCTCTTTGTTAACCTTCTCCGGCTATCTACGCTAGCACCTCCCCTAGATGCTAAAACCATGTGAAATTAGAGCAAAATCGCATACGAAAGGTGGGGAGCAGTGACTAGAATATCAAAGAGAGTCCAGTGCCCTTTTTAATCCTCCTTCTCTGAGGGATGCCAACAATCCACAGGCTCTTCCGTGATGAACTCTCACAGTTAGACACAGCTGATCTCCTGCACATGGCCGCAGAGAATAGCAGTTTACAACAAGCCACTCTGTCTATGGTATTTGTTATAATAGTTCAACAGGAGTAAAACCTATGGGAACAGCAACCAGGGCACATCATACACACACATACACACACACACACACACACACACACACACACACACACACGCACAAAACCCTGAAATGGGATAATCGCGGCACCAGGTACTCACGCTCATTTCCAAGTCAGTATTCTCTTCCTCAAAGATGGAGTCCAATTCTTTAAGAAATGAGGATTATGAGAAACAATTCAATCACCAGATTTTTTTAAAAGATTTATTTATTTATTTATTTATTTAGTATACAATGTACTGCTGGCAAGGAAGGCACCAGGTCTCATTACGATGGTTGTGAGCCACCATGTGGTTGCAGGGAATTGAACTCAGGACCTCTGGAAGAGCAGCCAGTGCTCTTACCCTTTGAGCCATCTCTCCAGCCCGATTTTTTAATTTAATTTATTTTTTAATTTGGTTTTTATTTTTAAATCAATGGAGAAGATAAAATAGAATGTAGTTGTGATGCTTCCATCAAGGACAGACCACAGGGAGGATAGCAGTGGCATGAACTGTAGCCCCTAGTAAGGATATGGCCAACTTAGTTTGAATGCATTCTCTGATGTATGCACGGAACCCTGCAATCACCCAATAAGGCATTCGTCAGAACGCACTCTCTCGGCCTTCAACAAAGCCTGATTGTGATCAGAGATGCTTGTTTGAACTCAGGCAGGGAAGAGAGGAAACAAAGCCTAAAGAACAAACGGCAAAGCCCCAAACTGCTAACAAGACGGCCGTTAGACTCCTATTCCGTCAGTAATCACTTTAAGTATGGGCATGAGCAAACGCCAGCAAACACACAGAGATCAGCGAACACGATGAAGCAGAGCAAGAGCTAAATGCATGCTGTCTAGAGGAAGCCCAGATTTACATAAAAACACTCACGAGCTGAGTTTAAAAGGAGGACAGTGCACCAGGCACACGCTGGCCGTAACAAACTGGAATAAGTACATTGATTCTAGCAAGACAGATGTTGGGCGGGGGGCGGGGGAGAAGCAGAACATTATCTAATGATAAAGGGTTCATTCTCCAAACAGACATAATGGCCTCAAATATCTATGTACCCAACAACAGAACTCCAAATTACAGGAGGTGGAAGCTGATATAACTGCAAGGGAAAATTGACAGATGCACAATTAGGGTCCAAGCCTTCCACACAGCGCTGCCGGTAATTGATAAAACACAGAGGCAGGAAATCGGTGAAGGTATCAATGACCCTGGCGGCGTTATCAACCAGCTTGACCTAAGGGACACTCTGCAGCGCCCTCCACCACAATAGTGCAGCAAGCTTCACCTAGGCTCTCGCTGGATGCGCACTGGTTAGCCGTCCGTATTCTGGACCCCAAAAATTAAAGAACATAAATTCCACAAGTGTGTTCTTGAACCATAATGGAATTAAGCAGAAATCAATAACAGAAAGGCAGCTGGAAAGTCTCCAGCTATTCGGAAATTGAACAACATGTTTCTAAATAACCCGTGAGTCAAAGAGGAGGTCCTAAAAAGAAATTAAACACATACATTTAAGGTTATATTCATCTTGTATATCTATAGCAACTAGAATATTCTCTATCCCAATGTGTGAGCTGTGTTTAAAGCAATGCTTACGGGGAGTTTCAGACCATCCCAGGCACAGCAAAAAGAGGAAGCTATGTGATCGGCAGAGCCTGCCTGTTGGAATGTATACACAGTCTTTTACATGAAGCACAGCATGACTCAGTCTTTACCCAGAAGCACTCTCTCTCTCTCTTAGAGTGTACCTCAAGGACCTGGGGTGTATCTGGGCAATAGAGCACTTGCCTGGCATGAACAGGGTCCTGGGTTCCAATCCCAGTACCACAGTAAAAATTTAAAAACGGTAAAAATGGATCTTTGAAAGTAAAATTTCAAGGCACGATAGTCGATATCAGTCAACCTTCCTCCACACCAGCACAGGGCAAATCTGATGGGGACAGTCAATGTCCCTCCCTCTGAATGGCCTCCGCCAGTACAGCATCCTGTCCGCTGAGCAGCCTGTCCTACTTCCCAGTACCTTGGGCTCATCTGTCGCCATTAAACTGGTGACAGAGGCAGAGAAACTGAACGACCCTTGAGTTCCTGTCCTGTGCCTTTGCCCGGATTATGATATTTATTATTGTTATTGTCATTATTATTATTAGTCTTAAGGTTTCATTGCACCATGATCATGGCAATTCTCATAAGGGAAAATATTTCATTGAGGCTTACACTCCAGAGGTTTAGCTCTTTATTGTCATGGTGGGAAGCATGGTGGTGTGCAGGTTGGCATGGTGCTGGTGGGGTAACTGAGAGTGCTACATCTGCATCAGCAGGCAGCGGGGAAAGAAAAAGGCACTGGGCCTGGCTTGACTATCTGAGACCTCAAAGTCCACCCCCAGTGACACACTTCCTCCAAGAAAGTCACACCTACTCCAGCGCGGTCGCTTCTTCTAATAGTGTCATTCCTTATGGGCCTATGAAGGCCACTTTCATTCAAACCACCATTACCACCTCCTCCACCACCACCACATTGTCGTGATCATCATCATCATCATCATCATCATCATCATCATCACCATCATCATCATCATCATCATCACCATCATCATCATCATCATCATCATCATCATCAT
>NC_022010.1:19487682-19550771 GCF_000317375.1 Microtus ochrogaster
CATCATCATCATCATCATCATCATCATCACCATCATCATGGGAAAACATCTAGAGCTGCCCAGGTCACCAGAAAACACAAACTGGAGAAAGTTACCATTAAAACCCCCGAGCCAGAAACATGATAGGCACAATTCAACTCTGAAAGAGGAAGAACCTTGCCCCATTGGCCCAGAAATGAAGTGCTCCCATCAGAGAAGGGACGTGTCATGCCCTCCATCCTGGAGACCCCTGCAACAAAGTTGACAGTGGTATCCCATTTCTTAGAAAACCTGTACAGCATTACTGATTTCCATCGTGTTTTGTCCTTGGGGCTGTGTCAGCTTTAGAGAATTGCAATTTGGATCGGACTCCAGCTTTCCGACTCCTCTTGAGCATTCTGAATGTCTGCTTCCCAGGGCTGTAGAGTGTAGTCGGCACCGAGCCGTGGCTGCTGTCCTTGCCTGAGTCACACGGTTCTGATGGCTTTGATCCAGTGTCATGGCCACCATAGTCCTGACGGACAAAGGGAAGTTGTTTCTTCCCTTGGTCCATCTTGGTGAACACTGGCCCCATACCTGCAGCTACCTGCTGACTCTGCTACATAGATTTGCCCCAGGACTCTCATGACCCCACAGAGTAACACTCTCCCCAGCATAGGCTAGATTTAGATTCCACAGGTTGGGCATGTTCTTCACAAACCCTGGGGCACTGATTGCTGCCAAGGACAGGCAGGTGCCGGCCAGCCAAGGTCCTGCTGCGGTCATCTGGAGGGTGACCTCATGGTCTCACCTTGCCTTTATGTGACAGTAGAAGGCATCTTCTTCCTTCAGCATGAGTTTCCCAATCTGCAGGGAGGGAGACACATGAGTTTCCTTCACCATCCATCCGCCCACAAACTGGTGACTGAAGTCCAAGGTACACTGAGTGGGTGTAAGTGGGATTTTAGATTTTAAATCTCCCCCCAGAGACTCTGCAATGACTCGACCACATCCCAGGGTCGCTAGTTGTGGGGATATTTTGTTTGTGCTCTAACAGATAAAGCTTGCCTGAAGATCAGAGGGCAGAACTGGCCACTAGTTAAGCATAGAGGTCTGGAGGTCTGGACATACAGACAGGAAGTGGGCACAGAGAGGACTATAAGGTGGGAGGAGATGGGAGTGGAGCACTTTCTTGGTTGAGAAGTTAGCAAGGTAATAGTTGACTGTGGCTTGCTTGCTCCTTTGTCCCTCTGATCTTTCAGCATTTACCCTGCTATCTGACTCCAGGTTTTTATCATTAAGACCAATGAGACCTCATGCAATACCTGGTTCCAGATGCATTGTGACTACATGGGGTTGTGTGCAGTACAGCTACCTGAAGCTAGTGTCCTTTCAGAAGTGACACTGAGAATTCCGTGTGCCTGAGAGACCTAGGGGCCCTGGGACCGGGATGCTGGCATGTCTGATAGAGAAAGATCTAAGCCATATGATCGCAGAACCCAACTATGTCTGACCAAAGTCACTCAGAGCCTAGAGGCTCTGCCCAGGGTTTATGTGTGGAGAGAGAAGAAAATGGGACCTCACATTCAAACATGACTTCTTTCCCTCTTCATTCTGGCTATCCTGATTCCCTCTCACAGACTCCCAAAGCAGGTGGGGGGGGGGGGGGGGGGGGTGTCCCGCTCTGAACATCTCTGGAGATGAAGAGTCTTACTAGACCCAGAGATGTGTGATGGCAGCTAACCCTCCCACAGGCCTGGGCACAGCATTACCCTAGCATGAGGTACTCCATGGCACCTGGACATGTCATGGCCTCCATGTTGAAATCTTCTAACAGGAAGAAAAAATAGCAGAATTGGGTTCTTTGTGGACACTCTGAACAGACACTGACTGCCTCCACCATATTTGATTGACTGGCCTCACAGCCACTCCTCATGGGTGCTTCACACACAGAATAAGACACACCCTGAACCCCATAATCGCCACTCTCCTTGGGTGGGTCGTGGCCTACAATTCCTCTGAGGCTCTTCTACCTGAGAGGTTGTGGTCCAAGCTTGCCCAGGACAGTGAGAATGGTGATCTGTGCCCCGGGAGCCACAGATCACCATCTCAGGAGACTGACCTGTGTGTGTGGTACTTAGGTCACAGGACAGCCTCATCCAGCGCACACCCCAACTGATGACCTTGAAGTTAACAGAATCCGCTCCTCCGGGGACAGAGAAAATTATCCCCCATGCCCCGAGGGTCTGTGGGCCCTTCAGCGTAGTGTCACCAGTGGGAGTGGGTACAGGGAGTCTGCAGGATACAACATGCACACAGCAGAGGTCACACACAGAGTGACAGCATCCCCTTTCCAAAGGGCACTGTGGAAGAGCCTCCATGCTGGCTGCTCACTCTCTGCCCTCTGGAAACTCTCAGCCAAGAAGACACTGCAGCACTCATGGAACACGAGGATGTTGGCAGAATTTCAATGAAGAAGAGCAAGCCCAGATTTTCACCATTTCCTTTGGATGCCTTCCTTGTTAACCACTCGAGCTAGCTTCAGCGAATAGTCTGGGACAGGAGGGAAGAGGTAAGAGAGTTAGGGATCGTGGCCTACCTGAGTGTGTGTGTGTGTGTGTGTGTGTGTGTGTGTGTGTGTGTGTGTGTGAAGGAGAAGGTGGACCACGGACCACTTCAGGTCCTCAGACTCCCCTCCCCAAAGGTCACCCCACTCTTTTTTTTTAGAAAAATTAATTAATAATTATTATTTTTATTTATTAATGTATTTATCAATGTTTATTACAATATTCTGTCTGCATGTATGCTGCAGGCCAGAAGAGGGCACCAGATCTCATTACAGATGGTTGTGAACCACCACATGGTTACTGGGAATTGAACTCAGGACCTCTGGAAGAGCAGTCAGTGCTCTTACCTTTGAGCCATCTCTCCAGCCTCTGATCACCCTGTTCTTATGGTGAAGTATGAGGTCCAATATATTGTTCCAACTCTGGGGACAGTTTATGGTTATCAGTTTAGGGCTTCCTTCCTGCAGGGTGACTTGGGTCTTTTTCTAGATTTTGTAACAGCCTAATGTGGGTGACCTAATCACTCATTACACTCTAGGTAATGGTGACTTTGCTAAGTCACCATTGTACAGGAGGGCCAGTGAAGCCTGGGTCCGTCGACAACAGGAGGTCTGTGCTAGAGCATGAACCATCACTGTCTCAAACCATCTAGAAATGCAGGCCAGCTACCTCCGTCAGCCTGGCTGTGCTGCTTCACTGCAGCTGCGCCAGATGCACAGCTGCAGGGCCGTCGTCAAGGCCATCCTCCTGTCCAGCTCAGTAACCTGCATGAAAATATAGGATTGTGACTGGACTGAGCCCTCTGACCTCTGAAGACATCTACAGACCCGAGAGGAGAGGCAGCCAGGAGACTAGCATGAGCATCAAGGGTTTAAGAGCTGTGGCCAAAAAACACATCTGGTTTTCACCGGCTTGTTTCCAGGGCATCAGAACTGTCCAGAGCCTGGGGGTCCTGAGGCAGCTCCTCTAGCTGGGCCTGTGGACAGCTCAGAGCACATTTCTTAGGATCACTTCCAAGGTATGTGACTCAGTCCTTGCTGACATGTGGTATAGATGTCACAGTCACGACTCCCTGGAAACAGGTCTGCCTCACCACACAGCACATCCTGCCTCCCATCTTCCCAGAATTCCGACTCCCTTGGTAGGTCCTGCAAGTAGGGAAACTGAGGTTCAGAAAGCTTACGTTGACCCCAAGCCTCAACAGATACTCTACCTATCTGTTCCCTTTCTTTTCTGAAATAAGCAATCCAAAAATTCTACCAAGGAACTTCTACAGCTCACAAACACTTTCAGTAATGTAACAAGATACAAGATTAACTCAAAAAAATCAGTATCCCTCCTATACACAGATGATAAAAGGGTTGAGAAAGAAATCAGAAAAACCACACCCTTCACACTAGCCACAAATAGCATAAAATATCTCAGAATAACTCTAATCAAACAAGTAGAAGACTTGTATGACAAGAACTTTAAATCTTTGAAGAAAGAAATTAAAAAAGACACCAGAAAATAAAAAGATCTCCCATGCTCTTGGGTAGGCAGAATTAACACAGTAAAAATGGCCGTCTTACCAAAAGCAATCTAGAGATTCAGTGCAATGCCCATCAAAATCCCAGCAAAATTCTTCACAGACTTCAAAAGAACGGTACTCAACTTCATATGGAAAAGCAAAAAATGCAGGAGAGCCAAAATAATCCTGTACAATAAAAGAATTTCTGGAGGCATCATAATCCCTGACTTCAAACTCTACTACAGAGCTACAGTACTGAAAACAGTCTGGTATTGGCATAAAAACAGACAGAAGGACCAATGGAACCCAATCGAAGACCCAGATATTAATACATACACCTTTGAAGGCCTGATTTTTGACAAAGAAGCAAAAAACATCAAATGGAAAAAAGAAAGCATATTTAACAAATGGTGCTGGTATAACTGAATATCAACATGTAGAAAAATGAAAATAGACCCATATCTATCAACATGCACAAAACTCAAGTCCAAATGGATCAAAGACCTCAACATAAAGCCAGCCACACTGAACCTTATAGAAGAGAAAGTGGGAAGTACACTTGAACGCATTGGCACAGAAGACCATTTCCTAAATATAACTCTAGTAGCACAGACACTGAGAGAAACAATTAATAAATGGGACCTCCTAAAACTGAAAAGCTTCTGTAAAGCAAAGGATATGGTCAACAAGACAAAATGACAGCCTACAGAATGGGAAAGCTCTTCACCAGCCCCACATAAGACAGAGGTCTGACTTTCAAAATATACAAAGAACTCAAGGAATTAGATATCTAAAAACAAATAATCCAATTTAAAAAATGGAGTACAGACTTTAAACAGAAAACTCTCAACAGAGGAATCTTAAATGGCTGAAAGACACTTAAGGAAATGTTCAACGTCCTTAGTCATAAGAGAAATGCAAATCAAAACAACTCTGAGATTCCATCTTACACCTGTAAAAATGGCCAAGATCAAAAACACTGATGATAACTTATGCTGGAGAGGTTGTAGGGGATAGGGAACACTCCTGCATTGCTGGTGGGAGTGCAAGTTTATACAATCCCTTTGGATGTCAGTGTGGCGATTTCTCAGAAAATTAGGAAGCAACCTTCCTCAAGACCCAGTAATACCACTTTTGGGTATAAATCCAAAGGATGCTCAATCGTGCCACAAGGACATGTTCTCAACTATGTTCATAGCAGCTTTGTTTGTCATAGCCATAACCTGGAAACAACCTAAATGCGCCTTGATGGAAGAATGGATAAGGAAAATGTGGTACATTTGCACAATGGAGTACTACACAGCAGAAAAAATAACATCTTGAAATTTGCAGGCAAATGAATGGAGCTAGAAAATATCATATTGAGTGAGGTAACCCAGACCCAGAAAGACAATTATCACATGTATTCACTCATAAGTGGTTTTTAAACATAAAGCAAAGAAAACCAGCCTACAAATCACAATCCCAGAGAACCTAGACAACAATGAGGACTCTAAGTGAGACATGCATGGATCTAATCTACATGGGAAGTAGAAAAAGACAAGATCTCATGAGTAAATTGGGAGCATGGGGACCTTGGGAGAGGGTTGAAGGGGAGAGGAGAGGCAGGGAAGAGAGCAGAGAAAAATGCAGAGCTCAATAAAAATCAATAAAAAAAAATCTGTTCTCCTTAAATAAAGTATAAGCTAAATAAACCCTTTCTTCCTCAACTTGCTTTTTGGTCATGGAGTTTCATCACAGCAATAGTAACCCTAAGACAGAACCCAACCCATGCTCCCAGCTTCTCATGTAAGAAGGCCAGAGAGGAGGCTTTTCCAGCCCAACCCATTTTAAAGCCCAGTGAGCCCCTAGGCCTCCCTGAACTCCTAGGAGAGGCTGATGCTGTGGAATATTATTTTAAGTGTGGAGAGGTGTGTTATATTTGTTTATGCCACATTTGTTCAATGACGTAAGGATGTGTGTTTAACTGTGTAGAGATGTGCTGCATTTGTTTCACCGGGCCTGATGAAAGCACCTGATTGGTCTCATAAAGAGCTGAACGGTCACTAGCTAGGCAGAGAAGAGATAGGCAGGGCTGGTGGGCAGAGAGAATAAACAAGAAGAGAAATCCAGGCTCGAGAAGAAGAATGAGGAGAAAGAGGAACACACTTGGGACCAGAAGCCAGGCAGCCACCAGCCAGCCAGACACAGAGACAGCAGGAAAGTAAGACATCCAGAAAGAAAAGTAAAAAGCCCCGAAGCAAAAGGTAGATAAAAAGAAACAGGTCAATTTAAGTGAGAAGAGCTAGCCAGACATGAGCCTAAGCTAGGCTGAGCATTCAAAACTAATAATAAGTCTCCGTGTCATGATTTGGAAGCTGGTTGGTGGCCCAAAATAAAAAGCCTGGTCACAGGCTGAGTTTCGGAGCTGTGCTGAGGTGTGTTTTGATGACTCAGCCCTCCATGAACTCCAGGAAGCACGGAAGGGCATCCGTGCCTGAGACATATTGACAGGCATCCATCATTAATTAGTACCTCAGCCAGGATGAGAAGAGCCGAGAAAGCCAGTGACCTGCCTTATCGCTGTCACTCAGTACTCAGAGCTCCCTCCAGTGTCCCAAGGGAAGCTGGCAGGGTTGTGGGTTGTTAACTGCTCTCCTTAGCCTCATCTTCCCCTGTGCAGGACTCAGTCAGTTGGCTCAGGCAGCATCTCCCAAGGTCCTTGGGCCGCAGTTCCTATCTTTCAGAGGAAAGCAAGTTCCAAAATGACCGGAACGTGAACACTTCCTGGGCCCCACCTCCAGCCTTTGCCCTGCTAGCTCTACCAGGGCCTATCCAAGCATTGACAAGAGGAACAGTGCAAGGTTTGGACCAGTGATTTCCCCTCCAGCCCAAGCAAAGGACCCACAGCCCTTCCAATCCAGCCCACAGCAGGCCACAGGCACTAGCACGTTGCTATGCGCGCTCCACGGCAGCTTGCCGGCACCTCCTGTTTCACGCTCTCACTGACCACCCAAAGAAGGCCAGAGGTCACAGACTTGGGCTCCACGAGTGAGCATAGCCGGCACCTGAGAAGAGCAGAGCTGACTTTGGCCCTCAGTCCTTCCTACCCTGACCTCCCAGAGAGGTCAGGTAATCCTGTTCACTCACACTGTCCACGGGTGTGGGACAGCACTTGTCCGGGATAACGCATATTTGGCCCCAGCATGGTCTGACTTTGGGAGTCCTGACAATCTGGGCCAATAAGAAGACAAATGCCCTTTCCTTGCTTCACTTCCTCCCCGTCGCTACCCAAAGGCAGATGAAGGAAAAAATGATTTAGGCCCGAAAGATTCTGTAAAGCCGCGGGACAGAAAAATTACTGTTGATTCGTTTCAAGTTTCCCGTCAATCATTCTTTTTCATTATTAGTATTCTGTAAGCATGAATTTAACTGGGAATAGATACTGGTGCTACATGCTAAGTAAGGGCCAGATCAAGACAATCTGGAAGTAGGACACAGTTCTCCCAAGAGCCTGGAGTCTACTCTCGCAAATACACAGCACGCAAGTGGCTTGCTCCCACGTCATGAAGGACAGCCTGCAGGTGAGGATGGACTACTGATGGACCAGTAGCCCTGGGTGGACCACATCATCATGGATAGCCTGCAGGGGAGGATGGTCTATGATGGACCACTGATGGACCAGTAGCCCTGGGTGGACCACATCATCATGGATAGCCTGCAGGGGAGGATGGTCTATGATGGACCACTGATGGACCAGTAGCCCTGGGTGGACCACATCATCATGGATAGCCTGCAGGGGAGGATGGTCTATGATGGACCACTGATGGACCAGTAGCCCTGGATAGACCACATCATGATAGATAGCCTGCAGGTGAGGATGGACTACTGATGGACCAGTAGCCCTGGGTGGACCACATCATGATGGATAGCCTGCAGGTGAGACCCCATGGACTCTGATGGACCAGTAGCCCTGGATAGACCAGAAATACTATTTTAGGTTTTTCATCAAAACTGTTGGGAAATAATTCAGGCTGCCTGATGCAGGGGTAGTGAGCATAGCATCCAAGCAGCTTTGTACCACATGGGGACAGCCCAAGGCACCAACAGAAAAATCTAGCCTGTGAGATGGCCAGAAACACTAGCTGTGTGTTTTTTTGTTATACTAGTCAGTAAATCTCGGCTTTTGAACAATCTGCTTTCGATTGTGTTTCTGCCACTTGAGACTGAATTAGGAGGAAATAAAGCCATCTGATTCATGTGGCACCATGTGAGGATTTTCGGGGACTTCAAGTTGGAAAAGAGCTCAATACTACAAATGAAGCCTCGGAGCTTGCCATGGTGACTGTTGCCAGAGCTGCTTGTCACTGAAAAGAAAGGGTCGTGTGTTCAAAACCAGCCCAGGGGATTATTATGAGCAAATCACAGCAACCTTTCACTAGCTTAGAGTTCCATGCAGCTAGGTGCACTGTGGACCTCTGAATGCGTGGTCCACAGCACTCTTCATTATGTTAACCCAGAGAGTCTGTTACTGAATCCACACAGAAATGCAGCTCCTGGCTTATGTGCTCACGCAGGCACATACACACACATGCGTGTGCACATGAACACATGTACACCCACGTGTGCATGCATACACACATGCATGCACTTTAAGGCAGATCCTTCATGAATCTGATTCTGCAAGCATACGCCATCTGCCCAGAAATCAGAGTGTCCCTTACAGGATCTCATCTGGCACAGAGGCCTCAGCACAGTAGCCTCTGCCCTCGGCCTGCTCTGAGAGGAATGGGGCAGAGAGATAGCAAGGTGACAGTTCCCTATTCCCACCTCTGAACCTCTCTCCAAATGCTCAGAAGAAGCATTCCTGGAGGAGGAAGCTGGGAGGTAGATGGACAAAAGAAAGGACTGGGAAAGGACTGATGCTCTTTGCTCTGGCCCTGACCAGGGATGCTCCTACTCTGGGATGTCAGCCTGGCCAGTGTGAGTGGCGGGATGGGAGAAGAAGAAGGTAGGGCTGCTGCCAGTTCCAAACCCTCGTTCCTCCAAGCTGGTGCTCTCAAAGGTCCGAGTGGCAGAGTTGGCTCCAGAATCGCATATTTGATTCATCATCTGGAAAACAAGGTCTGGGAGAGCACCTGTGACCCTGCAACATGCTTTTTTTAAACACAACAAGGGCAAACTATTACAGGAAGTCTAGGGGACAGAGGGGACATTGTATCCTGAAAGTAACTCCACTGTTTAATGTCCTGTTGTGTGTTGCCTGCCACGCCTGTCGGTCATGGTAGACATATTTCATGGCTGCAATCTTGTTGCACAAACTTTGGCAGATTTTCTTGCTGTGTAACATGTGAATACTTTTGACGTTATACCATCTAAAGAACAGCCAAGCTAATTAGCGCTCTGGGGGAACATAGTTCCACAGATCTATCATGATCTCAGGAGCCCATCTGTATTAGTGTTTTCTTTTTACCTGTGACAAACTATCCAACCAGAGCAAGTTAAAGAAGAAATGGTTGATTTGGTCTCACAGGCAGAGGGTACCGTCCATTGCGGCTACCAGAGAGTTTCTTGCTCTGCGTTTGCAGTCAGGAAACACAGAGAGATATTGATCCCTAGGTCATCTTTTCCTTTTCTTTCTGGTCCTGGTCCCATCTTGTGAAACAACATCCCCTCACAGTCACGGTGGTCCTTCCCACTTAAAATAGCCCAGCCTGAGAACACCCTCACAGACCTGTCCAGAGTCGTGTCTCCTAGGCAATGCTACGTTCTGTAAAGCTGAGAATTTCCACCATCACACTATGCATGCGGCCCAGCTTTCAAAAACCCTGTGGGCACAAAGCCTTCATCTCCGAAGCCAGCAGCACAGTGAGAACAAATAGACCTCATTTTCCAGTAAGTGCTGGCATTGGGCACCTGCAGGCTTTAAGAGTTTGGTTCCTGCGGTCTCTGGGACTGGCCCTCTCTGCTGCATACATTCAGATTTAGACATTTCCCATCTACCAACACATAGAGGACAGAGATAAAGGGGAAAGAACCACACACCCAAAGCTTTGAGTTGACGGCCAGGGCTCTAGCAGTATCAATTTTATCTCCTGGAATTCATTCTTTTCCATCGTTCTGTTTAGAATACCATTGTCTCTTGGTAGCTTGGACAATTGTAGCTCCTCCCAAGCCCTCAACTAGTTATAAATAGGACACCATGGTGAGGGGGAAAAGAAGTAAGTGCCAGGGCCCAATGCTACTGTGTCTAAACTGAAACCCAAAAGCCACAAGGGTAACAGGGCCACTCTGCGCAGGGCAGAATTCACCTGCGATCAGTCCACATTTCTCCAGCTCAGGGTATAAGAGGCCAGGAGATAAGGGAATTCTATCAACTGGGATGTGATGTTCATGAGTTTACCTATGGGTGTGGAGTCTCCAAACACTGGGGAAGGTAATCTATTCACAGCTGATGATTGTCCAGATAAGAGGGCAATCGCCCACTTGTCAGGGAGGCAGTAATACAATCCTATTTGATTCCAACAGTGTGGACAGAATCTCTGGCTCAAGTCTGGGCTCTGTTGCCACATAGGGGTAATGTTAGGTGGGAGGTTTATCTGCTGAGAGTTAGCCACTTCATTCATAAAATGGGGATGGTGTGGTTTGAGTGAAACTGCCCCCCAATAGGTTCCATTGTTTGAATACTACATGATGCCCAGTAGGTGGTGCTGTTTGAATAGGTGGGTGGCCTTGACCGTGGAAGTGCATCACTGTGGGTGGGCTTTGAGGTTTCAAACCCTTTGCCATTCCCAATTTACTTCCTCTGTTTTGTGCTCTTGGTTGGCTTTGTGAGTTCTTGCTGCTCCAGCTGCCATGCCAGCCTGCTGCACGAGTCCCGGCCATGGCAGTGGCAGACCCTGGAACTGTAAGCCCAAATAAACCCTTCCTTCTGTAAGTTGCCTTGATCATGGTGTTTTATTACAGAAATAGAAAAGTAACAAATATAGATAATAATAGATCCTATTGGAAATAGTCACAATGAGAAATGAGAAACTCAGTCTCTTGGCTCAACACTTGAAAAACTCAATCAATGTTCACGCAGCGGTGAAGGAGAAGATGGAAAATGGAGCGTTGTCCTGTGCCTCTATGATTTGGGATAAATTATCAAATCTTACACCACTCTTGATATTGGGAGGGTTATTTCATTTATTCATTCAACAAAGCATTATGGGAGATATTAAACAAGATCGTGTAGACAATTATAAAATAGCACCTTCAAGACTTAAGCGCTCATAGATACAATTTTGAAGATGGCAATGGTGGTGGTTTTATGATGGTAATAATGGCAGTATGGTGGTGATGGTCATGATGATGTTGCTGGTGCTGGCATCTTAGTCAGGGTTTCTATTGCTGTGATAAAGCACCGTGACCAAAAGGGTTTATTTCAACGACACGACCCTTCCAAGTCATAGTCCATCACTGAGGGAAGTCAAGGTGGGAACTCAAGCAGAGCACTCTCCGCTCACTTCCCTTATAACTGGATTCAGAACGGTTGAAGCTGTCGCTAGCATCCTGTCTTGGGGGAAGTCACCTGGAGGATGAGCTGTCTCTCTCTAATCCCAGAGGCATCCAACCATGCTGACCTCGCTTGGATCTTTTGAATAAGTGATGGAACTTCCTAAACAGCCGTGAAAGGACATAAAGTATGAGCAGAATAAATACTGACACTCTAGGTCAGTCGGACATCAGTGCTATTTGTTACTTACACACAGCACAGCTTCTCTGACTGATGCACTTTGACACTACATCACTCATCCATCCTCCTGCAACCAAGACACAGCCCTAGACAAGAGGAGTCTCCGTTGTCTGTGATGAATCCACTTACGAGCAGAACCTGAGCTCTGAGAAGAAATCCATGGGGCATCCCAGGAAGGCTGAAGCTACTTCTCCACAGTGTCTGGGTAGATGTTAAGGCTCAAGCGTTTGTCATTTAGCTCCCCTCCCTGCTTCCTTGTGAGGCCTCTGGGGATGGGATAGCTGTCATGCACTTCTGTTCACCGTGTCCCTCCTGGCACAGTTTTGGCGTCTGCTGGCATCATGGACAGGGGTCACTTGGCACTCCAGCTTCAGATTGCTCATGGGCTGGAGGGCAGCCAGAGCAGAAAGACGCTGTGTGTCCAAGGGGCTCTGCCTGCAGCGAGGCCTCCATGCTGGGTCAGCTTCAGCTCCTTAATTAATGGCTGTGAGTAAGAGAGCCTGCTGCCTGCAGACTCTCTTTACTTAGGCCCAAAGCCAGCCCTGCCTGGGTAAGATGAAGGACATAGTTCACAGGCTCCTGAAGAAATTAATTAAGGGCAGGGTGACGGGAAGATGGATGGAGGCTGCGGGTGTCAGAGCTGCCTGGAGTTCTATCTTCAGAGAGTTTGTGTTAGGGCCACGCGTTTAGTGTCGTGCAGAGGCTGTGTGAGTGATGTGAGCTGCTTCTGCTGAGTGCTAAGGGGAAGGAATGGAGCCACAGCACCCGGTCCTGTAAGCACTGGAGATACCAAGTATAAATGATGGCTGAGCCCTTCTCCAACCAAGCTCACCCAGACTGGACCAGGCTGCCAGCTCACTATCTGGTGCCCTTGTCCTACCAGCAACCCAACTGTAGAGATGAGGGTGACAGAAGTACTCCGCAAAGGCTCCCGGATCAAGTCAATTGAACTTGTTGCTGCTTGCAGGCTGTGTGTGATCAGCACATGCATGTGTACATCTGCGCACATGTGTACACCCTAAAACATATCTGTGTGAAAGGGTATAGTATGTGTGCATGCATGAACATATAACTGTGTTTTCATATCTGTGTAGGTGTATGATGGAATGCATATGCATGTAAGTGTACATTTATGCCTATGTGGATCACATGTATGTATACATGTTTGTGTAGCTGTGATGCATATATGTGTGCATATGTATGATTATGTACATATACGACTCTGCCCTGCATCTGTATGCACATGTGTACAGCCATGGTATATATGTGTGTATACAAGTATGTGTAAAATGGTCTATCTGTGTATACATGTGCACCACTGTGGTATGCATGTGTACATGTACAATGGTATGTGTGCACATATAGACACATGTATGTACTCCAGTGCTTGTATGTACCACTATAGCATGTATGTGTGTACATATGTGTGCGTGTTTATGTTTCTAACTCTATGATATATCTGAACATATACATATGCAGCTGTGTGTGCATACATGTACTCAAGCCTATGTGTGTGCATGAATGTATTCTCTAACTAACTGCATTTTGGTGTATTTTCTGAGGAACCACACTGAAGGACCCAAAACTAGCCAGTGGCTCAACAGGTGAGGTCAGCTATGAGGAAAGAAGGCCAGGCCAGGCTCTCTTTGAGTTTGAGATGTTTTCCCACATGACAGTAACTCTAGCTAAAGCATCTCAAGTTCAACTGCTCATCTGGGGAGCCCCCTGCATGGACACTGGTCATGCTTTTCCCTCCAAGCTCAAAGGCAACTCAGTGTTACCTGAGTCTCCATCCTTCTGACCTATCAGGGGCTACAACATAGTTAATAGGTAACAGTCACAGTGGAAGCTGGGGTAGAGATGGGTCAGATCATGGAGGCTAGGTAGAGATGGGTCAGACCATGGGGGCTGGGGTAGAGATGGGTCAGATCATGGAGGCTGGGTAGAGATGAGTCAGAGCATGGGGGCTGGGATAGAGATGGGCCAGAAACAATGGAGGCTGAGGTAGAGATGGGTTAGACCATGGGGGCTGGGGTAGAGATGGGTCAGACCATGGGGGCTGGGGTAGAGATGGGTCAGACAGTGGGGGCTGCGGTAGAGAGCGGTTGGAGATGGGAGACTAGGGTGGAGATGGATGACTGAGATGGAGGATGGAATGAAGAAGGGTGGAAGGTGAGGAAGGAGTGGAGATGGTGGAGATGGGCGCAAGGGTGGAGATAGATGGCAGAGATGGCGCTGGAGGGAGACAGGTGGACGACTGGGCTGGGGTACAGACAGGTGAGATAGAGTAAGCTGGCAGACTTGGATAGGACCATGGGGGTTGCCGTAGATATGGGTAAGACAGTGGGAGCTGGTTGAGAGCTGGGTGAGGGTTGGGGGTAGGGTGGAGATGGGTGGGATGGAAAGCTTGCAGAGGACCAGTTCGCTTCCAAGGCCCTCCCTCTGAAGTCCCACTTTACATAACAAGCTATCAGAGGTCTCCACCAAGAAAAGAACCAGCCACACTTAACAGATGCCATCTGTAAACGTCTCGCTTTATAAACTGCCCCCTGTATGCAATGACATTTCATGTGTGGTGTTGAAAAGCGTGTCGTTGTGCAGATGTGAGGTCAGTCGGCAGACCGTTGGGGTGCCGGGCCGGCCCTCAGCAAAGTCAAACAGAAACCCAGAAATGACTCTCCATTTATCTTAGTGGGGATTCGCAAAATCTAAGCTTGTGATCCAAGACACTTTGGCTTGACTCCCCTTTTCCCATGCTGAGATTATTAGCATGTATCACCACACCTGGCTTTTTAAATGTAGGTTCGAGAGAACAAACTCTGGTATTCATGCTTGCAAGGCAAACACTTTACCAGAGCCCTGGGACTTGCTGGCTATCCAGTTTATCCTAATTGTAGGCTCTATGCAAATGAGAGAATTTGCCAAAAGAGGGGGGAGGGCAACTCCATAAAAATGACACCAAGATTGACCTCTGACTTATGCACATATACATGTGTGTGCGCGCACACACACACACATGCACATCAAAACAAGAGATTCCATGGGTGACAGCTCAGAGCTCATGAGGTCCTGAAACAGAATGAACAAATAACAGATGTGGACAGAACCACAGAGTGACTGCATCGGCACTTGCTGCGCAGACGGCAGTGGCAGTATTTAGAGTCAGACGGTGTCTGGAAGCCAGTCTTGGTGACCCTGAGGATTAATCACAGCCACTTTTGTGAAGTAGCATCCACCAAGATCAAGTCTGCTGCGGGAAACAGAGCACAGCTCCTTCCTCTTTGTGATTCCAGTCTGGAAGCTTCTAGTGAGGGAACAAAATCCTGACGGTCCCAGGACCCTCACTTTAGGCTTGCAGTAATACAGTGGCTTGCTGACTGAAATATCACACTACTTCAAACATCAGAGTGCTGCCTAAATTAGAGTCGACGTATGCCTTAGTTAGGATTTTTTTTTTTTTTTTGGTTTTTTCGAGACAGGGTTTGTCTATGGTTTTGGAGCCTGTCCTGGAACTAGCTCTTGTAGACCAGGCTGGTCTCGAACTCACAGAGATCCGCCTGCCTCTGCCTCCCGAGTGCTGGGATTAAAGGGAAGATTTTTTTTTTGCTTTGTTTGTTTTCTTTTGTTTTGTTTTGGTTCTTTTGAGGCAGGGTTTCTTTGGGCAGCTTTGTAGACCAGGCTGGCCTGGAATTCACAGAGATACACCTGTCTCGGCCTCCCAAGTGCTGAGATTAAAGATGTGGTGGTGGTGCATGTCTTTAATCCCAGCACTTGGGAGGCAGAAGCAGGTGGATCTCTGTGAGTTTGAGGCCAGCCTAGTCTACAAAGTGAGTTTCAGGACAACCAGGGCTATTATACAAGAGAAACTCTGTCTTGAAGACACACACACACACACACACACAGAGAGAGAGAGAGAGAGAGCTCAAATCCTACCCCCACAGTGAAACACAGCCTCCAACAAGCCCATACCTACTCCAACAAAAGCCATACCTCCTAATCGTGCCACTTCCTATGAGCTTATGGGTGCCAATTACGTTCAAACCACCACAGTGGGTGAGAAGCTAGCCACGAGTGACTGGGTGTACCAGACCAATTTCTCCATGAGTAAGATCTACTTGGCTAGGTCAACCACAACAGCATCTCTTGCTGGGACCCCCCCCCCCATCCCTCAAAGAATTCTGATCTCTTCTCTCAGAACCAGTTCCTGACACACATAGGTGTTTCATATCCTCCCACACACACACACACAAAAAAAAATAGCATGGAAGCTGCCGACCACAATCACCACCCAAGTGTTCCTTAGGTACAGTGACCCCACCGCCAACCTTTACCTCTAAGCCAGATGTTCCAAAACAGGGCACAGCAGTGAGTTTTTATAGTCAACCTGACACGCCTAGAGTCACCTAAGAAGAGGGAAACTCAGTTGAGGAATCGTCTCCATAAGATAGACTCGAGGTCATGTCTGTGGAAGAATATCCTGGCTGATGATTGATGGGGGACAGCCCAGCCCACTGTGGGTGACACTAACTCTAGGCAGAGGGACCCCAGCTCTATAATATTTCTGTATTTGTTTATTTTTTAAATATGATGCTAGGGATCAAGCCTAGGGTCACATCATACCAGACTTCATTGCCCACCCGAGCCAAGCTGCGGGGGGGGGGGGGGGAATGAAAACAGACCCTCCCATCCAAAATTTGAACTACCATGCATGACCATGAAATGAGTGTAAATGAACAAGACCCTAAACCTCAGAGCTGAATGGCTCATTCTAGACAAATTGGCTTCAAACTGGTCATTATTTACAAACAAATGAACAGCTCAGAATTGCAGTCCCTGCTCAAACCAGAATAACCTCACTCCAGTCGCGCAGTTAGTCTGTGAGGCACTGCTGATTAAGAACACACATTCCTGAAGGGCACAGTTTGCAGGGAGGGGAGATGTTCTGTGGCCAATATGGGGCGCACACAGGCCGTTAGATGAGTTGGCATGTGCTCCCCAGACTGATAGGATGAAAATGAAAGTGACTTGAGCAACTGAATACAGACGCTCTCAGTTCAGGGTCTTTCAGTCACGTGACACGAGGTGATGCTTTGTACGAGGTAGGGCAAAGGCACGGAGCCCTGGAGGGACACCGGGGCAGTGGAATGGGGGTCTGCCCTGCAGCAACAGCAGTGGAGGGACCTGAGAAAGTGAATCTGGGCACAGAGGAGGTGCTTGGGTCCTGAGGGCTGTGAGATCATGCAGGTGATCGATCTGGCTCAGGCGGAGTGTGAGTGGGAAACCCTGCGTGTTTGCTTTCTATCCCTGTAGAGTTTCTGCATTGTGGAAATTTCCTGCAAGCATCCAGCTGTGGTGGACCCCAAAGCCGACAGTACTATCCCTCTATCCCTCGCAGAACGAACTGTAAAGTCAAAACTGGGTGGCAGTTAGAGGGTCCAAGATGCCCCCATTCCTACTTCTCTGTACCCCCAACATGGCCCCTAGAGGATCTGGGTATACGCGCGCGCGCGCGCGCGCGCACACACACACACACACACACACACACACTCCAGAGAGGTGCTCTGGAGAACAGGACATGGGCATTGAAACACATTAGGGACAAAGAAGCTCAGCCTTAGCCCCTCATCCAGGGACCTTGGGAAATATATTTTCAAAGCACCAGGAGGCTTACATTTCTTTCTGTTCATCGCCCATGTGAGGCTGGGAGGTGTAGAGACAGACCCACCCTCCAGCGTGAGCTAAATTCTAAACTGCATCCCAAGGGCTTCCCAAGAACAGCCCCCTGCAGGCTCCTGATTCTCACATCATAAACATCCTATACAGGTTGGGGAGGGAAACACAGCAAAGCTGCTTTTATGTTTCTGAGTACAAAGAAGGAAGGACCCTGTGGAATGGCATGGGAATCTGGAATGAGAACCGCAGGCCTCGGAATGAAGCAGAAAGCAAACAGAAAGCACACCGTGTCCTTATAAGGCTTTGAAAAGCTCTGTTATGTTCTTGGGAACTTGGAAAGCATGTGTGGAGGCAGGGCCATGTGTCTAGGAAGGACCGGAGCTGGCCCCACTGTCCACCTCTGCCTGACCTTGAAACCCTGTTCTGGCATGGACTGAGCTCCTGGGGGATTTACAGGATGTCTGCCCAACCATGGACCAACAGATTCCCCTCAGCCGAGCCTGAAGACTTGCTTCTCTGGCAGTTACAGAAATCTCTGGAGCCTTAACTGAGTGCTAAGCTGATGCCCCCTTGTCCCTCTGGGGTTCTGTGCCTTTGCTGGCACAGCCATACCTCAGAAGGCCCTGCCTTGGAAGGTACGTGCTCAGTACCTTCTCCAAGGAGAACCAGAACAGACGTCTGTGGAAGTAACTAAGCCAAGAAAACGGTGGTCGCAGACAGCACAAGCAGTAGTAACACAGAAGGGGGAAGAGACTGAGTTCCAGACATACTTCTTAATAATTTAAATATCAAATATAACTCTGGTCCTCCCACGGGATGAAAGGGTACTCCTGGGACCTCCACTTCAAATTTATTTGGCTCCAGTTCTGCCTCTGGGTAACTCTAGCCACTGACCCGAAGGATGTCCCTGGCCCTGCTGTGCCTTTCGGGAGCCACTATTGGCGTTGCAGGGGCCTGAAGGGCTGCACAGCTGATTGCAATATGCATGCTCTCCCACCTTCCAGATCATCCTCTGCACGGATGCAAACATGACTCAGACAGAGAGGAGAGGGGACTCTGACCGGCTGTCAGCACTGAGGCCTCACGCTGTTTGGAGAAGACTGGCCACTCCTGATTCTAGGTTTTAACCCACCCTGCACACAGGCAGTAGTTGGATACCAGAAATGAGAAGGTTTCCCTGCCCTCTCGGTGTCTGTTTCTTCTCTCTAAGCAAATGGAGCGTCAACTGTTCATGCCCAGGGACTTTTATTGAGGAAGGATCCTGAAAAATTAGGAATGATTTGACCCTGAGAGCCTCAAAAAGAGACAGTGAGTTTCTTTTACACCCTGGCTTAGCCAGTGTGGCCTAGCAAACGAAGAAGAATGGCCAAAAGATGGCACTATCCTCCGGCTAGTTCTGTTCTGTACATGAGGAGGAGGCCAATAAAGTTCAATGCCCAGATACACACACTCTCTCTCCCTCCCTCCCCCTGCCCTCTCCTCCTCTGTGTGTGTGTCCACATATACATGTTTGTGTGTATATAGGTGCACGTGTATGTGTGTGTGTGTGTGCACACACGTGTGTGGAAGCCAGGGATCAACCTAGAATGCTGTTCCTCTGGATACCCAGGAATCTCGCTTTCACAAATAAGTGAGTGGGTTAGACTGGCTGCCAGTGCAAACCGGGGATCCACCTGTCTCTGCCTCCCCAGCACTAAAATGACGAGTATGTGCCACCATGCACATCTCTCCTCTGTGCATTCTGGAGGTCAGACTTGGGTCCTCCTACTTGTGTGAGAAGAACATCTCCCCAGCCTTTTAGGCTCTCTTAAGAAGCAACCCTGACCTCTGTAAAAACTAAATTTAAGTCCAATTTAGACATTGTGTCCTTCGGGTCAACTGATTTACCAATTACATAATTATTGCTAGGACAAAATTCCACAGAGAATGAAATTAAGTATACCCTGGGCTTATTGTAGCCTGGGGGACCTATGCACCATCCTCCTACATGTCCCCTTCCCCTGTTCCAAATTACAAATGATCTGGGTCTGGACCACCATCTCTGACCCAGCATGAGCCTTCTGTCCAGGCCTAATCTCTCACTTTTTGTCTGCTTGATTCTCAAGAAAAAAAAAAAAGAAAGGGAGGGAGGAAGGGAGAGAGGGAGGGACGGAGGGACGGACGGAGGGAGGGAGGGAAGGAGGAAGGAAAGGAGGGACGGAGGGAGAGAGAGAGGGAGGGAGAGAGGGAGGGAGTGAGGGAGGGAGGGAAGCTGGAATAACTATTTGCTGACTCTTCCTAGTTCTTAAGAGGAGCAAATGCCTTTTGTGTCCTTGGCTGTAATTGTAGGGCTGACATATAAAGATTTTTGAGTCTCTGCTATTTTTTTCTCCTTCTGACTGTGCCTATACTAAGACGGTTTTGCTGCTCAAGGCTGTTAGGAACGCTGCAGTCTTGGCAAGGTCTTGCCAGAATGCAAGGTTCTGTAGCTCTTAGGCTTACTCGAGACTGGAGGAAAAACAGTAAAAGAGTTTAGCTGTTTTTTTTTTTTTTAACTGAAGCATGGGGCCAGCAAAATGGCTCAGCTTGGTAAAGGTACTGGTTAAGTGGAAAATTGAGGTCAGTGCCCAGAACCACATCCATGGGGGCAGGGAAAGAGAACTAACTTCTGCGAGTAGTCCTCTCTCACACGGTGGCACACAAGTATGTGCTTACACACACACACACACACACAGAGAGAGAGAGAGAGAGAGAGAGAGAGAGAGAGAGAGAGAGAGAAGGTCAGAACACTGCTATAAACCTAGAATCTAGTTCACTGTTTAAATCAGATACTCATGTGTTCTAGTAACACTTAAAAGCTGCTGAGGGGTGGAAAGATGGCTCAATGGTTAAGAACACTGGCTGTTCTTTCAGAAGACCTGGATTCAATTCCCAGCACCCACAGGACAGCTTAAAAACCCCTATAACTCCAGTTCCAGGGGATCCAATGCCCTCTTCTGACTTCCATGGGTACTTGGCATGCATATGGTAGACAGACATACATGCAGGGCAAGCACTCAGACACGTAAAATAAAATCTTAATTAAAACTGATTTTAAAAACACGTTTAATCAAGATAACGATATTTCTGCAAAGTTTATTTCAGGTGTTTAGTCGAGAAACTGAATCTTAACAGAATTTGGGTTTCTTTTTTAAAAAAAAAACTGTCCAAATTATTTATTTATTTTGGTCTCACCTTAGTCTAAATGTTACACAAAAGTTAAAACTAAATGGCTAGGGAACCTGTGCTTCAGGGTGTTCATCAATCCACACTCAGAGACCTAAGGAAGATGAAGAGAATGGTTAGTTGTCTGTTCTTTGCCTTCCAAAGTCAGTCAGGACCCAGGATGTGCTGGGACCCTTCTGGAAATAGTTCTGCAACTTCAGTCAATCACAAGCCCTCTTGTTCAGAGAGATCATATGTTGTGTGACAGTGGTCTTGTAATGTTTTAATAAAATGCTGATTGGCCAGTAGCCAGGCAGGAAGTAGAGGTGGAGTGCTGAGAACAGGAGAATTCTGGGAAGAGGAAAGAGCCAGTCTGCAGTTGTCATCCAGACACAGGGGAAGTAAGATGAGAATGTCTCATTGAGAAAAGGCACTAAGCCACGTGACTAACACAGACAAGAATTATGGCCTAATGTGAGTTACAAGAGTTAATAAGAAGCCTGAGCTAATTAGGTCAACCAGTTTATAATTAATGTAGACCTCTGTGTGTTTCTTTGGGACTGAAAGGCTGCGGGACTGGGCAGGACAGAAACCTCTGTCAACAGTCATGGACACTTCAGAGGTTGACGCTACAGCCAGCGCACATCCACAGAGAGGAGGCCCCGGAGAGGAAATGCCCCCTATTCTTCCAAAGGAAGCCACACGATAAGCCAGCCCCTCACCCTTCCCAGCAGATGGCACTCCTGGGGAAGAAGCCATCCAAGTTGCTTAAGAATCTCACCTATGTCACTAAGAACTACCCCTAACAAGTCTCAACTGAACCCACTGTTAAAAGAGAAATGTCACATTTCAGCCACATGCATGATCTTCAGAACTCAACAGGAAGACTTAGCAGAACCTAAGTAAGGATGGGAGCTGGTGAGAGGATGGCTCAGGGAGTAAAGGAGCTCTCCACCAGTCCTGATGAGCCGAATTCTACCCCCCAGGCCCCGCAAGACAGAAGGAGAGAACTGACCTCCGTTATATGCCCCCTAACTCCCACCTCTGCGCCTTGGCATCCGCGTACTAAACAAACAAACAAATAGATAAGCATTTTCACAGGTGATGGTAGCACACTCCTTTAGTCCCAGCACTCGAGAGGCAGAGGCAGGCTGATCTCTGTAAATTCGAAGCCAGAAAACCCAGAGACAGAAATTGGGGTTCAACCTGAAGGTCAGAAAAGCCAAATAGCCAGCCACTGTTACCTTTACCTCAATCCGAAATGGTGATCCTGCCTCCAGAAATCTTCAGAATGGGACTGTGTCTGAGAGCTGTCTCCTCCTGTCTTATATTCCTCTGTAGGGCTGGGATTAAAGGTGTGCACCACTACCACCCAGTTTCTATGGCAAACTAGTGTGGTTACTGGGATTAAAGGTGTGTGTACTCCAGTCTGTAAGGCTGACCAGTGGGGCTGTTTTACTGTTTTACTCTCTGATCTTCAGGCAAGCTTTATTTATTAAAATACAAATGAAACATCACTACAATAAATAAATGAAATTGGATTAAAATTAAAAGTGGTTACATAAAGAGAATCCTCTGCCCCTAGGACATAGCAGGTTCTTATTTTCCCAGTGTCTTCCTTGATGGGTAGACGATTCCCTTCATGCCAGGGATGCTTATGCTGTATTTTCTCTCTCCGTGGATGAGAATGGCCATGGCTGCCCACCCCCCATCCCTCTAGGGAAATCTTTATGTTGTTCTCTCGTTCCCAGTATCCTGAAGCGCCCAATCGTCTTAGACATCCCTGAAGCCAGTCGGGCTGTTTCTTCTCTGTCAGAGTTTCCCAGCTCCCACACATGTGCACTAACTGCGGGTCTACAGCCTCCAAGACCCCAAATTCATTAAAATATGGATGGCATGGTGGTTTAGAGGTCCACCCCTTTTGATGGGCTCTTCTAGAGGACCATGAGGAGAACTTAAATGTGAGGTCTAATTCACCATGACTTGAAATGGAAAAAAAGAAAAAAGGTCACTTTACTCCATGAATATGTAGCCTACTAATGAATATTCATTTAAAAACTTCCCTACGATCTACAACACAGAAAGCACCAGGCTATCCTGCCAACACCTCTCTTTCTCTCTCTCTCTCTCTCTCTCTCTCTCTCTCTCTCTCTCTTTCTCTCTGTCTGTCTGTCTCTGGGATAGCATGTTTTGGAGCTCCTCATTTGCTTTGCTAAATAAACTCTGCATAAACCATCCATGTCTCTCGGCTAAATTTTTCATGATGATAAGCACTGGGGCTGGAGAGATGGCACAGTAGTGAGGAGCACAGGCTGCTCCTGCAGAGGACTCAGGACGATTCCCGGTACCCACATGGTGACTCACAACAGTCTGTAACTCTAGTTCCAGAAAATCTGACACCCTCTTCTGGGCCTCTGCAGACACCAGACACACATGTGGTACACAGATATACTCAAGGCAAAACACTCATACACATTTTAAATAAAAAAAGATAAGACTTGGGAGACTCCGATAAGAAAAGACTATTGAAAGAAGAAATGGCCATGGCGTCCCCAAACTTGACAAGAAGCCTTAGTCTGCACATCTCCCAAGCTCAGCAAACTGCAAAAGCAAAATACACTCACCATAGCTATCGTCAAAATACAGAGAGAATTTTGAAAGGAGCAAGTTAAAAGTGACTCTCCACGTACAGGGAGCCTCTGTAACACGAACGCTTGCTTTATCGTGAGGACCCACAGAGGCCAGAGCAGCGGATGACACAGTTGCTCAGGAAGAACAGACCTCAGGGAATCATTCTTTCAGAAACTGAGGAGGAGTAAACAAAAATGAAGGGGGCAGATTGCTAGCAGACAGAGGCCTCCCCTTTCTGATCTCGACTCGCTTTTAAAGCAATGGTGTGGTTCGATATGTGCATAATTGTATTGTCAGGCCAGCTATGTGTTTTAATGTAATATCATCGCAGAAGAGGCAAATGGGAACGCGGCAGTATTGAGTGAGGGAAAAGACGGCAGATGGAAATCGAATCCTTGGAACAAAGCAGACCAGAAGAGAAAATAGAGATTGAAGTAAGGAACCTGGAAAATACAATTGCTCTCTCCTTTCCTCCCTGCGATTTGCTTCAGATGCTGGCTATACTAAGTGATAACATAAACACAGGTGGAACACAATATACCTAGCTGTAACAATGTAGCCAATGTAACTACTGCGAGGGTGGGGGAGACGGCGCTGTGAGGCTATGGCGTCTGTATCTCTTGGAAGTTAAGTTAGTTATCAGTTGGAGCTGGAGAGATGGCTCAGGAGTAAGAGTGCTTGGCCTTGCAGAGGACCCAACTTCAATTTCCAGCAACTACAGGGTGGCCAACAAGCACCCATAACTCTAGTTCAGGACATCCAAAACTGTCTTGTCACCTCTGTAGGTGCCTGGTACACAAATGGTGCAATCGCATGCAGGCAAAATACTCACGCACATAAAGTTAAATAAATAAATCTCAATATTGTTTTAAATGAGACGGTATCAGTTAGAGTAAGCTTTGCCAGCCAGACAACAGCAAAAATACAAATCCCCCGTCCAGAGACAAGAGCAGGCTCTCTATAGCTGACCCTGGAGAGTGGATTTTAAGGTACTGAAACAGAATGGAGAGGCAAGTTAGGCATCAGCAGCAGAAGTTTAAATTAAATCAAAGGTGCATACATTCAGCAATAAATGCCTAAATGCCAACAGAGGGCTGGGACTGTAGCTTAGTGGTAGAGTGCTCGCATAGCACACATGAGGGCCTGGGTTCGAGCCCCAGTACTGCCAGGATGGGAGGGAGAGAGGAGAGGGGGTGAGGGAGGAGAAAAGAAGGAAGCCAGAGTGAGAGAGGAAACAGATAAATCAATAAGACAATAGCAAGAGAATTAGAAAGTACTTTGAGATTGACAAGAATAAAAACATAGGGTAGCAAAGCTTCTGTAACACTGCCAACGCGCTGCCTGGGGTAAAATTTACAGTGTTAAATGCCGACGTGAGGGAGGAGGAAGGATTTCAGATCAATAGCATGCCTTGAACCTTCAAGGTTTAGGGGAGGAAAAAATGAGCAAACTCAAGTCCAAGCAAGTAGGAGGGGGGGGGGTGACAAAGATTAGATGTGAACAAATGAGCCGGAGACTATCAATAGGGAAAGCCGATCAAACGAAAAGTTGGTATTTTGACAAAAATCAACAAAAATGACATTTGGCTAGAGTGGCCAAGGAAAAAACCAAAGAGGAGTCAGCTAAGAAGTGATGTCACCCACTGCTGATCTTTCAGAATGAGGGGGTCAAGATCATAGATAATCGTAGGTTGGTACCATTGATAACTGTGTGCTGACAATTAGGTAACCAAAACCAGATAAAATAAGTCTAAGAAAACAAAAATCCTCTGGCTTGAGTCAAGAAGCAACACCAATCAACCAACCTGTAATGAACAAATTAAATCATCATTTAGGACTTCCCCCAGAGAAAACCCTCAGGTCCAGAGGCCTTTGCTGGTGAGCTTCCCTCAAACATTTAAAAAAGCATTAAGGCCAATCCTTCACAGACTCATTCTGTAAACAGAGGAGAAGGATCCCCAGCCCAGTCTCCAAAGTCACTGTTCCCCAGTAGAGAAACCGCGCAAAAACATCACAAGAAAATGACGAATCAATACTCCCTGGGAATACAAATACGAGCATCTTCGCGCACCACCAGCCAGGAAAATCCAGTGCCATTGACAGAGAGGGATTTAGACCAGGAGGGAGGGGCTAGCTCACATCTGGAAATCAATGCATCATCCTGTATCAATAGGAGAAGAATGGGCTGCTTCCAGAAGATAGAGAGCGAGCGCGTCCGACAGAAATCAGCCATCTTTTTGTCATAAAAACCTTGAGCTGACTTTGGATAGAAAAGAATGCAGCTGCTAAGCACGGTAGCCTGCCTCCACATGGGAGGCAGTGGGGCAGGGGGATTGCCATGACTTAGAGGCTAGCCTGGCTACATTGTGGGCTCAAGGCAGCCAGGGTTGCTAATGAGACCCTGTCTCATTAAGAAGAGTGAGTGGGCAAGGAGACGAAGCAGGAAGGGGGAAAGAGAAGAAGAAAGAAGAACTGGAGCAGGGACACACACACACACACACACACACACACACACACACATCAGCTTTGGCATCAGGCCACTCATCTCTATCCCTGTGGGTTGGGCTCACCTGGCATTTATCATTTCTGCCCTTCTGATCTTGTCGTTAAATTAACCAAAGTGTTTGTGTTGGCTAGTTTTATGTCAGCTTGAGGTAGGCTGAAGACAAATGAGAGGAGGAAATCTCGGTGGAGAAAATGCCTCCACAAGATCAGACTGTAGACAAGCCTATGGGGCATTTTCTTAATTAGGGATTGATGGGGACAGGTCCAGCCCATGTGAGTGGGGCCATCCCTGGGCTGGTGGTCCTGGATTCTATAAGAAAGCAGGCTGAGTGAGTCACGAGGAACAAGCCTATAAGCAGCAATCCTCCACGGTCTCCGCATCAGCTCCTGCCTCCAGGTTTCTACCCCATGTGAGTTCCTGCCCTCAATGCTTTTGATAATAAACTATTGTGTGGCACTGTGAGCAGACTAAACCCTTCCCTCCCCAAGTCGTGGTATTTCATCCCAGCAATGGAAACCCAAACTAAGACTGTGTTCAAATGTCTCGTATGGAACTCATCTGTACTTCCCCTCAGTCAATACTGGCTTGTGAATTTACATTACCAGAGACATCTCCTGCAGCTGAGAGACCAAAGAGTACCCCAGTGAGGGAGCCAGACATCCTCAGGCATTCAGCCTTAGGCTAGTTCTGGAAGTTACCATCACACAAGCAAAAGCTGATTTCTCTTAAGAGGTGTTAGCAAGAAATAGCTCCAGACAGGCCTGGGCTAGCATGGCTGTCAGCAGGAATCAGCAGGTCAAGCCAGAGGGCCTCAGCCCCTCCCACAGAAAAACGATTACAGCTGGATGGTCAGCCCATTGTATTTCCTCCCTCTCCACCCTCTGTCCTCTGGTCCCTAACACAGTAACTGCAACTCAGCCTGACATCAGTGGCTCAGTGGGTCCTGAGGCCAAATGCAAACCGAGGACCCCAAGCCTGCGAATTCACCATCCAGTGATGGATGCGATTGCTCTGTGAATGCTTCCAGGTGTGGGTGACTATTAAAGCCCAGCACCCAGGTGTCTGGAGCAGCCTGCACTCCCACAAGTCCAGAGTCCCTCATTCCACTATCCCAGCAGCCCCTCCCCTGTGCTAACTCCATGTCTCCATGGCGCCTCTGCAATCAGTCCAGTGTGGTGACCAACCTGGTGGCTTCAGGAATGCAGTTGTGGGTTTCTCATGATAGCCAGGCTATCGAAACTTTTCCGAGTGGGTGATGAAGGAACACTAGCCCACTCAAGCGTGGGGCTTTGGCAGGCCTTGCCCCTCTCTCCCATTCCCTCTGCCTTGCTAAAAACTGTTAGATTACAGTGCTAAAGCTAGCCACCAACATCTATTCCCTTATTTGGCCACTTCCTCCTCTTGAGACTGACTGCCAAGGTGCAGCTATCAAAGTATTGAAGTCCGGAAATCAAAAGCTCCTTTGGCTCACCTAAGTAACATGTCCAATTAAAATGGAACACCTCGTCCTAACATAGGGTTTCCCCTTTCCCCTTTACAAACCACCATTTTCCTATAGTCACTTCTGTCTTTCTCCTCTCTATCCAGAGGCCTTTGTCTCTATCCTGTCTCCCTCCAGGGCTAATATCCCTGCTCCTCTTCCTTGCTCCCTGTCCTCCCTTGTCCTCTATCTCCTGTCTTTGTCTCTTCTTCCCTGCCCTATGTCTCTCTGGGGCCAATAAGTATCCTTTGTGTTGAGAACTTGGACTTGGGGGTTTCTGAACTGATACTGATTCTTTCAGATGGTACGGAGACACCTGAAATACAGGATGGGAGGCCATGTCGACTCTTTATCAGGAAGATGGCTGCGCTTCACCAATGGCCTCTGCTCAGCTGGACATGGTCAGTGGCGGGGGTATCCAGGGAAGCTCACATGTGCACATACACATAGTCACACACCAGACATACATATACACTTCATGCTCACACACATACATATATACTAGTACAACACATGACCACATTCACCCACAATACAGATGGGGCGGCGCTCCTGAAAATACAGCTGAATGGATGCTGACCGTGTGCTCTCTTTGCCAAGAGCAATGGTTCTTGGCAGCAGAGATGGGACAAGGGACAGGATTCCTGGGAGGGCTTGGGACCGGAGTTGAAGCTCAAACCACTAAAGTCTAAGACTCCATTTAGCACTATGTGTTGGCTGGGGTGAGCAAGCCTCTCAACAAGATGGGAGGATGCCGCTCTTACAAAGATGATGAAATCCAGGGAGAGGGCTTGCTCCTTGGTCATAACTGTTCCTAATGAGCAGGGACCTGAGGAGAGGCAGCCAAGACCAGGGGTACAGGTGCTACTGAGCCATCACTGACCCAAGTGTTCAAATATCTGTTATTGAACCTGTCATTTCCCTCGAGCAATACTGGGCTTATGAATTTACATTACCGGAGACATTCTGCAACTGTTCCCAAAGAGCATCCCTTGGTGAGGAAACGAGACGTCTAAAAGGAGTGCAGATCTGGAGGATTACAGAGCTCAGGCGGGGAACATGAATGAAGGAAATGGGGGAGGGGCCACGGTCATGCCCACTCATGCATGCCCTTTTTAGGGTACCCGTTGCAGATTAAAATGAAATAATAAACTTGAAGCCAGTTCAGAGGCTTTCCTAATGCATGGTGGGCTTCGTGGGTCCCTTCAGTTGCCGGTATGCCTGTCTTGTCTGGAGAAGGCAAGAGAGGCTGGGTGGTCTTGTCTGTCCCAACAGCTTTACATACGTCAGAAGCACTTGTGGAAAACCAAGGTTTAATTAAGTGTGTTGCCTAACACAGTGTCACCCAGCACAGCTCTGTCCCCTGACTACCGCTCTTCCTGGCTCTCTAATTAAAGGATCACACTACAGGAAAGAAATTGAGACAAATCTGAGAGGAAGGGGTGAGGAGGACTCCTACCAGGGCCCCAACAGCTCCCGCCAGTAACATGGATGCTCCGTCCTGCTGCACAGAGCCGGGGGGCTGCAGAGAGCTGTGTACGGCCTTTAGTTACAGTAAATACCAATATTTGTAGATGAAACAGCGAGCAGAAGGCAGATGCTCAGTAAGTGATGAAAAACCTGTTTTCTATTATGCAAATAGCCGGGCTGGGATGAATCTGTTTGGTTCGCCCCATTGTGTTCACTCTTGTGTATCCTTTCTCTTTAAAACCAAACCACTTATTTGATGGCACTGTCTTTCTTGATTCTGTGCTCTGTTTCCCGCCGCTGCCGTCTTTCCTGGTAAATGGTTACTTTTTCTAGTATGCCAGTCCCATCCCCTTGTCTGTTTCGTTGTGGTCCATATATACTTTCTTCACGGCTGTCGTCAAGTGTCCTGTGGCCCCTTGGATGACAACAAATGGCAGTCTCCCTCGCATTATAGACCATTCCAACAGGAACTGGCTCTATGGGGACATCCACTCACTGCCCTATTCGAGGACATGGGAAAAGCCTCTCCCCAGTTTGCTGATAGGAGGCTCCATACTCTCTGGTCTTGTTCTATCAGGAGATGTGAAGAGAACAGGCCTTTCTGGAACATATGCGCTCATTGTTCCTCAGAGGTCTCCCTCACTTCATTTCCAGTGCAGAGATAAGCGCGGGAGACATGTTGGAATCTGTGGCATTCATTCAGGTGGCACCAATTTCTTCTCTAGAAGAAATAAGTCCTTGTATGTATGCATGCGTGGATGCACTTGCACGCACACACACACGCACGCGCACACACACGCACGCGCACATACACACTGAAAGACTGAACATTTTAAAAACAAATGCCGGGCTTATAGCATGTTAGTATTGCATTAAGCACACATGAACACAGGACGGTCATGCAACACAAACCTCTGGTTGTTGTGTACTGGGTTTCTCTTCCCTGCACCTAGAGATGAGACTCCTTGGCAGTCTGTGGTCCGAGTGCACCCAGGTGTACCAGGGGTCCCCGGGAAACCATCTCCAGCAGGGATAAGATTTGCAAATAAAAGCCTCTTTTGCTTTCCCCAGATAGGCAGACAGACTGGCAACTGAGGGGACACAGGAAGCCCACCATGCATTAGGAAAATCTCGGAACTGACCTTATCGTTCCATTTTAATCTGTGAGGGGTACCCCAAAGAGGCGTGTGCAGGCATGCACCTGGCCCCTCCCCCATTTCCTTCATTCATGCTCCCCGCCTGACCTCTGTAATCTTCCAAATCTGCACTCCTTTTTAATGTGCACACAGGCATGCATATTTGCAAATCTGGCTCAGGAAGTCCAAATCAGGAAATATGGATTAGAGGAAAGGTGGGGGACCAGGGCCCATGTGTGGACTCTTTAACAAGCCCCCACCCATTCATCTAGTCATTCCTCATCCCTCTGTCCATCTATCCACATGCCATTCAGCCAACTATCCAAACTGTAGTATGAACGTGTCTCTCCATCCATTCATCCAACATCCATCTTGCATCCATCCGCAACCCATCAGCCCATTTACCACCCATCTATCTGTCTATCCGCCTATCTACTATCATCTATCTAGCCATCTGCCGGCTACCTATCCATCCATCAGCCAACCAGTCAGCCACCACTTGCCAATCCATCTACCCACTCATCCGTCCACCACCCACAAATCCATCTACCATCTGTCAATCTGCCATCTACTCATCCATCTACCCGTCCATCCATCCATCCGTCTGCCCATTCATCCGCACAGAGAATATCTATTAAGCCAGTGTTGTCCACACAGGTAACATTCCAATCCCTGATGACACATAGAGCCCATCCGTATGCTTTCCTTCTCCTTAAGGAGTCCCCTGTGGGTTTTCCTGAGACTGGAGTCACATAGGCCCTAGGTACATTCTGACACTGCTAAGTACCATAAGTTGCTAAGTACCATCTTGTGACTTTGAGGCTCACCTCCAGTGGCCTTATTTCCTGATGCAGGGGGTGCATAGCCCGCTCTTGGGGCTGTGTCGGTCAGATACGCTGTTGACTCACCTGAACACTGACCCACGGTGAGTGACACCACAGTATCACTATGCTCCTGTCTGTGCATCAATCCCCTCCTTCCCTCTTCCGGCCTTTCACCCAAGTGGAGGCCTCCAGCTGGAGGAAGCCAGGCAGTAGACAGAGCCACCTTCCACCACTTTTCTAGGTCTTCATGTGTAGGACCATATGAAGGGGATGCAGGTGTCACAGGGATACTGGAAGCTCATGGGTATCGTCTGGATGTTATGAGCCTTCCTGGACTAAAGTCTGTGACAAGGAGGAAGGAGGGAGGGAGCCATTAATACATGACTTGAGCCCATTTATGTAATGAATCTCAGGGGATGGTCCAGGTATGTCCAGCCAGCACTCCATGAGAGAGGGTGTGTAGCGCATGTCACAAGAGGAAGGGCCCTCAGGAGGATGGGTCCTTCATGAATAGGGAGTCCTGGAAGGACAAGTCCCTGACATGGGTGGTCCCTAGGAAGAGGAGTCATTCATGAGTAGGGAATATTCATGGGGCTGGGGGACATCCAGGACTCCATTCTTTCCTGCTTACATGATAAGAGACAAATCAGCACCCAGCACACATTTGGTCTCCACTACAGTAGCAAGGTGTCCTCCACCAGGTAGCTATAGCTATATAGTCAGCCCCCTCCCAAGATCCCTTTGACATGAAAGCATGCCTTGGTGACATGACAGACCATACATACATATATTCACTCCCAGAAGCCTAAGAAGGAGATATTCCCCTTCCACAGCCTTCAAGCCTAGGGTCCTCTCCAGCTCAAGTCAGTGTCACGAGCTCTTATGTCACAAACTGTCCTTTCTGATTCGGCACGAAGCTCCAATAAGGCAGACAATGCTGCCTCCCCAGCATCAGTCCCTCATGTGGTTCAGACCCTACTGCATGCCCATGCCCTGCACAGACCATGGCAGAAGGGTATGCAGCCAGCTCTGACATGGCTCGCCAGTATAGGTCTCTGCATCCCTTTCCTGAGATGTAACAGCTGCATCCTCCTACAGTCTGCAAACATGTTTTCATTTCCCTGAGAAACAAATAGGCTGGCTGCAGTCTGGGCCTGACACTGAGAGGCATTCTTCCCACACAGCCCACAGTCCCCCTTGAGCTCCCAACCCTGGGGTCCAGCCATCCTTCAGCTCAGGAGGCCTTGGTGGAGCAACTGTCTATGGGCCTCCATCTTTCCTCCAGACCCCAGGGCATGATCTATTTCAGACAGCCTGATCCTACCATCCCTAAGATCTGCAGGTTGCATGCTAACGTGTTTCACCATATGGTTCGACATGGGTAGAAAGTATCCAAGCTGGGGCCTCTAAAGCAATCCAGATGGCCTCTCACTCGGAGCCTCCCCCATGCCTTCCCAGCCCCTTTAATTATTAAGACCAGGCTTCAGGAGGCTTCCTGCCTACAAACAGTGAGGTGGGTGAGCACTGATGAACCTGTGGGCAGGCTCCTATTGTCCCTTACCTTAGGTGTAGCCCTCCAGAGGTGTAGCCTTTCACCTATAGGGAAACCTCCTTTCTATTTTATTAGACTGTTTTATCGCTCCAACGAAAGTCTGGCCAAAGGAGTTTATGATCAATTGGAGTAAATTATGAATATTTCCCTCTCTAGTTTTCTCTCTCTCTCTCTCATCCCCCTTCACACAGGAAAAATACTGTTTTAATAACACAAGCTGTAGAATAGGCCTCCCCATCATGTCTCTCAGGGTGGAGAAATCTGTAGATAATCAGGCTCCCAGCTGGAGGTGCAGCTCAGGGGTCCCAGGCACCCTGCCTAGAGTAAACTGGTCTGATTTCCAATCAAGACGACCCCCGAAGGGAGGGTAATGGTGGCATGGTTTACAAGGGCATGGTTTCCTATGCTGTGGGCTGCTGCCCATGCTCTGGGTCTGGAGAGGCTGGGCTGGTGAACACATCTGGTTTTCTAATTTCTCTTCTGTGAAAATCAATTCAGTTCTTCTTGGGCTGGAAAGTTGAGTGTTAAGCTCCAGGCTCTGTCCTGTATGAAAACAAGGCCCTTGAACACACACACACACACACACACACACACACACACACACACACACAAAAAAAAAAAAAAACCAACCCTGTTTTGTCCTGGTTTTGTTTGTTCTTTTAAGATTTGTTGTTGTTGTTATCGCTGTTGATTATCTGCATACCTGTGTCTGTGTATAGGCAAGCACATGTTGGTACAGATGTATGGGGCGACCAGAGGCATTGGCTCCCCCTGGAGCTGGACTTATAGGATATCTGAGGCTTAGACATGGGTACCGGGAACCAAACGCCGGTCCTCTGCAAGAACAGCAAGAGCTCTTAGCAGCTGAGCCATCTCTCCAGCCCATGTCCATGCTGTTTGACATCACTGACTGTGTCGGTGAAACTTGGTGACAGCTTCATCCCAGAACAAACACACAGCTCTAACCTTGCAGGCTTCAGTCTTGGGAAAGCCCTTTCCAACATCTGAGCCTTTACTTGCATTTCTCCTTCTTGTAGAGGGTTCTCATCATGTAACCTCTGCCCCCAAACCAAAAAGAGTCTCCAGGTTCCTGCATCACAGAAGCAGCGATGGAGAGTCTGCTGCGGTTTCATAAGCAGGTCCAGAGCAGGGTGTGGATGATGGCTGTACTTGTCTGTCAGCTTGGCTGCATCTAGTCCACATCTGTGAGGTAGGAAAACACACCTTTAATTCAGACCTAATCTTGGCCACACCTTCTGCTGGAAGTCTATATAAGGACATGAAAGAAGGAAGCTTTTGCTCTCTGCTTGCTTGCCCTCACCTCACTAGCAACTCTATTACATCACTGGCATTAGAGCCCACTTCTTTGGGATTCCAGTATGTACTGAAGACCGGCTAAGACATCCATCTTCATGGACTGAGCAACTACTAGATTCTTGGACTTTCTGTTCATAGTCAGCTATTATTGGATTAGATAGACCTCAGGCTGTAAGCCATTCTAACAAATTCCCTTCATACACACACACACACACATCCACACATATATAGTCCCTTTATATATACATATATGTGTATGTATATATATATATATGAATATTATTACACAGTGGCTTAATCCCCAGGCCTGATGGATGGATGTATTTAATGCATGTGTGCATGAGTGTGCATGAACGTGCGTGTGTGTGTGTGTGTGTGTGTGTGTGTGTGTGTGTGTGTTGCATGCATGTGCCAAAAGCACATGTGGAGATTGGAAGATTGGGGATGCAACCCAGGACTTCATGACTAAATCACTTACCTAGTCCCTGATTCTCCAGTTTGAACCTATTAAGTCATTCTAATAAATTCCCTTCATATAGATATATGTATATATGTATACCTTCCACATATACATATAAATGTATATGTGTGTGTGCATTCTGTATGTTCTGTTACTCTAAGAGAACCCTAACTAATACTTCATGGGTGGCAGAATTTGAACTTCACCAGATGATACTGCAAGGGCTGCGGGAGAGGTAATGCCAGAGCAGATGCCCAGCCTTGGCCATCATCATCCATAACACTGAGCCACAGGACAGCTGGTGCTTGAGATTTGACCATATCAATCTTTGAAGCTGTATTTTGTTCATTTTGCAGGTTCAAACTGGAGAATCAGGGGCTAGGCAAATTCTGGGTTGTATCCCCAGCCCTCAGATCTCCACATGTGCCTTTGACACATGCATGCAACACACACACGCACGCGCACACACACTCATGCACACCCATGCACATATACATTAAATGCATCCATTGACCAGGCCTGGGGATGAAGCCACTGTATGATGTCCTTAGGTCTAATTCACCCCCACACACCCTCAAAAAATTAACAAAACAAAAAGGTGATTCTTTTTTTTCTCTCCACTAGGGGAATTGGGGACAATTCACAGATAAAAATCACATGTATAAATGAAGTCTAGAATGATGTTTTTATAAATGCCATTTGTAGAAAAAAACAGTTGGCTGTTTGAGACGATCAATGAATTTGACACACTCCAGCAAAATTGAAAAAAAATAGTTAAATAAATAATAAATAGCAAAGCCAGAGAAGAAACAAATTAATTCATCAATGTAAAGAGCAAAGTCAGAAAATTCTTCACAGACTGTGCCCATACTGAAAGGACAGTGTGAGAGCCCTGGAAAGCAAGCTACACAGATGTCACATCACCATGGAACATGTCAACGTTTAAAAAAGCACAAATTGGGGCTGGAGAAACTGTTCAGACATTAATAGCATTTGTTACTGTTCCAATGGACATGGGTTCAGTTCCCTGCACCCACACGGTAACTGAACTGTCTGTAACTCCAATACCAGGGGATCTTATGCCCTCTTCTGACCTCCACGGGCACCAGGTACACGTGTGGTGTTCATAATACAGCAAGCGAAATGCTCAGACACACAAAATAAAATTAACAAGTAGTCTAAATTTTGTAATTTCAAAAAATCACGTTACCACAACTTATCCCTTGTGAATTGGGTAATTTGGTTATCTCTACAACCACTGAAGAAGTTGAACATATAATTAAATATTGCTGAAAATGAAATTTCCAGGAACCCTCTGGAGTATTCTGCCAAAAGCTTAATAATAATTGGCACTGACTTTAGACAAAGTTTCCAGAAAATACAAAGAGAGAAAACACATTACGAGGTCAATGTTTCTCTGGTATTGGGTCATAAAGAAAACAAGCACAAGAAAATTAGCAGACAACACACACACACACACACACAAGCACACACTCGTGTGCATGCATGCACACACAAACACACACATAAAAATGAAATTAAATACAATACCCATTGTGGATATAGAGACACCATTGGCAGAAGAATTCAGTAACACCACATGGTGTGGCCAAGGGGAGGTCATGGAAGGACATGAGACCCCAGAGGACTTGTAGAAACCTGCAACAAACCAACCCTGCCAGTGACTAAAGAATAGCGTGGGTGGGGCTGACCCCCCCCAAGTCAGAGGCCACTGTGTCACAGCACTGAGGACCAAATGTGAGTTCCCCAAATCCATACGTTGGCACCTCACTTTCAAGGCAATGGTGTGTGTCAGTTTTCTCATTGCTGTGACTAAATCCCAGACAGAATAACCCAAAGGCAGGAATGTTTTCAGCTCAGCATCTCAGAGGACATAGCAGAGCAGAGTGGCTCATGGCAAACCCACTGAGGGCAGAGAGCAAAGGGGAAAGGCATAGTACCCTGCAGGCTTCCTCCTCCATGTTCAAAGTCTTCCCCCTCGGCTAATCTTCCCTAAGAACATTCTCATAGACATGCCAACAGCTATGTGCTGCCAATATCCCCAACTTCTCAGTTCAGTTGATACCAGCTACATGACAGCATGATTTTAGAAGATGCCTGGGCTGTGAAGGAAGCCTTTTCGTGAAGGGGATCTGTGTCCTGGATAGGAGACCCTCAGAGCAGTGGTCCCTTCTGTCACATGAACACATGGAGGCAGCCTCCTGTCTGAACCAGACCTAGAATCTACCAGTATTATGGTGACATCCCTAACTCTCTGCTGGACGTCAGCCCAGAAGCACAGGTCTCCCTGGCTTAAATGTCTGATGGCCAAGTATTTTTGCTACAGCAGCCAGAGAGGAATGAGGCAGATAGAATGGAGGAGACAGAGTCGAGGAAACCTCGGCAAACCTCCCATCAATCTACCAACAACATCGGCCTTTCTCAGTAAGGACTCTACCTTGGCATCACCGAGAATCTCATGACCCTGACCACAGTCTGCGAGCTACCCTGTCGGTACCTACACAAGTGATGGCGTGAGAGAGGCAGGAGCACATGTTCTCAAGGCGAGAACGTTAGCCTCCACAGTGCCAGTCAAATGGTCATCCCGACCCACTGACGAGTGGACAATCAGCGTGAAAAAAGCCTTAACGTCAGGATGCGCAGGGCAGAGCTGTGGTGTAGCTCAGAGATGCGGCGCTAGCCTAGCTTTGGTCCCTGGTGTGATGGGTGGCTTTGACTGTCCCCTTGACACAATATGGAATCACCTGGCAAGAGAGTCTCTGAGACATTGTCTAGATCAGACTGACCTGTGGGTATGCCCATGAGGGATTTTCTTGATCAGGCTAAGTGAGATGGAAAGACCCAACCTGAATGTGGGTGGCACCATTTCAAGGGCTGGGTCCTGGACTGAATGCACAGGAAGGGGGGCATGAGCTGGGCCCTGATGAACAGGCCTTCATCCATTTCTGCCTGTTCAAAACGATGAACTGTGACCTGAAATTGCTCGCACAAATAAACCCTTCCTGCCCTAGGTTTCTCTTCATTGGGGGTGTTTTATCACAATAACAGGGAAGAAAACGGAGACATCTAGCCTCTGTGAGCTTCTCTGGGAAGAGAATGTGGCCTCCTTGTCATCAACAGCTAAGTGGTCCACCCCTAGCCCCTAAGAAAGCACCTCTCCTTCTGAAAAGACCCTTATTCTCTGAGGTGTAGTCTGGGCTGCTACACACCCTGTATGTCTAATGTCTGTCAGCATGGGAGCCCAATCCACCCCAGCTCTAGGCCAGTGATTCTCAACCTTCCTAATGCTGTCCCTCCTTAGTACAGTTCCTCATGCTGGGCTGACTCCCCAACCATAAAATTATTTTGTTGTTACTTCATACCTGTAATTTCGCTAATATCTGAGTTTTCCGATGGTCTTAGGTGACCCCTGTGAAAGAGTCATTCAGTGCCCTCCCTCAAAGGAGGGTCACAACCCACAGGCTGAGAACCAAGGCCCTAGGGACGTCTGTCACAGCACAGGAAAACCAAAGCCATGAAACCACGCGACCTCTACCACCAAGCTGGTGATGCGGTCTTATTTCCCATATGCTGGGGGAGCCAACGGGTGTGTGACCCCTACAAGGGAACGAAGGGGGCTTGCTGCAAGCAGTGCACCTCACAATCCTCTCCTGCAGCGTCCTTGGGAGCAAGGGAAGTGATTACAGAATGCAAAGGGGCTCACCCGGCCAGAAGCTGGGCTTGCAGCTTAATATAGGAGTTCAAATTGGAGAGATGATGATCCCTTGGGAATAAAATTTTTAAATCCTTATTGAATCTCATTCTCACTTAAGCCTGGATTCTGGCACCAGTCAGGGAGAGCAAAAGAGCTGAGATAGAATCCCCAGCCGTAGACGGCAGACAATCCCGGAGAGGCTCTGCAGAGTGGCCCCGGACTCCATCCAAACCCAGAAAGACTCACAGCAAAGGCTTCTAATCTCAGCTCCTGCCCCGCCTGCTGTGTAGCTTCAGTTATCCCACAGCCCTGTCTGAACCATACTCTCTCTGATGAAGTAACCCATCTGGTCAATACAGCTGTGGTGGGGTGGGGCCTGTCTCTTGTCCTTCTGTTCCTTCTTTCCCTTGTGACAGTGCCTCAGTTTCTCACACCTCCCTCAGCTGGCCATCCCTCCCCACAGTCAGCCATGTACTCAAGGTGACTCGGTCTTCATTAGGGTTTCTATTGCTGTGAAGAGACACCATGACCACGGCAACTCCCATAAGGAAAACATTTACGTTTAATTGGGGTGGCTCACTTATACTTTCAGAGGTTCAGTCCATTATCAGCATGGCAGGGAGAAAGGTGGTGTGCAGACAGACAACTGGGCTGTGTCTTGAGCATGTGAGACCTCAAAGCCCACCTCCACAGTGACACACTTCCTCCAACAAGACCACACCCACTCCATAAGGCCACACCTCCTAATAGTGCCACTCCCTTTGGGGGCCATTTTCTTTCAAACCACCACAGACTCCACGACTCATAAGCTAGCCTTGTATCCATGACTGATTCAGGCAGTGCTTCTTGTTGCTCAGCCAATGTAACACCTCAGGGATGAGGTCACAACCCAAGGACCTCCAAGGAGATGTGGTGAGATTCAGGGAGTCTCACTTCTCTCTCCTGGACATCAGCCTTGAAGGACATCTCCATGAAGGGAGAGCCTAAATGAGAACGAAGGAGCCCACCTCAGAAACCGTCTAGAGACAGGCCTGAGAGCTAAAATGGTGATGAGCCAGCATGCAGCAGGTGCTCAGACAACACTTTCTGTACGTGATGGGAGCAGGGTCCTTTTGAACCTTCCAGCCTGCTATGGGCCGTGCTCCAGCAGAGGGTGGCTATTCCCTGAGCTGTCGTCTAACACGTTGGGCCTGGCTGCCATCCTCCCTCCTAGATAACCATTATCTCCCCAAGTTGACTAGGACTGGACATCTGGAGGTTCTGGGTTAGGGTGGGGCTCTGTCAGTTGGGTAGTAACCTTTGACCCACGGCTACAGTCCTCTGTGCCTCCCCTTGCTCCTGTGTGCCTCTTCTGCACACCGCGCTCACAAAATGATGTCTGGGAGAGGTGACTAAGTCCTGGGAGCCTGGTGAATGTGGCAGTCTGGACATGCATGTGACGGTGCCCCCCCTTCAGCCAAGCCCAGCACAAGGGCAGTCCTGAGGAACAGCAAGGTATACACTGAAAAATCCAGCCTCTTGGACCAGCTGGTCATACCCAACACACCAATGCAAACCTAAGGGTGGCCACTTTTGTCCAAAAGGAATAATGGCAGACGCATGGCTAACTGCTTACTGTGAGTCTGGTTTGTCTTCTCAGTGCCAACAGTAGGTGGGAGCAGTTACTACGTGTTTCTCAAGTGGCTGGTTACCACATACATCAGTCCACCTTGGTCACCCTCAGGACTTCTACTTCCAGCACCCCAGAAACCAAGGGTTCAGGGTGTGACTTTATGCAGCTCTGCACCCCTGGAGGGCACAAAGGAAAATTGACCTGACTGCCGAGTCATCACATGGATGTACCCCACTAACTATGCCTGCTGGCTCAATGTGCTGGAGAGTTTTAGGTCAACTTGACATCAAGACATCAGAGAGGAAGGAATTGTAATTAAGAAAATGCCTCCATAAAATCAGGCTCTAGGCAGGCCAGTAAGGCATTTTGTTAATTAGTGATTTGTGGACGAGGGCCCAGGCCATCATAGGTGGTGCCAGATCTGGGCTGGGTTTTATAAAAAAGTGGGCTGAGCAGGTCATAAAGAGCAAGCCAGGAAGCAGCACCCTTCCATGGCTTCTGAATCGGTATCTGCCTCCAGGTTCCTGACCTGTTTGAGTTCTTGTCCTGACTTCCTTCACTGATGAACAGTTATGTGGAAGTGTAAGTCAAATAAACCCTTTTCTCCCTAACTTGCTTTTGGGTCATGGTGTTTTGTCACAGCCATTGAAACCCTCGCTAAAGATGTCTGAGGGTCTTTAAGCTGCACCTGGCTCTGCAGAGCAAGGCCTGGAGACCTCCAGCCAGGAGAGACTTGTTTCCAGGTAGAATATTTCACTACCACATGGACTCTCTTTCATGACTCCCTCTCCCAACTGAGCCCTAGAGAAGAGCCTAAATTTGGGCCTGGTGACATTTTCCAGATTCTCGATCAAACCGCTCCTGAAGTCTTTGCATTAGTTTGTTTATTTTTGTTTTTCTCAAGACAGGGTTTCTTTGTGGAGTCTTGGCTGTCTGGGAACTAGTTCTGTAGACCAGGTTGCCCTGGGGCTTACAGAGATCCACCTGCCTCTGCCTCCCAAGTGCTGGGATTAAAGGTGTATGCCACCGCCTGGGCACAACCTCCTTTTGCTTCTTAGACTTCAAAGTAGGTGTTTTACGGGGTATTGTTTCGTTTTGTTTTGAATATTTATAACTCAATCAAAATTCCTATCTGTTGTATAAAGAAACCTGGGTTGGACTGGAAAGATGGCTCAGCAGTTAAGGCTACTCGCTGCTCTTGCAACTACCACACAGGTTCAGTACCCAGCACCAACACTGGGCAGCTCATAACCACCTGTAACTCCAGTTCCAGAGAATCTGACACCCTCTGCTGACTTTCTTAGACACCTGGATTGTGCGTTTCCATACACTAAATATATATATATTTATGTAAATATATATTCTTTTAAATATTTATAAAGGCCTGGCTCTGTCTCTTCCACACATTCTGCTGGGTAGGACCCTGTGACCATGGTAGACCTGGCTTTACTACTCCGGGTCTCCACCCTGAGCTGCTGCTCATTTTTGTCCTTCAATAGCTCTTTTTTTCTTTTTTCTTTGCCCAATAGCTCTTTTCAGAACCTGTATCCCTTTATCCCTTGGTCCTGGTCCTCCTGTAGGTGGACATGATTCCTGGTGACTCAGAACCCCCAAACCCATGTGTTCTGGATCTGGAAAAGTCATCCAAGTTGCTTTTCTTGTCCGAGTGGGAAAGCTAATAGTAGTTTTGGTCTACTTTGAAGTTCCAATGAATTCCCAGTTTGTCATGATTCCTTGGATCTCTTCATAACAAAGAAGTCAGAAGAAAAGCCCTCATTGTAGTTGCTCGTGGGGCACATGGCATTGTACACCTCTACATTAGGGACCCATTCAGGCACGGTCACACCATGTACTTTGGGATTCCAGCATGCAGTAGTTAATATTGATGTTAACTTGACTAGAATCATCTAGAAGGCAAGTTTCTTGGCATGTCTGTAATGGAGTTTTAGATTAGGTTAATTGAGAAGGGGGGTTGGGGGGGAATCACCCTGACTGTCTCTATGGGCTGCTGTCTGGATCTGAATAAAAAGGAGAAAGCCAGCTGCGCACCCGCTTACATCTCTCTGCTTGCTGGCTGTGGATGCCCCGTGACCATCGTCTGCCTCATGCTCCTGCTGCAGTGCCTCCTCTGCCGTGATGAACTGTACCTTTGAACTGTGAGCTACAGCACATCTTAAGTTGCTTTTGTTGAATGGTTTGACACAGCCACAAAGAAGCTATTACTATGTCTGTCTGGCCCAGCACAGGAAAGAGGCAGCCACATGCTCTGTGGGTTCATGCAAGTCATCAGACAGACCTCCGAGTCCCCCAAGCAGCAGATGTGATCCTCCTAAACGGCATGCAGAAAGATGAATGGGTACCTAAACCACTGAACTTCGCCAAAGCAATTGATGCTCTGTTCCCAAGCCCAGAGCAGTCCTGGGGATAAGGATTTGCTGTGACAGCTACAAGTATCAGAAACAATGACATCTCTCCCCGGTGTCACTAAAACCGTAAGCTGCCAGGAAGGTAGATTCTTCTGAGATACAAACAACGCTTTGGTCTCAAAATGACAAGCCTCTGAATCCTAGGTAATAAGCAGCAGCAGATCGAGACCTTGTTTCCTGCTACTGGACGACATAAGGGACATCATGTCTCTTCTGGGAAAGTGAGGGAATCTGCTTTCTTGTCCTTGAACTTGTTCGGCCGAGTAGCATTTGGGGGAGATTGTGGCATACAGAGATTAATAAACTGTAAGAGTTATTTTTAAAAGAATATGAATACTTACTATCTCAGTACTTGAAAGGTGGAAGCAGGGAAATAGGGAGTTCAAGGCCAGGCTAGACTAAATGATATCCCATCCCAAAATAAGAGGAAAAGATGGGGGGATAGACTGGATAGATGACTCCGAGGGTAAGGGTGCTTGTCACCAAGCCTGACTGCCTGAGTTCAATTCCCTTGGGACCCACAAAATGGAAAGGAGAACTAACTCCCACTCCTGTCACCTCTGCACCCGCAAGCATGCACGTGTAAATACACACATACACACATACACACACACACACATACACACACACACACACACCAGAAAGAGGGGGAATAAATAAATAAAAAGAAAGAAAAGAAGAATATGCATTTATTTCCTGGCAAATTCAAAACATAGCTGTGAGCTGGAAGTGGAGTTTATGCCTTCATTCAACACTGGGAAGACAGACACAGGCAGATCTCTGGGCCTCTGAAGCCAGCCTGGTCTACATAGCAAAATGTAACTGCAGAAACAGAGACTGAATTGCAAAATAAGAGACCCCTGTTGAGATCTGCAGGGCTCTGCTAAGAAGCCTAGCTCTCACCATCTCCTTGAATTTGAAAAGACCTCACCTTAGGCAGACCTGCAGCCTCAGAAGCCCCCCTAATTAGTGCAAGCACTAAGAAAGGACAATGACTTTCATGTCCCTACCTCCATCCCTGGAGCATTCTGGCAGGACTGAAGTTTGAACCCAAGGCCACCTACCCACCAGCTAGACTCACAGCAACATCTCTGTGCCTCCAGGATCTGCAGGGACCTGCTTGGCTCGTGGGAAGCAGGAAGTAAGTGATGCTCAATTGCAAAGAATCCAGATCATGGGTGACTCAAAGCCTCCAACGATTACCCGTTACCAACTACTGGAGTCCTACAGTCACAGGAGGAGGGCCACCTAGGCCCACCACTGGCAAGTCACCAGGGCTTGCATCTTGGGGACATTTGAAGGGTCACTGGGACCCTTCTCACATCACATTTCTGATGACTGGGACAGTGGGAGAAGAGCTGGGAGGTCAGGGTATAGGAAGGCATTCAAGGTATAGACCCCAGGCCTGCCACACCCTCCCTGACAGGAAAGCTTCAGGCGTATCCTGGGTTCCTTCCTGAATAGCAGACTCTCAGATGCCATCTCTATAACTCTTGGCATGGTCCTGCTCAGGTCACATCTCCAGTGGGCACGGGGCTCCTGTAGATGTGAGCTGTTTCCTGCTAGGGTCTGTCAAGACCCTGACTGACTCTCAGATCCTTCCTGGATGTCCACGTGAATGGATCATGGGTCTAGTGAGGAGACTAAGAGAGCCCAGAACACTGTGTGAAGGTTGTAGGAGGGAGCCAAGAAACGTGTGTGCCTGGGTGTTAAACTTACTTTCTTTCTAAAGTGGATGGACCGCAGTGAACCCTAGCACGTCCTGATGCGATCTGACTTTCTTTTGTCCACAGGACACTGGAATTAAACATCCCTTTGAGCACCGCCTCTCAGACAGTTCAGAGCGGGTCTCCACTGTTAACACAGAGTCACGAACTCAAACATACTGAGCCAAGGTGATGCTCAAAATGGTTCAGAACTCAGGGCACGAGCACCAACCAATCAGATCGGATCAGCACATCTGCTTTCCAATGCCCAGAGCCTGAACCAGGGGGGTCCAGCATGAGAGAGGTAAACACCAAGATGCAGTTTCCATAGCAATGGTGAAGCTGAAGAGCACTTAGCTGAGGGGAGGAGTGGCCAGGATTTCACAGTATCTGGGCCATGGGGAGATCAGGAGAGGTAAATGCCAGGATGCAGTTTCCACAGCGACAGTGGCGCTGAAGCAGGCTTCACTACCGCAGGGATATGAAGGACTCAGCCACCTGCTGTCACCAAGGAAGATAAACACAAGTGGCAAGTTGTGGGGATCCCAAGAGAAGCTGAAAAATCCTGATTCTTATGTGGGATTTTCTAGCACTTCGCCACCAACTCGAAAATGCAGAACACAAACCAACCGTGGTGCACAGCACACATGCAGGAGAGCCAGGTCCAGATGTTTCTGTCTCAGTGCACGATATGTGTACCATACTGTCAGTGGTCCCTAAGTCAGATGAGATGTCTGACCCAGGAGCCTCCATCAGTCTCAGCGAGCTACGCTGGATAGAGGGCAAGTTCATCCCACCCCCTTAGCAGCTCCCACCATAAAGGGTCCTAGTGTAGAATCCAACAGAAAGGCCTATGATGTTTCCATAGCGGTCGTCACACATGCCTAACAGAAAAGGCCTGGGGCCAAATTCAGCCATTCTAGGACACATGCTCAGGTATTTCCCATAGATACTGAGTGACACCCTCCCCAGCCACCTGGTAGGGCTCAGCAATTAAGCCAGACTGGTTGGTCCCTGAACCCTGGGAGCCTCCTGTCCCTGCAACCTCCAAAGCTATGCTCACTGTCGTGCACCGTCGTATCCAGCTTTTTATATGAGTGTTAGAGATCCGAACTCGGGTCCTCACACTTGTGCAGCAAGCACTTTACCCACTTTGAAAATTAAAAGTCCTCACTTAAATACCCTGTGGGAGTGATCCTGACCACCACCACCACCCCTGGAAGGGGTCAGGACCCAGCATGCTGGGATTTGGAGTCCAGACCAATACAACTCCCAGGCCAGGTTGGCTGGGAGGGATGCCAGGGGCTGGGGGACTATGCTCCCAACTTAACAGTCATCTTTTTGTTTATAATGTTTACTTAAACTTTTATCTTTTGTTTGCAAGTGGAGCTCCATGAGACTTGTTTCAAATATATATCAAGCGATTATTCTGGAGCTTTTGCCTCTCAAGAAAGATTGAGAATTGGGCCCTGTGCCACTCCACCAGTGTTGCTGTTTTGCATGTCACTGTACTGTACTTAATTTAAAAGATGCCATGATGACAGCAATTTGCAAAAGATCTTTCAATATGTGCAATTCATTAATTTCATGTGTTCCATTAGTTTTATGTGTGGATATCTTGACTAAAGACTTTGGGACTGGAGAGATGGCTCGGTAGTTAAAAGAGCACAAGATCTGTACTTTATTTCCATCATATTGAGTAAGTTACCACTGCAAAGAACAGCATACAAATAATATAATTAAAAATGTTGGAAACAAGAAAACAAGGAAATTAAAACTCCCCCCCACTGAAGCAGGGAGAGGTGAAAGACAAGAACATCCCAATGATTGATGCCGAACACACCTTGTTTCTGAGCCTGGAATCTTCTAGAAATAATAACGAAGTGGGAAAGGGTGAAAAGCAGTTATGGTGTAGCTGGGCCCCATGGCCTCAGAGGTGTCCACATGACTGAAAGGCAGCAATTGTCAGGCTGATCTACCAGTGGCCCTGGCACCTGTGCACCTTATTACAAGGTTTCTGGAGTGTGGTGTGCAGAGGAACCCTGGGATGGACTGCAGTGGGTTCCCAAAGAAGGCACCATTTCTTTTCACTCAGCTAAACTGTTCTTCCTTCATTTATATTAAATGCATGCAAAGTCCCTCACAGTTCCCTCATAGAAATGATTCAGGAATCTAGGGCCGTGCACAAAAAATGAGCTGACATTGAACTCGGACCACTCCTGGGAGAATCAGATGCCCTGCAGCTCAAGTGAAGGACGTTGCATACTCCGTTAAGAAACCCTGCTCACCAGCCATCAAAACTTAACTATAGTACTCATGTTCAACATTTAATGTCTTTTCCTGGGCTCGAGGCTTTCTGGCAAGGACGGAGTGTCAGGCATGGTACACAGGAACCAGAATGGGATGCCAGGCATGATGCACAGGGACTAAGAAGGAGTGCCAGGCATGGTACACTGACACCAGGATGGAGTACCAGGCATGGAGCACAGGGATGAGAACAGAGTGCCAGGCACTGTGCACAGGGACTTTGCAAACACAGTGGAGGTTTTAGACATTTTTCTCTCCGTCTCTTGAGACTTTTTTGCTGCAAACCTTCACTGTGGGTGGTGTGCCTCTGGCTTAGGTTTCTGTTTGTTTCCTCTTTGATCATTCTCCTGGAACTTTCCCTAATATTTCTGTCCTTCCTCAGGGATCCCCTGGTGGTGGGGGGAGGTTAGGAGAAGGGACAGCAGGGCTAAACTGGGTTTCCTGGATTCTCCCCAACCTTGGGACTGGCATAAATGTGCAGCTGAAAGCGTGTGTGCCAAGATGCCACAAGGGAAGACACTCCCCGCCCTGTGAGTCCTCATGCACAAGCCCACAGCTTTCCAAAACAATTTCTCCCGTCAGCAAATTACCCCTGGCTGTCATCTCAAGCTTGCCAGTTAGCATTCAACTCCACTTGCCTCTGGAGCGTGTCCATGGAGCAGCTGAACTCAACGGAATCACCGGGGTACTTTTTCCGGGTAATGAAGAGGCAGGGTAGAGGGTGTGTATGTTTTATGTTCAGACATGCCGTAAGTCAGTTGAAGTAAGATTAGCCATTATCTGAGATCCCATCCGGTTCTGAGAAGCTATGATTTTAGTGGGTATTAAATAGACTGAGGGCAAGCAGGATGGATTTAAATAAACAATGAAATGTAAACAATGAGATTAGCTCCGCATCTCAGTGATATATCCCTTCACATTGGGTTCGGGGGCCTCTGGGGAAGTCACTTGCAACACTAGGTCATATACAGTGCTATAGCTATGCACTCGTTGTGTGTCTGGTAGCAAGCATCAGATTGTACCATGCACATTATTGTCACACAACATGAACATCAGGACCACGTCAGCCCAGAGAAGTTCTTGAGAAGGGCAAAACCTCAAAAAGTACCTCCTTCCCTTTGTTTGTTGTCTTCCTCGTCCATGAAGGATGCCAGCAGTGCGGGAGAGGAGTCACTGTCCCATCATGGCAGTTGAGAGGAGGTTCTGGTCTTGGAGATTGATGGGGGAGAGTCTTCTGTTTTGTGTTGATTTCATTGGTTAATTAATAAAGAACCTGCTTAGCCTTCGATAGGACAGCAGCTTAGATAGGCGGAGTAGACAGACAGAATGCTGGGAGAAAGAAGCCGAGTCAGGCAGTCGCCATGATTCTCCCACTCCAGACAGACGCAGGTTAAGATCCTCCCTGGTAAGCCACCTCATGGTGCTACACAGAATATTAGAAATGGGTTATATCAATATGTAAGAGCTAGCCAACAAGAGGTTAAAACTAATGGGCCAAGCAGTGTTTAAAAGAATACAGTTTCCGTGTAATTATTTCAGGTATAAGCTAGCCAGGCGACCAGGAGCTGGGACGGCAGGAACACAGCCCGCTGCTCCTACTACAGGAGATATAGGTTGTCCTTCAGAGAACAGCCAAGGTTTGCTGACCTCTCCCGCTGCCAGTGGTTGTTTGGTTGATGTCTGTTTGTTAATTTTCATTATGCTTTTATTTATTACTTTTGTGTGCTTGGGGGCTGTATGAATCTGAAAATCAGAGACTACCTTGCAAGAATCCATTCTCTCCTCCTCCCTGCCCCCATGTGAATTTTGGGGATTTGAACTCAGGTTGTCAAACTCAATGATAGTCCCCTTTATCCACTGAGCCATCTCATTTCCCATTTCCTAGAAGGCTTTGGGGGGGGCATTACCACCGTGCTTTTTTCTATGTGCACGCATCGTGACCTTTTGATTTCATTTCTAGCCCTGAGTAATGGAGACTACACCTGGAGAACCTGACAACCACATGCTTTTTCAAAGATCATCAGCCCAGCCTAATAAACACAGGCCGCGGTTGGCAGCGCCCAGCGAGTGGGCTGTCAACTGAATTTCTATTCAAGATGCATTTTTTTTCCTAAATAAAAAAAATGCCGCCAGGACCCAGAGTCTTTATTCCTTGTCAGTCACATGAGCTGTGGGGCTTCTGGGGGGAGGCCGGGGCTCATTATTTTTTATTTCATTATTCCATCAACATTTTGCTGAAATGAGTCCAATAGACAAATGGGATAAAAGTAAAAAGACATTAGAGATTGTTGTTTTATGCTGTGTGATCATGTTAAATAATCCCAGGGAAAGCAGTTTAAAACATATTTATTATTGTTTAGGATTAAACAAATACTTCATGTCCAATGTTTACTGCTTTTCTCTAATTTCTGTGTTGTTTTTATGGAAATGGAATATTGCTTGTAATTTGTTGATTCTTTAAGCCTCATTTTGGATACATCTTCAAGTGTCTAACTTGTCTTTGTTGTTTGCTTTGTACAGAACTGGGATTATCAGTGCTGAACCATGTATATATTGAGACGGGGGTCTCTCTGTGTTGCCCTAGCTGGCCTGGAACTTGCCATGCAATCAAGCCAGCCTCCACCTGCCTGTCTCTGTCTCCCTGGATGCTGTAGTAGCGCACCACAATGGCCAGTGAAAACATTTTTTGTTTGCTTCTTGGTTGTTTGGTTTTTGTTTGTTTGTTTCAGACCAGATCTCATGTAGCCTGAGATATATGGACTTCTGATCCTCCTGCCTGTAGAGCCTTCCAAACGCCGGGATTACAGGTGTGTGTCATTATACTCAAGAAACTTCATTAAGATAACTTCCTACCACAGTTAGTATGGAGGTTTTAAGATTTATTTATTTATTTATTTATTTATTTATTTATTTATTTTTCTATGTGTGTGCACATGTGCATGCAGTCACACACATGTGGCAAAGACCAAAAGGGGGTGTCAGACCCTCTGGAGCTGAAGTACAGGTGGTTGTGAGCCACCCAATGTGGGTGCTGGGAATTGAGCTCGGGAAAAACAGCAAGTGCTCTTAACCACTGAGCTCTCCCGGTCCATCTCTCCTTTGTTTGTTTGGGGGGGGTTGTTTTAATGTTTATTTAGTTATTTGTTGTATTATGTGTATGTGTGTGCACATGCCATGGAGGTCAGAGGATGACTTGTGATAGTCAATTCTCTCCTTTTATCGCATGGGTCCCAGGGATCAAACTCAGGTCATTTGCCGGCTTGGTGGCAAACGCCTCTACGCCCTGAGCTATCTCCAGGACGCACTGAACTGTCTCCAGGACCAATAATGAGTTTTTGCTTGGGGGATTTCTGCTTGCAGAACCTTTAGGCGATTCCCCCACAGGAAGTGGTAGGTTTGATCTGGATGTAGTCTGTGGGTGTTCGGAGAGAACAGAATGTCTGTTTGGAGAACAGCCTCCACAAGGAAATCAAAGAGTTTCAGCTGTCATCCAGCCTGCAGAAATCACCTCAGTGTCATTGAAAAACTCAGGATTAGAGGGCTAGTCATCCGAGAAACTCAACAGGGAACTAAATTCAACTTTCATCTCTTTTAGTGGGGTCAACATGCCATTAATGCATGCGTAACCTAATTTGTGCTCTGCTCCCGAGCAGAAACTGGGGTCAAAGATGGTGCAGCTCAAGCAGGATGTTCTAGAACCCTACCCCACAGTCGGGTGTGCTTGAAGGAGTGTGTACCTGAGACTATGGCGTGGGTCTGCAGCCCGTGCCACCTCAGGCAAGCAGCTAGTTAAACTGATAAGATAATGAGAGAGACCTATTTTTCATCCCAACAGGAGCCTTTCCTAACACGGCATTGAAGAAAGCCCCTTTTCTCACCTACCACCCCAGCCAGTCTTGTCTAGCCCTGCATCTCAATGGGAGACTTTTTTCTGATCCATCATCCAAACAGAGCTCCATTCTGATCCATCATCCCAGAACAATCCGATGCTGATCATCATTCCAGAAGTATCCTCTCTTGATCCATCATCCCAGCAAAACTCTCCTGATCCATCATCCCAGTGGAGTCCCCTCCTAATCCTTCATGCCAGCAGGCCCCTCTTGCGATCCATTACCCTGGCAGAACCCTCTTGCGATCCATCACGTCGGCAGACCCCTCTGCTGATCCATCGTCTCATCTAGGGCCTCTGATTCCACGTGCCATCAGAGAGAGCCCTCTGCTGATCCATATCCCAGCAGGAAGTCATCTTTCCTCCTCCCTGGGTGCCCCTGATCCTAGCGGTGCCTGGGTCTTCTGTTCTCTGGTTCTGTTGCCCTTCAGGCCCTGACTGCCTCGGCACTGTCCACCTAGACCTCTGTTGTGTCTTCCACATCTCACTTCTGCACAGCCGTCCTCCCTATGACCTGCTCAGTGCTCTAATTATGGTCCTCCAGGTCCTGGGATGCACACTACTGAATAACACTGAGGTAAGCCTTGGAGGGTGTTTGCACCATGGACCATAACCCTGCTGAATCCCAACCCAGTATTGATATCACTGGGGTTCAACCCTTCTTGTTCCCTCTACACTGGGAAGACCTACCCATGCCCTCTCCTGCCTGCTGCCCAGGTCTTGAGTTACGACACTTTTAATTAAATTACTTTGCCAGAGGCTCTTCACTCAAAAAGCAATCGCTTTAATTGCTCATTTTGGGATCTGATCTGATACTTCCTTGACAGAGAGGCCTGTGGCGATGACATTAGCAGGAATGAAATGTCTACATCTACATATCCTATCGGTACCCATGGGTACTTATGCGTAAACACACACACACACACACTGTTTAAAGTGACCTTTCCCATCTACCTGCCACATTCAACAAGTCCCCAAGAAGCCACGCCTCTCTGGCTGTGACTGGTCTCAGATTCTTCTACAGGAAGCTGACATCACACATCACTATGCCACTCAACTTCTGGAGTTTCCAACTCCCCGGCTATGGAGAAAGACCCACCCCAGACGCACAGAGTATTCCTCTGTAGAGGCTGTGGTTCCTGCAGCAGGGGCGCCTCCCTACCTGCCCTTGAGCGTGTCCCTTGGGGCTCTTTGAGAAGGATACACACCATGAGGCTGGAAACAGGTGTGCTCTGCCCTTAGGTAGGAAGCAGCTCAGTACCCACAATACCCAGAATTAGGACCACACCAATTTCACGTGTGCTGTCTCAGTACTGACAGGCTGTGTGACTTTGGCATGTGTTTAACCCGTCTGGATCACAGTTTTCCTACGTGTGCAGTAGGCAGTTGATTTCCACGATGAGACCAGGAGGCTGCAGAGCACCAACAGTAGCCGGAAGCATTCCCGTGCTGTCCAGCACGCAGGCCCTTTCTCACCCCCATTGTCTCTGTGCATATCTTCGCCATTGAGTGGCCAGGCTGGTCTCACCATGAGCGGAAGAGCGAATGCAATCACACTGTGGCTTCCATGGGCCCTGAGGTCCGTGACTGCCTTCGTGATCTCATCCTCCATAAAACAAGTTTTCGAATTACAGCTTGTGGCTGGTGCGAACAGGAATCAATCAATGTTTTATTTTAAAAAGCTTCTTTTGGCCTGCGAGCTCATTTTTCTTCCAATTTTAAAAGAAACTAAAACACTTTCGTCATTCCCAAGTCCCTCAGTCAGTCTGGACACACTCCAGCAAAATCTGCATCCAGCTGGCACCTGCCCCCTAAGGCTCTTCCTTCCCTCGGACTTCAGAAAGAAACCCAGGACAGATTCTAACTGGACACTTAGGTCATATGCCCATCCCTTAGCCAATGCCAGGAGCATGGGCTGGAATATGCTGATTAGGGGGTGTGGCTTACTCATCCCTAGGGCTGTATCCCCCATTCCTTTATTGAAATTAGTTGCACTGAGCAGGGGGACCCCAGTAAAAACAAACAAACAAAAAACAAAACAACAACAATAAAAAAACCTTTGCATACAGCAGGTGAGTACCAGAAAGGACAGCTGACCTCCCACCTGGGAGACCATGTGACAGAATAGGACATGATGCAGGTCCACAACCCAGGGACTCCTTTGCAGGGCTCAAAGAGGGAGGGGCAGAGATCCAGGCTGACACACAGACAATCTGCAACATCGGGTTGTCCCCAGCAGCGCCTAGAGCCTCAGGGAGGACCAATGTGGTCGAGCCCAGGGCCAGAATCTGTTCCACAGCAGTGCTGTGTCCTCAAGGAATGTGGACACTGCGTCCTTTTTGTCCCTGGAGGAAAAGGAGGTAGAATCGGTGTCAGAGGCTTTGTGCTATATGGGCTTCAATCTCCGTCCTGGCCAGACTGTCCCAGGCCTGAACCGTGTCTGAAAGAGAGATGACTGGACTCCCAGATGGACAAGAAAGCACCCTACTTGCTGCCGGGCAGAGCCCCTTGTATGATTCTTCCACTAGTTATGTCATGACCAGATCACAGACACACCCACAAACAAACACACACACACACACACACACACACACACACACACACACAAGCAATCCAACCAAGAGACCGAGTCCTGTATGTAAAAGCAAAGAGCCTTTATTCTTACACAAGTTTGCAAACTTGGACTCTTCGTGTGTTCAATGTATTGGAGTGGTCAGAGAGCCCCGAGTTCAGTTAGAGTTGGGTTTTTATAGTAGTAAAGGTGGGGGTGAGGAATTTCTAAGGCTTAGGACCCCTGATTGGCTGACATTTGTCTAGGGGTGTCCTGGTGAAAAGCGATGGGTGTGTGCTGACAGGTCATCCTATCTACAATGGTTGAAATGTTAGGAATTTCCTTTGGATGGTCTGTTCCTGGGTGGTGCCTGGGTAGTCTCAATACAGGTTTTACTCAGCAATGGAACGAAACACAATTACTAAAAACTCAGAGAGAGAAATTAGGGGTTAAACCCTCAGGTCAGAAAAGCAAAACAGCTGGTCACTGGCTCTTACCTCTACCTCAGTCGGAAATGGCAATCCTGCCTTCAGGAATCAGGATGAGACCCACTGAGAGTTGTTCTATAATCCTCTCTAGGGCTGGGATTAAAGGCGTGCACCTCCCGGTTTCTATGGCAACTAGTGTGGCTACTGGGATTAAAGATGCGTGTTACCACTGCCTGGTCTGTAAGGCTGACCAGTGGGACTGTTTTACTCTCTGATCTCCAGGCAAGCTTTATTTATGAAAATACGAAGGGAATGCCACTACACCCAATAGTTGCTTCCGAGCACAGACAGGTCTGTCCTTGGTGCCAGGAAGTATGCACGCACAGCTCCTGGGATGCTGATGAGACATCGTCCTGGATCCCAGAAATCACATCCTGGTGTCTTTCAGCCTCCAGGTAGAGGCAGAGCTCTGAGCTGTACACACGGACACCTGTATGTGTCTGGGTGGACACACTCTCCACATGCACACGGAGTGTAGACCAATGCTGTGCGCATGCCCAGTTTCCCTGGCCACGTGACACATCACATGTACATACTGCTTGCTCTCTTGGGGTAGCACCTGGGGTTTTCTTGCCCATGAATTCCTATGACAGCTTTGAGTCTTCTGTTGGGGGGGGGGGTTGAGAAGGAGGGAGGAAAGGAAGAAGGGAGGAAAGGACGGAGGGAGGGAGGGAAAAAGAGAGGGAGGGAGAGAGGAACAGCAGAGCTGGTGGGTCCCCCTCCCATATTCCCTGTTAGAAGATGTCAGGGGTCCGTGGAGAGAGGAGGCCATAGTTGGACAAATCATGAGCAGGGGAATATGGTAACGTGAAAGGCCTTCAGAGAGCCACACAAGGCTGCCTTGTGTAGGAAACAGCCTCTCTCCAGAGCTGGGATTTCCACACAGGAGGGTGTGGGGATAAAGGTCAGCCAGCTGCAGTGTGTGGCTTTGTGGGGTCGCCCAGGTCTTTTTCTAGCTCCATCCGCAAATGGAAAAGGGGAGGCATGAACGGGGCTACAATGTGGGTGGGGGTGGGGTGACCCAGCACTATTTCTAGCTCCAGCTATTGAATGAGGCCATTTGCTGGATGAGGCATTAGACCCCTGCAGCTGTGGCCTCACTAAGAGCAAAAGTCACAGTTGGCAGGATGGGAGGGAGGCCAAGGGCCCAGCTGTGAGAGAGAATGAGGCTGAGGCTTCTGCACTGGCAATGAGGATACCCCTAGGGACCCAATGGAATGGATTACCTTCTCACCTTCCAGCACTCCCAAACACTAGGCACAGCATCACGTCCTTCTTGCTGGGTGTTCACCCTTCTCATAACCACCCCCGTTCCTCCCCCTACTCCCTCCAAAAATGGCAGGCCACCCTCTCTGTCCTCATCAAAACCAGCAGCCTCCCACGGCGGGGCATGGGTCCTAAGTGTCCAGAAGCTCGACCGGGCAGTGCCCACACTCCACAAAACATCCAGTGAGTTCACACCCAATGATGATGCCCACAGTGCAGGCCGTGGTTGGTGTGAACAACAAAAACCACCAACCTGGGAAGAGCTCATCAAGACCCCGGCCCCGGGGGTGCCATGGACATCAGCCCTGAAGGGGCCGCACCATCAGGGCGGGCAGTGGGATCTGTCCCGAAGGCCTGAGTCACAATCTAGTTCTCTTTGCTCCCTTGTGTCTGCTTCCTCGTGTATAAACTGGGAGGGAGACTGATGATGGGTGGGGGGGGGAGGGGTGTTCCTGGAAGGAGACAAAGGACCGCATGTGTAAATGCTGAGGTCAGCCACCCACATTTAGCACCAGCCCCCACCCATCACCAGGGTCCACATGAGCCACGGACGGTCCTCTGATTCACAGGGGAACGGGAAAGAGTCTGTGGTTGCGCTGTGGGGAAAAGATCCTCTGTCACTCATAGGGTTCAGAATAGCGATGTGGGAATAGGCAGTTTTTGTTCTTGTACCCGTCATAAAACCTGGGGTCGGGGGTTCAGGGCACCTCAGGTGGGCTTCTCAGCCTCAATCGCTGAGCCAAAGATCTTGGACCTGCCAGAGGGCTGGTGAGACAATCCAGCTGATGAAGGTTCTTGCCGTCCAGCCTGACAACCTAAGGTCAATCCCCAGAACCCACATAGTAGAAGAAGACCAAGGCCCAAGAGCTGTCTTCTGAACCCCACACTCATGCTATTGTGCATACACACAATACATAAAAATTATTCTTAAAGTTTCCGTGAGGAATAGCAGCAGACAAGAGCAATCTCTACCTGCTTTGGTCTCAGAAGAGGCATTACTGCACAGGCCAGTAACGAAAGGCCCCCTACATGACCATCCTGTTCCCTGACTTTCCTGGTTAGGGCTGCTCGCCTGAGCTGAACAGAAAGCCTTCTCCAAGCTGGAGTTCAAGACGGCAGATGGGGCCAGGTCTCCTGGCTGGTCCTATCCCCACTGAGATTGTGCCTACTTCTGCTGTCATGGCAACCGGAAAGAGTGTGCATCCTCGCAGTGAACTGGCGTGTCCATTGAGTGTCAGTGTAGGAACACGGCAAGCACGAAGTCTCCCTGAAGAAAAGTGACCTTTGGGGAGATTAGACCTCAGCTTCTTGTGTCTATGCCCCTCACATTCCACAGACCATTGAGGTAGGTCTTCTGAGGTAGAGTCTCCTCCAGGCCAGTCCAGCTGACTGGCCAGCCCTGCATAACGGCCTACCAAGAGAATAGAGGCTCTAAATGGACCATGAGCTGGGGCAGCAGAAATAAGATCAGCCGCAGGTCTCAGAGGCAGAGTATGGAACGTGTGGCTGCAGGAAGTAGATAACAGAGCCCCTCCCCTAGACACCCTTCCATGTCCCAAGGAGCCTCAGTCTGGGTCTGTAGGGGCCTTGGGCAGGAGGAAAGCTCCTCCTAGTATCTAAGACATTATCCAGCTTTCTTTCATGAGAAGCCTGTAGGTGTCCTCACGGAAAGGACAATCAGAACACAGGATCCAAGGAGCCTCCACAGGTGCCCACAGACAAAGGGAGTTAGGGTACCCTGTTTCTCCATGACTGTGATATTTCCCTTTGGGATATTATCCCTCACCAACCCTGGATGTCAACCCCTGCCCTGGGATGCTGACCCAGCCTTCCATCCTGCCTTTGTCACCCAGGCCTCATTTTCTGAGTGACTGCTCTCTTCCAGTAAGCTAGGAGGCTGAGACACGGCCACAGGCCTCTCGCTAATTAACAAGAGGCAGCAATTAGCCATTTACAGTGGAGCAAGGTCTGGTAATGGGATTTCTAATTCTGGAGAGGAATAAAGATCTAAACACAACAATAAAGATCAGAGCGAACACAACTGTGGAGTCTGAGATGTTTTCAATTCTGGGTTCCGTTCCGGTGATTAATCAGATGGAAGTGGTTAAACTTCGTGGGAGAGACCAGAGATACCACCCCTATCACGAAAGATCTGAGGGATGGAGTATGGAACCACCAGGGCTGAAAACAGGGATGCTGCCTCGGAGAGCACGGGATGAAGGTGGGGGCGCTCTTGCTGCCTTTGACTCCGACAATGCTGAGCAGGGCCACTGCTCCTGCCCAGGGCTGGACCCCACATATGTGGTAGATTCCCAGCGCCACACTTGCTAGCCCTGGGCAGCTCTGAGCCTCAGCTTTCTTGATGAGGTTGGGATGAGGACTCCACTCTGGGAGAAACAGTTAGAGCTGGCGCATGGAACCTGTCACCGACGATCCTGCCAAAGTGTCCCATCTGCCTCCGTCCTGGGAATTCAGAAGGCAGAGGCAGCTTACTACCATCATGAAAGGGCCAAGCATCAGTGTATAGGGCACAGTCACCAAAAGTTGTCACCTGCACCTGAGAATGCACCCCTTCCCAACCTGTACCCACCTCCCCTGTGCCTGCGTCTCTGCCCCTCCTCTGCCTGTGTCCACCGCCTCCTGCTTCAGAGTCTGTGCCCCTCCGTGGCCTTCACCCCTCCCCTGCCTCTGGGTCTGGTTAGAGGGAGCTGTCCTGTCCCCCCCAGACCACCCTCCCTCCCCTCCTGAGTCTTGGGCAGACCCTGGCAGGGGTTGGAGGATAAGGACACCTCAGCTTAGCCAGCAGGCACACAGGCCCCCTCTAGACCAGCAGGCTTCACACCTGTTCTACAAGAACCCAAGCGAGTGTGCAGAAAGGGATCTTCTCCCGTACTTTCGAGCTGGCGTTTACTATTTCTTTTTGAAAGCGAGAGACCGGTTGCACGGGACACAGCCCCTCCGGTTTGCAAACACTGACACTCCACACTCTAACTGGTGTCTCGTCCCCATGGATCCAGTGAGCCACCGATAACGCGTTTCCTCTATTGTCTCTTCTCAGCCTCACCTGTCATGAAATCTACAGGGGAAGCTCACAGGCCCCGCCCCAGTCTCTCATTCTCACTGTTCCCTGTGTCTAGGCTGTGCTGAGCTGCTGACAGATGCGATTCCTCTGTAGAGCTGAGTTCCCCAGAGCAGGAGCTCCGCCTCTCTGGTCACTTTCTCCCCCTTCCCACCCCAATCCACACCTGCAGGGCTAAATTCTAAATACAAAATAGTTACTGTGTCTGCAGATCTCCAAGGGTTAGCTTGTTCTTCTGGATCACATTTCCCTGCATTGTGGGCAGCTGAGTTATCAACATAGCATCAGCAGCCTCGCGTTTATCTTATTATATAAATACACACCTTCATTATGTGATATGTCATTTGTAACACCCCCAGAGTGCGCATCATAGGTTCACCTAGTTAACACTGAAGACAAACATATATTTCTTTAGGAAGCAGACTGCAGGCTTGTTCAAGAAAGGACATGTTATGGAAATGTTTCCTGGGGGCACACAAAAACCTGCATCTTCTCCAGTCTGTGGCGGGATGCTGAAGCCCTGCATGCCACCCTGCTGGTCTGTTTCACAGGTGCCTGAGCTTTGGATTAGACACCATCACACTTGGCCACCCCCTGGGGAATCGCTCAATAGCTCAGCTGGTGGAAGAGGAAGCTCACTGTCACCTCCATCTTTAATTTACGGTCTGTAGTCTGCGGCTCTTAGCTCTCTGTAAGTACGGGAGCCATGTGGGTGCGTCCCAGCACAGCCCCACGATCCCAAATCTGTTTATTGTCACGTGCCACACATCCCCCAGTCCTGGTATCTGCACTCTGCTCTGTTCCCAGCTGTCCAGAGCATTGGAGATGTGGAATGGAACCTTGTAGAGCCTGGGTTCTTCTTCCCTTGGCTTCTCCGACTCTCTGCAGACTCACAGCCACTTCCTGTCTCCACCATCAGCCCTACTCAGTGCTCAGCCATGACTGCTGGGTAGTCGGGCCATGAATCCACATCTGGTCACAGGCTGAGGAACATTCAGATTGAATCTGTGGCTATAAATGAAGCTAGAAGCATTTCTCCATGTCCATCTTTTTTCTCTTGAGCAGGGCCTGGGGTTATGACTCATGGGTAGTATTTATCCCATCGGAAACTGCTGGGCTTGCAACAAGTGAACACCACTGCACAGACTTCCTATTCCCACATTCCCATTGACATTCCCTCTTCCTCTTATTTCTTAAAAAAAAAAAAATCAGCAAGGTGGCTCAATGGATAAAGGTGCTGACTGCCAAGCCTGAGGACTTGGGTTCAATCCCAAGACCCAAAATAGAAAGAAAAGACAGACTCTTGTGGTGTCCATGAGTGTGTACACAAATGCACACACAAATAAATAATAATAAACAAATAAATATAATAAAAAACAAATTGGCTGTGCTAATGAGTGTTTGTCATGGTTACTTTCTCACTGCTGTGATGAAATCATACGTCAAAAGCAACTGAAGAAAGAACGGGTGTGGGGAGGCTCACAATTATAGAGGGGACACAGTCCATCACAGTGAGGAAGCCATGAAAGAAGGCAGGGAATGTATAGTGGTCAGAGCAAGAGGTTGGCTGCTCATGCTGCATCCATACTCAGGAAATAGAGCGGGATTAATTTCCACCGCTGACCGACTCCCTTTCCTCCACTTATCCCCAGTCCAGGATCCCGGCTAGGGAATGGTGCCACCCACAGTAGGCACATCTTCTCACATCAACTTCACTTGCATGCCCAGAGGTCTTTCGGGTGACTGTGGCAATGCGTGCAGCATCGCTTGCGACTTCACCCTCCACTGCTTCACGCCTCGTGAAGCTGAGCATCTCTTCCTCCCCTTGCGGAGCTGCCGCTTGTGCTCTGGGGAGCAGAATGTCTGTGAAACACTTGCCGGTAAAGAACACTGGGGACTTTGTTTGGCTGGTATTGCGTCTGAGGTTATTTTTATGTTCTGCACACAAGTGCATTGTCGCATACGAATTACAGATACTTCCTGCCCAGCTGCGGCCAGCCTGTCCCTCTCTTAACAGTGTGTTCGGCAGAGCAAAAGATTTTAACTTTGATGGAATCGCCCGATTTTCCTCCACAGCTCCTGCTTTCGGCCTCCCCTACGCCAAGGCCACAAAATGGCTCCTTTCCTCCTCTGAGAAATGACAGTCTTGCATTTCACATAATGTCCTTGATGCATTTGGAGGCAGTTTTCACAGATGGTCTGAGGTCGTCTTTGCTCAACGGCTAAGATGATATGTGCTAAAGTCTCTTTCCTCTGGCCAGTGGCCCGGCAAGCAAACACGTGCTAAATAATAAAAGTTAACATAGGAATCATCTCAATCATTCATACTTGTTAAAGGAATGAAGGCGTGAAGGGCAACCGGGCCAGGAGAGACCTACGGTCCTTGATGTCAGCACAGGCGATGCACTCTCTCCATCTCACAGGTGCTGGCATCTGTGTTTCTTCTTCTGGATGTGTGTCCAGGAAGGAGTCACCAGCCCCAACATAGTTTGTCCCTGGAGTTGTGGACACTCCAGTGGACACCACATCTTAGATGGCCTCCGGGTTCTAGCACTTTTCATAATCCTAGGCTTCCAGAGTGTTTTGTCATTGATCTGGGTGCTGACTGGGCCGTAGTCAGGCCCAGGGGCCCTGGGTTGGAGACTCGGCTCCTCTCTCTTAGGCGTGGAAGCCTAGTGCTGTTCCAGCTCTCCTCCGCTCTGATGGGCACTGTCACACTCTGGAGCTCCCCGAGGAGCCATAATTGGGCTTATTAGGCAAGGAGGGAGAGAAAGCCGCATTCTCACACTAGTGAACTAATCCACAGAGTTGATCTGAGATAGAAACCAAGGTCATTAGAAGTCGCTGCTCCATGGCTGGGGAGGTGGTGCTTTAATCCCAGCACTTGGAAAGCAGAGGAAGGCAGATCTCTGAGTTCGAGGCCAGCCTGGTCAACAAAGTGAGTTCCAGGACAGTCAGGGCTACTCAGAGAAACTCTGTCTCATAAAAAAAAAAAAAAAAAAAAAAAAAAACAAAGAAAGAGAAGAAGAAGTCACTGTTGTGTGCACCAAGGCCTTGGAGCAGGTTTGTGCAACAAGAAAATCCAGACCACAACCCCGGTTCAAGGCCTTGATGTCATACTTGTCTGATCTTCGAGATGGTTCGGCATCACCCATTGCAGGTAAGGAGCACTGGGTAAGAACCAACATACTGAAGAGAGTAGGGACAAAACATACAAGTCAATATTCAGTTGCCTGAGTCATCCAGAACCTTGAGCGAGTGACTGAGATGTCAGCGTGGGCACCTGAGGGAGGAGAGAACTTACCGAACTTACCTGTCCATGAGGTCGGGTCTCATGGGTTACAAATCAAAAGCTAGTTCTCAAATCATCGTGCATACATATGAAATTACCATGTATGCAGATGGCGGACTCTGTCCAAGAGCAGCTGGTCTGAGAGGGAGGCTGTGGCGCTAGGTTTCTTTGTCCTGCGGGATGTGTGTTCTGCCACTTGCAGGCGGCACGAACAAGCTCATGGCTTGTACCTGTTCCTGTGCCAAGTCCTGGCACAGGATTCTAATCACCAACCATGTGAGTCCCCAGGACTACAATCGAGTGCTCCCCACAGCATGCCTGAGGCCGTCATTTGCCTGGGTCACAGATAACTGAATTGAGCACTTCTAATGGAGCTCGGTCCTTGAGCCTACGCTGGCTGTAAACCCTCCCTGAAGAATTTTTTTTCTCCTAAGGGCTCACCTAGAAGACAGCTACTGCTTTGGGGTTTTAGGCAAAGTGTTACTGAAGTGGACACACGTGATCCCATGCTCTCCCGTCCCACTCCTAGACAGCTGACTTGCTAGGTTCTAAGAAGCAGCCTAGCTCTGCAGGGAGAGCCTGGAAGGCTGCACCTTGGGTGGAACACGGGGAGGGAAACTTGTCCACCTGGCTTTATAAATCAAATTGGAATGAAATTCCAGGACGGCACAGTCTGTCCCTAGATGGCACCAGGAAGGGGATGTTCCTGGAACAGAGTCTTGCCCCCCATGAAGGAGACAGCAGGCCATTGGCAGGAATGTGTCAGTGAAGGGAGCTTCACATTAGAAAAGAACATGAACTGCCCCTCAGATCCCAGCCTGATGTCCAGGAGCCCTTTCTCCCTGGAGAGAGCTGAAGGACTCCCATGGGCTTAAGGATGCCACACTCCTGCTTTGCCTGGGGTCTCTCCTCTGGGGATAAGCTGCAAAGAGTTGAGGAGTAGGTGGATTCCCAACTCCTTCCTGATCTCGTGGGACATGATGACTGGAAAATTACTCCCCTAGATTGATAAAGTACAACACCGACCAATCAGAATGGAAGAGGTAAGCAATTAAGATGAACCCAGGCCAATCAAGATAAACCCTGAAATATACAGACTGGAGTGTGAGCCAATCAGGATGGAGCATGGCATAGACCACACAGGATAGAGCATGGTCCCATCACAGAACACTTGCCAACAGAGCAAGGGCAGGGTTAGTCTCTTGTGGAGCTGAGCATCTGTCCTGGGGCTTCATCATGCCTTCTTGTCTCTCTGGCCCAGGCGAAACGTCTGAGAAAAGAGAACCTGGAGTACTGAAGCCCAATCCCCCTCTAATCGTGCCCAAAGAGTGCACTTTTAAGAGGGGATTATGTTGCGAAGAGAAGCTGGAACCCTGGGCTATACTGTCTGTCTGTCTGTCTGTCTGTCTGTCTGTCTGTCTCTGTAGAACCCAGGGACCTCAGACAGTGTCCACTGTCAAGGACAGATATTCCCTGCCCTGTCAGGGTGGAGTCCCTGCAGATCCTTACAGCACAGATGATTTAGACGTGTCTCCAGGAGCTGGCTGCAACTTGGTGAATTAATTTTTAATAGTCAGTTGACACTTATTGTGAAGGATGAATGTCCTCGCCAGTCCTCATCCATCCCATCCTCGGGACCAAATGCAGGACATCACTTTAATTGCTTTACTGTGTGTGTTTCCCACAGACTTTACAGCTGCGCGTTTCTGTTTATCATCGGGGACACTTTTACAGCACTGTCTGCTGTTCCGTGGAGATCTTTGGCTCCTGGAAGGCTCTGGTAGGAAAGAGAGAGCCCTCCCTCACTCCCACAGGGCAAGGGGAAGCATTCTTCACACCCCAGCTGTCTCCTTGGCTGACTTGTAGCCCAGAGATTGGCACCTTCAAGGACAAGGCAGCCAGAGGTTACATGACAGGGGAGGGGGCTCTATGCCTGCATGTCCCACATTGTGTAGCCTAGAGCTCTCTGCATGGCTAGACCGTGCTTCTCCTTGGTACATCAAAGGAGACAACTTTTGGGGGTGGGTTCTATTCAGCAGCCTTTACCCCAATGTCTATTCCAGTACCCCGAGGATGCACCCTTCCTGGAGTTTGAGATCCTTTCCAGTCCAGGGACAGATCACTGGGCCAGTTCTCAGACAACTGCCACCCTGCCCCTCCCCCCACTGTGATAGAGTGGGAATTCACCAAAACCAATCGCATTCCAGGAGACTTTAAGTGAGAGGCTCTGGTTTTCCTACTGTATGTGACCCCAAGGTAAGTGTGGACACAGGATGGCCAGTGGGAACCCAGAAGTAGCATTGCTCTTGAAGAGGCAGGGCCCAGGGTTGAAAAAGATCAGAGTTCTAAATTCCTGGACACTTGCTGCTCTCTAGGAGGAGCCAAGCTGCCTTCCTTGGGATTGAATAGGGGTTGAATTAGGGTGTGCTGTTGTTATCAATAACCAATGAGGATGAAAAGGTCCCCACTTCAGAAGATCATTGGGAGACAGTGAGAAGTTCTTAGGGACCACTGAACTAGCCCTGAACAGGGTCACTTACAGACGAGGGGCTAGTTAGTGAGTGAGAGATGGCCCAGTATTAACTCTGTGCCTTCCTAATGGAACAATCTAACACCTGATAAGACTCATTAGAGGGTGATTGTCACTGTGCTGCTACAAGCTCTCATCCCTGTCACCGTTACTCTGGGGTCAGCATCTCATCATCTCCATCATCACACCATGACTCTGAACACCCTACATCCCTGTCACCGTCACTCTCAGCACCCTGCATCCCT